>NW_022436943.1:55533223-55750723 GCF_009761245.1 Sapajus apella | reverse complement strand
AGAAGCTCTATACACAAATGGAGAGTTGACAGTTATCTGGGTAAATAATGTATAAAATAGACTTATTTAAATATTAATAGATAGTCATGAAGAGGAGTTTTCTTCCCCCATTCAAATTATCTGGCAAATTGTCTTGGTCATTTTTTGCTGTACAGATACAGATACAACCATATAAAAAATCTGGTTTGATTGTCAGTTCTCAGCATAGAATTCAAGGAATGGACCTCAGAACAATGAATTGTTGATGTGTTCATAAAAGTTCAATTAAGTTTTCTTAAACTGTTTCACAAAAACGTATTAATTATATATTCTCTTTGCTTATTTTTTTCTCCCCACACTGCTTCTTGTTCTCACCCACCACCAATCTTAAGTGAAAAAAAGAAGAAAGTGAAACCACCCAGGACTTTGATCACTGAAAATGGGAAAGCTCTGAATGTAAATGAGCCCAAGTATGTGAGGCCAAGTAGAGAGTTAGAGATGCAAAAGTCGTGGTGTTGGTCAATCATTGTTTCAATTCCAGGTTTGCTCTGCAAAGAATCTATCTGACTGCTCTTAACAAGTTTGACGAGTCCAAAAATAATGTCATTTTGTGCACATGTAAAGGAAGAACATCTATTATGTTTTCGAATGAATAATTTTCTTGGCATCTAGAAAATGATCTTGACATATGGAGATCTTAGTTATTTATGTACCCCATGAAACTTTGGACCATATACAGTTTTATGCCTGAAAATTGCTACCGCATTATTATTGTGTTTATGAATTTTTAAAACTCTGCCATGAGCAAGCTGGCTGAGAATACTGATGCACCTCCTATACATCTACTTTATACTCTGGAGAACATCTACAAAACATGTGAGAGCTAGGGAAGGAAATCAGTATAATAACCTCAACGAATTTAATGCGAGGAAAGATACTCAAACTGGAAATATTCAAGTATAATAATATCTGATCTACTCTGTTTGTCTGTCTTAAAGTTTGAAAATAGAAAGCAGGACAGAAAAGCCTTTTGTAGCCTACAGAGAGAGCCTACAGACTAAATCTCATTCACTTCGTTTTATTATTCAAACCTATTTCCCGCCACCATTTCATTTGCCCTGTCATGACCACGGTGAAGGCACAATCTTGAATTATTCCAGGGCATCATTTATCTTCACAGCAATCCCAGGTGGTAGACAGTATTTGTTTTTCACATGTCCAGAACCTGGGCCTGAGAGGGGTGAAGTGACCTGCCAAGGTCACATGACTAGTAGGTGGCGTTCCAGAGTTGCTCATGCTAACCTAGTTCTAATGATTTCTAGGATGATATTTATAATGTCTTCCTCTTACCCACAGTCAGCGACAGGAATGCAAGACAGAACGCTAGGCCAGGCACTGGATAGAGCAGTGACTATGATAGGTTTCTTTGTGACCTCCTGGAGTTCAGAAACCAAGTTTAGGCCGTCTCTCTTTAGCCTGCAACAGAGCTCAAGGTAGACTTCTGATACTCCATGTGTTCCTGGTAAGACCACCACTCCTTCCACACACTGCAGCCTCACCTGCCCCTAAAACCAGTTCCACAGAGGGTGATTACGCACCACCTTCCCACTTGCACTGCCTCCCGCCATGTGATCATCCCTGTTCCTGCACTACCCAGGTCATGCACTACCATCCAGAATATTATAGCTACATGGCGCTGATCCAACTCAACTCATTCTCACCCCTCCTGGATCTCCCAATTTTCCCTGTGCCCCTGGAACTTGAGCTTGGTCAGCAAAGCCTGAAGCCTCCTCTGTTTCTCCTCTTTCACTAACTGAAGCAGAGGATTCGCTTTTGTGGCTGTCCACTGTTCTTTCTCATCACATACACCATGGGGACAGTTACAGCCTATCTCCACTTTCAGGCCATCTTTCTCCCTTTCTCTGTTGAAGCACAAGCCATGTAGATACGCCACCCCTACGCCTTCTTCCCACAGTCATGTACATCACCCTGATCAACCCTCAACCCTCTGCCTCTCAACTCATTGAGGATACTTCACCCAGACCAGTGTCTCTCTCTGCCTCTCCTGCCATCATTGGTCTAGATGATGACTTTATCAAACATGTAGGTGATCCACCAGAAGCCCTGGCCTCTCAGTTCCCCAACCAGCTCACTTCTCCATCTCAGCTCAGCCACACGATTCCATTTTCATTCCTAGATTTGCCACCATCCACATCTCTTCCACCTCAGAAACTTCACCTTGAGTGTCTCACTAGACCCCATTTCTTATGTTCCTGTGGGACTCCCTCCACTCTAACAACCACGTGCCCTCATGAAGACCGTAAGATAATTCATGCTCCTATTTTTCTTACTGTCCCTATCCCCTCATCTCTGGCCCTGCTTTATGGTTCATCAAAGTAATCAGTCCTTGGCCCAGGTGCAGTGGTTCATGCTTATAATCCTAGCACTTTGGGAGGCCGAGGCAGGCAGTTCACTTGAGGTCAGGAGTTCAAGACCAACCTGGCCAACATGGTGAAACCGAGTCTCTACTGAAAATAAAAAATTAGCCAGGCGTGGTGGCACATGCCTATAATCCCAGCTAGTTGGGAGGCTGGGGCATAAGAATCGCTTGAACCCAGGAGGCGGAGGTTGCAGTGAGCTGAGATCACGCCACTGCACTCCAGCCTGGGTGACAGAGTGAGACCCTCTCTCAAGAAAAAAGAAAAAGAAAATCAGTCGTTGGCATATGTCTTCAGCTCTCTTGCTTTCTCTCTTTCCATCATCCTCACCTCACAAAACCCCAACCCCATTTAAATCTAGCACAGTATCCACTCTTGAGCTGGTCCTCCTACATGGCTGGAGGAGACCACTCACCTCTACTTGCTGGTCTTACCTTAAATTCATAATCACAGATCTCAAATGGACTCTGGCAATATTCCTATATTTTCTTGGGTTGTCCATTCTCCACTCTCTTGCAGGCTGCTCTCATACCTTCTCTCTCCTTACTTCCAACATCATCTGACACTTCCATAGTTTTAACTGAGGACCTTGTTTCCTATTTCATTGAGAAAAAAAAGCAATCAGGAGGTTTCTTTTCCTCCCTATATCCAATTTACAGTGTTTCTGGACCTGTCCCATGTACTCCCCTCTCTTCTGCTGCTGTCAGTGAACTTCCCATCAGAAATCAGTCTCTGTAAGCACTGTGGCTACATCCCCTCTTATTATCAGGGACTTGGTTGCTCAGTTATCCTGGGTCTTCTGCACTAGTTCTCTCCACTCTGCTAGATCAATCTCACCCATGTGCAAACAAATTGTAACAATCTTTTGTTTTAAAGGAAATGAAAGCAACAACCTCCCTTCCCCTGGTTTCCCTTTCAGCCACAATGCTTTTTCTCTGCCCCTATTTAGTGGAATTGCACTCAGTCTCCAGTTTCTAACTTCACATTCCTTCTTGAAACCACTTCTGTGTATTCCATCATCCTGAATCTTCCTTAGCCATGTTATTTCCACGTTCCATGTTCAATTCTCAGTCTTTGTCTTACTGGACAAAGCAGATTTGGATGACGTTGTTCAGCACCATCCTTCTTAAAGCAATTTCTTTCCTTTGCTTCTGATTTTTCTTCTACCATACTGACTGCTCATCTTCCGAAACTTTGATGGATCCTTTTGGTTTTGTTTTTTTGATGCTCTGTAGCAAACTCCTCAGCTGTCTTCTCTTTTTGCATTCACTCTTCAGGGTTCTCACCAAATCCCATGGCTGTAAACACTCTCTTTACGATGCTCCTAACCAGATCCAACCTCTTCTCTGAGCTCAAGATATGTGTATTCCGTTTGCTGTTTGACATCACTGGGTGGATGTAAAAGAGTCATCGCAAACTTATTAGGGCTAAAAAATAACCCCTGATTTCCAGCCTCCCTACCACTCTCCAGCATAGCGTGCTGTGTCCCTGTGTTCTCCATCTCAGTAACACACGTTCACCCCTTGTTTAAGACCAGAAACCTTGGATTCTCCCTTGATTCTTCTTCTCTCATTTTATCAGTGAGCCCTATGAACTCTTCCTTTGATATTGTCAGAATCCAGCCACATCTCACTGACCCCACCACCACCGCTAGCCAACACTACCTTTGGCTCAGACAGTTGTAATTGCTTGTTAAGCAGTCCCCATGGTTCAACTGTTGGCCTCCTACATTCTGTTCTACTCAGCCGAATAAAAAAGAAAAAAGGGAAGAAAGGATACATGCTCCTTTTCTTAAGGGATACTCTTAGAAAGTGCCATACAACACCTTTGCCTCACATGACCTCACCTACCTTCAAGGGAGGCCATAGAATACAACCTTTACTATATATAGCCATGCACCTAGTTAAAACCATGGTTCCTGTTACTAGGAATAAAGGGGAAGCAGATAGCAACAAAAGAGCAATCTCTGCCTTAGGAAACTTCTCTGAAATTACTTTGCAAGTAATAAGCAATTGAGGCAGAGCAGGAGCACATAAAAAGGCCCTGAGATGAGGTTCTATAAATGCATGGGTCATTTGAGACCCTGAAGAAATCCCACAGGCCTGCACTATTGAAAGCAATGAGACCGTGCCTGTCACAAGCAGAAATGCTGCTAACAGTCAAATCTATCACAAACTTTACATTTTCCTAAACAATTTAACTTATGTTCTTTAATATTGTTGAGTCGTATATTTTATAGAGTAATACAGTAAGTGTAATGCTCAAAAGAAAATTGACCAGACGATTCTGATAGTATGTTGACAGTGTGGAAGCTAAACCGAGGACTCTGCCTCAGGGAACAGTTGAAAGATGTAGGGCCATGAAATCCTGCCCAGCCAGGCTCATGCAGCCAAAGTGCAAAGACATTTGTTATAATTCAGCTATGCCAGTCTCTGAACCTCTGTTTGTTCATCTGTAAAACAGAGGTAATAGATGATGGGCAGTCTCTCAGCCTTTTTCAGGGCATTGGAAAGGTCGGTAATGAAAGGAGAAGAAAAAAGACAGCAAGAAAAAACACGGAATGCAAGACTCTTTAAAACTTAAAAAATAGAATGCTGGTTAAAGGGGAGGCAAAAGCAACTTCAGTTTTCCATAAATAATTCCATTGTTTCAGTTTGCTTATGGCAAACTCACAGGAAATGGAAAAGAAAACTTTAGCCACCAGATGTCTCTATCTCTGCACCAAAGCTAATTTTTTGTGTGTAATTTACCTTCAGATTCTCACATTTAAACACTGTAAACACAAATAATTTATTAATATGTTATAGGTCTCCCTGAAATTTTAAAATTAGCATTGATATTTGATTTTCCAACCACCAAAATAAGTTGTCATTGGATATTATTATATAATTATTATCTAACTTGCTTCTGATTTTGTGATGGGATTATCTATACAGTATCCTAAAGACATCTTCCCCCACCCAATTTATTATTCTTAGAATTGACTTCTCTTTGAACGACAATGAAAAGCAGATCATCCTGGACCTTGCTGTCTATAGGTAAAAACACTTTACATGTATTTATTGTATGACGTTTCTGTCTGTTTGCATTATCAGTAGCAATTTTTGAGCTCCGAAAAATTCTGAAAGAATTGAGTTAGCTCTATAGTTAAATGAAGCTTATTTATAAAGACAGAGAAGTTACTATAATTTTTAAAAGTATGAAAATGAAAGGAAAGGTAAAGCCACAATTTCATGACTATGAACTCAGAAATACCTAAGGCAGAGTTTAACTAATTCTCAGACCTGTGCTGTTTTCTGATGCTGATACTAGAAGGACCCCACTCTGCTCTCTGCTGCTATAGTCCTTGGTTTTTGTCTAAAATGCCTTGCTATAGTAATAGGTATCAGGTGGTTGACTCTCCTCTCTCTGTCCCATCTTAGTGGCCTGGGGGGAACACCTAGCAGCCTCTGTCACCAGTGGACCCTTCTTCCCTGAGGCGCTCTCACATCCTGCCTGTTTTCTCACCTGTGGGCAGGAGTGGCACAGATCTCCTGCCTGCCTTCATCACTACACCAAAGTATTATCCCTCTCTCCTCCCTAAAACTCTATGACTTTGACACTTAAACCCTCAGCCTATATCACCTTCTGCCCCTTTTGTGGAAGCATCTAAAGGCATCAGGTCACTCTGCCTCATTCCCTGAAGATTTTAGGCTCTGGTTCACTGTGCTGATACATCCTTCTGTTGACCTCAGTGTCCCCTGGCATCATCTCAGAGGCTGCTTGCCTGTGCTTCCCTCTGCCTGTATTGTCCTCTGTGTCCTTGTGACTTCCTGCCTTGTGTCCTTGAGGCCTCTGTTCAGATGTCACCTAACCTCATTAGAGGGGCTTCTCTGCCCCGCCATCTAACATAAAGCAATACCTACCCCTGCCCAGCACTTCCTTCCACTCTTCCTGCTTTTTGGTTTCCTGCTGACAAAGTGTAAATTTACTTGTATTAAAATTTGTGGTTAGAGCAGGAAACTTGTTTTGTTTGTTCTGTCATCTCTATGTCTCCACACCTAAAATGATACCTGGCACCTGTTAGGTGCTCAATAAATACAAGAATGAATGAATGAATGAATGAATGAATGAATACCGATGATGGAGTATTACATTTACATGTGTGAGTGAATGGATGAATGTTTACATGCATGAATTATAATAAGTGGCTTTCTCTTTTTAATGGCTTTCAATGTGCCCCTGTTTATTTAATCTCTTAGTAACCCTGGGAGGTAGGAGGGATTATTACCCAAGAGGGAGTAAATTTTCCAAGAGTGAGTCTTGTCAAAGTAAACAGGGATAGAAGGAGCCAGATCATCAACCCTCAGGACTCCAACTTTGCTGATTTGATGGTGATAAAATACACAACTTAAAATCTATCATTTTAACTATTTCAAAATTGACACCACCGTGGTATTTAATAAATTCACAATATTGTACAACCATTACCATTGTCTAGTTTCAGAAAATATTTATCTCCCCAAAAGGAAACCCCATGGCCCTTAAGCAGTCACTGCCCATTCTCCCTCTTCATGACAACCACTAATCTGTTTTCTATCTCTGTAGATTTGCCTACTTGGTATATTTCATATTAATGGAATCATACAACACGTGGCCTTTGTAACTGGCTTCTTTCACTTACCATAATGTCTTCAAGCCTCATCTGTGTTGTAACATATGTCAGAGTTTCCTTCCTTTTTATGGCCAAACAGTATTCCGCTGCATTGATATACCACATTTTGTGTATCTGTTCACCAGTTGGTGGGCATTTGGGTGGTTTCCACCTTGGCTTTTGTGAACCAGGGCTACTCTTAGTGTGGTCCCTTCCTCTCCGCACCGAGCTGTCTCTGATCAGCTGCGTGCCTTTCCACACCTCCTGTCAGTTCTTCTGCCTGCTTGCTGCCAGGTCATCTGCCTTTACAAAGCTCCCAGCTCTTCTCTAGCTAGCTTCATATCCTCTGCTCCTCCAGCTTCCCAAGCTGCCATTTCTACTGTTTTCCAGACAAATCACTGTTTCATGCTTGTAAGTCCTTTCCATTTTTAGGCCCTGTGTCTGGAGTTTAATGAATGTACAACCCTTTCTTTTTCAGCTGTTGGCTGCTTCCTGTTCAGTCCTCAAATGAAACATTCCTCATTCCCATGCATGTGCATTTTAAGGGGTGGTAGTATTTCTCCGGTCTAGGTAGTAAATCTCTTTCATTTCCATGATTCTGTCCAAATGAATTATGCTATAATTCCTGGTTATCTTTATGGGCACATGGGTGTATACTTGAAAGTTAAATTCATTCATTCACATCTGCTTCCTGCCTTTATTCAACAAGAATCTATAGAATACCTACTATGTGCCAGGCATGGGGAGACTATAACTGGCATGTTCTAAATACAGCCATGATCTCCTGTCACCTAGAGCCCAGTGGGGGAGGAGGACAGACAATCAGTAGGCATCTAATGATTACAAAGGAAGAAGGATGCTGTCAAGGAAAGGGACAGTGTTTAGGGATGGGAATAATGCTGTGTGGGAGTGGTCAGGGAAAGAGGGTGGCATGAGCAGTGACAACTGGAGAATGAGAAGTAGCTTTTCTGCAAAAAACTGTCAGAAGATTATTTCTGGCAGAGAAAGACCTTATAGGTAAAGACACATGAATATTTTAAGGATCCAAGCATGGAAAATAATATATTATTCATTAAAGCATACATATCACATGTGAAGTTGTAGAAATTGTTTTTAAATGGCATATATAATACATTTTTAACACTAGCTATATATTGGGTACTATGCATGTTCCTTCCTAGCAATCTTAGGGCTAGATGCTAGTAGTATTCCCATTTTATAGAAGAGGAAACTGAGGCCTAGAGAGGTTAAAGAATGTGGTCCCAGGTAATAAAGCAGGAAGGGGAGGAGCCATTTCCCCACAAGCCTGTGTGGCTTCAAACCTATGTCTGTAACCCCTGTATTAGCTTACCTGCCATAACATTTGTGATTTTTAAAAGAGTTCTGTGTTTTCTAATGTTCACAATTAGTATTTTGAAATATATGAGCATAATTATTTGGCTAAGCTTCTGATTTTAATGAGTGATGTGAAATCTAAATCTTTTATTTGCTCATGAGTGGAAGAGAATAATTGCCACCTGATCTTGGGGTCACTGCCATAAATGGAAGCGTTTGCTTATTCAGCAGGATATGCCTTTGCGGGGGGAAAAGCAAGCTAGTTTTCCAGGAGAGATAGTATCAGGGCAGCTGCAGAACAGCTGCAGGGGATCCAGAGCCACCAGGGAAGCAGGAGCTGGTGGGTACAGGCCTCAAGCAGAGTGGAATCAGCATTCCTGGCTATTCAAGTCTTAGGGGCTTAAAATAAAATATTCATGAAAGAGCATGGCAAGCTGTTTTTTGCAAACCTCTGGTGTTTTCAGACCTCGGATATTTTTGGGTTAGGGGCAATCAATGCCAAGCGTACTTGTGGGTCTAAAAATGAAATTGCTGATATGTTGAATTTCCTTTGGTCTGGGGATTAATTTAAGGCTAATTTGTAAAGACCTGGTTAGCACAGATATTTTAAATGTCCTTCATTTAAAATGGTTCTATAAATGTGAATTTGTATTTACAGTTCTTCAAACTTGATATTTTTTAAAATTGTAAGATTTTGTGTATTTAATTTTGAAGATATATGGATACCTCTTTAATTGATGTTGATGTGCAACCAACTTACGTACGAGTAATGATCAAAGGAAAGGTAAGTAGAACCCTGTAGACTATTACAATTTCAAAGGCTAAGCTTTGAACTAAGCTGCGGTGCCCCCATTTTTTTTTTAAGTATTATTAAAATAGAAAAAGGGGCCAGGCGCAGTGGCTTATGCCTGTAATCCCAGCACTTTGGGAGGCCAAGGCGGGTGGATCACCTGAGGTCAGGAGCTCAAGACCAGTTTGGCCAACATGGTGAAACCCCATCTCTACTAAAAATACAAAATTAGCAGACATGGTGGCTCATGCCTGTAATCCCAGCTGCTCAGGAGACTAAAGCAGGAGAATCGCTTAAACCTGGAAGACAGAGGTTGCAGTGTGTCAAGATCGCCCATTGCACTCCAGCCTGGGCTACTAGAGTGAGACTCTGCCTCAAAAATAAATAAATAAATAAACAAAAATAGAAAAAGGGAAACTGAATAGAGTGCTACGTTTTAGCACATGGTTTCATCTCATTGGAGTGGTATATGGTGGGAATGGCTACTGACCATACGTAGTTGAATATCATTAATATTTTAAATCTGTGGTTTTGTGGTATACTTTTTCAAAGCTAATAACATAATCACATGTGTGGGAGCCTATGTATGAAATTAAATAGTACACCCATTCTAAGTTGTAAATGATTTCATTCATAACAACTATAATTTTATTATTTCTAAAATACCATTTTTTACTTTAGAGCATTCCTATGGGTTTGAAGATTAGCTTGAAGATTTTTAAATGGAAATATGTTTATGTTTTGACAATGTTTTCTCTATAAATTACTTTTTAGCCTTAAATGAACCCATGAACGTTTCACTGTTTGTGACTGATAACTGTTCTTAGACTATTTGTTAAAATAGATAAAATAGTTCATGCATAGCAAGCATAGCTCATATACATTTTTATTAAGTTTAAGCACGTTTCTTAACTGAATGGTGTACCTTAAATTTGTAATGAAAATACCCCTTGTAGCAACCCTTTCATGTAACGACCTTGCTCTCAGTGATACTCTCTACTTATTTTCAGCCATTTCAGCTTGTCCTTCCTGCAGAAGTGAAACCTGATAGCAGCTCTGCTAAAAGATCTCAGACAACAGGTCATCTGGTCATCTGCATGCCCAAGGTAGGTCATGTCATTGGGGTCAATTTCAAGTCTGGATATGATGGTTCCTGAAGGATCTTGACCTGTTAGGACTAATGATGACTTCTGATTAAAGTACATTTTAGTTTGGAGAACCAGGAAATCTCACACTAGCTGAGGTAGGAGAACAAAGGTGTGTGAGAACAAAGAACTCAGACTAGGGTATGTTTTGGGCCTCAAGTGATTTATCCTTTCATGAAAGAACTTAAGGAAATTAAACTTAAAAATATTAATTTGTCCATAGAAAGATGGTTCATTTAAATCATAAATAAATAAATAAAAACCATAAAATTGTTAGTTCATTTAAATCATAAATAAATGGTTCACTTCTTGTAACAAGATAGGAGAAGGTGGAGGGCAGGGAGGCCAGGCACATAGGGTCAGGATCTTTCTGATGTGTCAGTTCTGTCCTCAGACTGGTTTTTTTCCATGAGATGTGTACTAGCAGTGACTTGGGCAGCAACTGTTCTTGTTCCTACCTCACTTGAGATAAAAAGACAGAGGATCAGAGAAAGAAACACAGAGAATCCCTCTCATCACAATGAAACAGAAGTTCCTCTGGACTGATGAGGTCAGTTTAGCTGAAGAACCCACCAAGTCTTGATTAGCATAATCCTGAACCATTAAAACCAATCTCTGGCCAAAAATGTGGTAGTGCAATCAGCCTTCCCTGGACTCAGCATCTATAGATTCAACCATCCATGAATCAAAAATATTCAGGAAAAAAAATGTGCCTGTACTGAACGTGTACAGGCTTTTTTTCTTGTCATGATTCCGAGACAATACAGTGTAATAACTACTTACCTTTACGTTGTATCAGTTATTGTAAGTAATCTGGAGATGATTTAAATTCTACAGATATGTGTGGGTTATATACAAATACTGTGTCATTTTTAACAGTGGACTTGAGCATTTTAATATCTTGGTGTTCAAGGGATGTCCTGGAACCAGTTCCCCACAGACACCAAGAAGTATTTTGGTTGGTTTCTATTAATCATACCTCATTCTATAAGCTAGGGGTAGGGTCAACTTTGCCCAAGACACTTAGATTTCAAAGGGGAAGAGTAGACAAACCAGTCAAAATTGGGTTCTGCTGGTGAGGAAAAGGGGAGAATGGGGGAGGGTCAGCTATGAAGAGTATAAACTTGATTAACCAAAAAGATTTCTGTAATAATTTAATAATCCTGCATTTCCCTGTAGCCAATTTCCAACAGATTCATTATAGGTAATCAATTATGTATTTGTACTCGGAGGCAATGAAATAGCAAATACAATTTGTTGTCAAGTAATAAAATAACAAACACAGCTGTAAGAATTATATTGTCTTTGATGACTACAACAAATTAAAGAAATACTTCTATAGTAACCAGAATATTCTATAGCGAAATCCAAGAGATAAATTAATTACCTCAGTACTTTGATATCAACGTTTATATAACACTATGATTAGCAGCCTATTGTTTTGTGTGTGTGTGTGAAACTTCTAACTGAAAGCTGAAAAGCCAAAAAATTAAATAGAGACTGCTAATTCCTAATGGGAAATAAAGACAGATGATTTGTGTATCCTTTGCAAGGTCACAGGCAATTGATGAGAAAAACTCTACTGCTCTGTTTACGAGTCTAAAACAACTGCAGCATTCCATTTCCCTTTTCCTTTTTATTTTTTATCTGTCTAACTTTTTCACATGAAAATAATAATGAATGGCTTATTGAAGAAAAAGCATTTTAGAAGTGCTTGGTTGAAGATGAAATAATTTGTATATACAACGACTAGGAATAGTTATATTTTCCTCATTAATAAATTATGAATAATATTTTTCCTTGAGGTATATATTTTTTAAGATTTTTGACTGCCATGTTAAAGTCATATTGATGTATAAGTTCATCATCTCCTATCATTATTCCTTTTAAAAGGTTGATAGTAGAAACAAACTTTGGGGAATAATTTCTTGCTCGAAATTGGCCGTCTTTTTCATCATGAGTAGTTATTTGCAAGGACTATGAAGCTCAAAGAACAACAGATCTTAAAAACCACCAAAAGTTTTAAAAAGTCGAATTTCATTTATACTTAATGTTAAAAATGTATATTTATGAAAATTAACATCTTTCTAATTACTATTGATGGAAACATTTTAAGTACCAAAACTTAATCCACTGAGCAATTCTATATTAGTCTACATTTATGAGCTCACTATGGAATTATGTGACTCTGACTTGCAGTATAATAACTGAAGGGAATTCTTGGAGTTATAAAACATATTGTAAGAATCAACCTTTGTCCATCATCAGAGAGATTGATAAAGAAACTGTGATATGTGTGTGTGTGTGTCACCATTTAATATAATAAAATATAATTCAGCCATAAAAAGAATGAGATTTTGCCATTTGCCACAACATGAATGAACCTGGATGACATTATGCCAAGTGAATTAAGCTAGACACAGAAAGAGAAATATTGCATGATGTTATTCATATATGGAATATTAAAAATAAATTCAAATATACAGAGAGAACAAAACAGTGGTTAGCAGGGATGAGGGGGATGGTGGATGGAGAAAGTAAATAGGGATATCGGAGGCACAAAGTAGCAGGCATGGTGGGTGAACAGGTCTAGAGACAGAATGTACAAGATGAGCATTATGGGTAATAAAATTATACTGTATTTGGGATTCATACTAAATAAGTTTACCTGCTCTTGCCACAAAAAGAGAAAATGAGTAACTCTGAGAGATGATGGTTATTTTAATTTACTTCAGTATAGTAGCCTTTTTATTACTATGTATGTATATCCCAAAACATCATATTGTATACCATAAATATACACAATAACATTTATTCTTTAAAAAAAATCACAATCTGTGCATCTGACAAAAGGCTAATATCCAGAATCTACAAAGAACTCAAACAAATTAGCAAGAAAAAAAATCCCATAAAAAAGTAGCCTAAGGACATGAATAGACACTTCTCAAAAGAAAATATACAAATGGCCAACAAACATATGAAAAAGTGCTCAACATCACTAATGATCAGGCACATGCAAATTAAAACCACAGTGTGATACCACCTTATTCCTGCAAGAATGGCCATTATCAAAAATTTAAAAAAGCCATTGGTGTGGATGCTGTGAAAAAGAACAAGAATACTTCTACACTGCTGGTAGGAACGTAAACGTGTGCAACTACTGTGGAAAACAGTGTGGAGATTCCTCAAAGAACTAAAAGTAGAACTACCATTTGATCCCGCAATCCCACTACTGGGTATCTACCTGGAGAAAAAGAAGTCATTATACAAAAATACACCTGCACACATATTTATAGCAGCACAATTAAAAATTGCAAAAATGTGTAACCAGCTCAAATGCTCATCAATCAATGAGTGTATAAACTGCATAAACACACACACACACACACACACACAGACACAGACACACGTATCTATATGAATACTACTCAACCATAAAAAGGAACGAATTGAATTAATGGCATTTGCAGCAACCTGGATGGGATTGGAGATTATTATTCTAAATGAATTAACTCAGGAATGGAAAACTAAACATTGTATATTCTCACTCATAAGTGGGAGCTAAGCTATGAGGATGCAAAGGCATAAGAAGGATACAGTGGACTCTGGGGACTCAGGGGGAAAGGGTGGGAAGGGGATGAGGGCTAAAATATTACAAATTAGGTTCAGTGTATACTGCTTGGGTGATGGGTGTACCAACATTTCACAAATCACCGCTAAAGAACTTACTCATGTAACCAAATACCATCTGTTCACTCAAAAACCTATGGAATTAAAAAATAAAACACATAACATAAAAATTACCAACTTAAAGAACTTTGTATAATTAGAATGCCTTTGGCTTCAAGTAACATAAACCCCTTACTCAAAGTGGTTTAAATGATAAAGAAAAATACGTTACTTCACCTAAAAAAAAAAAATCACATAAACACGTACAATTTCAATTCATTCACAGCATAGCATCATCAACATGTTAAGTGATATTTAATACTTCTAGAATAGTCTTTAGTAGTTTTTAATAGTTGGATACTGTAAATCAATGTTAAATATTAGATTTGATGTTTAGTAGTTCCCTCTTTGTGTCAGCATTTGTAAAGAGTATTGTGAAGGGCTGGCCTAGTTTTGCCTATGCATGGATGATTATATCATGTTAATTCAGTGATCTTTGTATAAGTTTTCTAGGGACACAACATTTGTCATTGAATCCACAAGTCTCTATGATATTTCATATTAGATACTTTATTCAGCATTTTTCCATGATGTCAAATTAATATTTTTCTCCTTTCTTATTCCTAAATGAGGCTGGATCTATACACTCTGGATATTGACAAATAGACCACTTTCATCAGTTTGTCTTTTCCCTGTCATGTGGCTCATGGCTATATTTTTGTTGCTGCCATGTCAGTGGATGTTCCCAGCTCAGCCCCTTGTTCCAGAAGGTTTCACTCTGTGCTAGCTCTGCAGTCCTAGGTGCTTCCTAACACCGCTGAGTCGGTGGCATACCACAGAATGCTATAATACACAAATATCACCGTCCCTAGTATACGGCCAGGACTCGTCTCCATTTGCCATCTTTATATCTTACCTTGTGAGTATCACATTTTCCAGAAAGCCAGCTGTCACTGTATTTCCTCTGCCATTTAACGGGGGTGACTGTCTAGGCTAGACGTGGTGAGTAAGGTAGGAGAAGAGGTACTCCTGCCATCTCATAAAGATAGCATCCAGCAATGGGGGAGTGATAAAAATGGTACACCTGCATAGAGCACTTAACCAAGAATGGAGCCTGCAGGACTGGAAGTTGCTCTGGATGAGTCAGCAAGTGAGTGGTGAGTGAATGGGAAGGTCTAGGATGACTATACATTATTGTGGCTTTATAAACATTGTACCCTTAGGCTACACTAAATTTGTTTTTTAAAAGATTTCTTTCTTCGACAATAAATTAGCTTACTGTAACATTTTTGCTTCATAAGCTTTGTAGTTTATTTCTACACTTTGACTCTAATAATAACACTTAGCTTAAAACACAAACACATTATATAGCTATACAAAAATATTTTCATTCTTTATACCCATATTCTATATGCTTTTTTCTATTTCTAAAAGTTTTTGGCAAGATGCAATGGCTCATGCCTGTAATCCCAGTACTTTGGAAGGTTGAAGCAGGAGCCCAGGAGCTTGAGACCAGCCTGGACAATATAGTGAAACTCAGTTTCCACAAAAAATTTAAAAATTAGCCAGAAGCTGTGACTCATGTCTGTAGTCCCAGCTACTCAGAAGGCTGAGGCAGAAGAATGGCTTGAGCCTGGGAGGTAGAGGCTACATTGAGCCTAAAAGATCTAGAGGCTACATCAAGGCTGCACGGATTGCACCACTGCACTCCAGCCTGGGTGACAGAGCAAGACCCTGTCTTGAAAAATAAAAATTGTTTAATATTTTATTTGTTTTTCTTTTTAAAAATTTTGTTAAAGAGTTAAACGCACTCATTAGCGTAGGCTCACACAGGGTGAGGATCATCAGTATCACTGTCTTCTGCCTCCCCATCTTGTCCCACGGGAAGGTCTTCAGGGACAACCTTTTTAAAAACATATATATAAGTAGAGGGAGCACATTAAAATGTTAAGAAGTATAGCACAATTAAACGTATAAACCAGTAACGTCATTTATCATTACTCTCAAGTATTACGTACTGCACATAATTGTGTATGCTACACTTTTACATGACTGGCAGTGCAGTAGGTTTGTTTATACCAGCATCATCACAAACATGCAAGTAATTCATTGTTCTACCACATTAAAATAGTTATACTGTCACTAGGCAGTAGGAATTTTTCACATCCTTTATACTATTATGGGACCACCATTATATATGTGGTCCATTGTCACCATTGTATATGTGGTCCATGGTCAATGGAAGTGTCATTATGTGACACATGACTATGCAAATCAGACCAAGTCACTCTTCCCATTTTATTCAGAGTTAAAGCCAGAGTCCCCTGACAACTTGTTCCTCCAACCCCATTAAGTCCCTGACATCATCTACCACTTCCTTCCTAGTCGTTCCCGCCACATTGGCTTCCTTGCTGTTTCACAGACAGGACAAGCGTCTTTCTACTTCAGGACTCTTGTGCTTGCTGTTCATTCTGCTGGAACATCCTTCCCCCAGATGTCCTCATCACTTGTTCTCTGATTTCTTTCAGGCTGCTGCTCAAGTGTCATTATATCACTGAGGCCCTTCCTGATATCCATATTTACAAAACACCTCCTCCCAATCTCAGCATTCTGTATCCCCTGTTCCTTCTGTATTCGAAATCTCCTGTTCCTGCTGTACAGTCTAAATATTTAATTGTTTATTTCTTTTTCCCCCAACAAGAATTTAAGCTTCATGAGAACAGGGAGTGTTGTTTGTTCTTTTCAATGGCACCTAGAACAGAGCCTGGCAAAGAGTAGGTCTTCAGTAAATTTTTGTTGAATGAGTGAATACCTTGAATGCACCTTTAAGATGTATTTTAATATATAGAATATGCATCTCCCCTAAACTACTCTCCCTCCCAACTATTTCCTGATTATTTTTCCGTATGTATTATTCCAGGTTAACTTTAAAATGAGTTTCTCAAATTCCACCTCTGAAAGGCCATTGAAATGTTTATTGCCATGAATTTAAAGGCAGTGGGAAGAAGTGATTAAGGGAATGAGCTCTGGAGCCAGAGGACCTGAATTAAATTCTGATATTTCACTCGGCAACTGTGTGACCTTGGCAAATTATTCATCTCTCTGTGCCTCAGATTCCTTATTCGTAAAATGATATCAGTAGTAATTCAGGCCTTCAAAGGTTGTTTTGAGGATTATGCAAATGAATATAAGTACCTAGGACAGTGCTTGGGACATAATACATACTACATCGATGTTTACTGTTAATTAATATTATTCATTGCTAGTAATGCATATTATTAAATAATATCAATTGCTATTGCTAACATTTTATAATTAATGAGATTGCATTGAATTCATAGACTGTAATAGAAACGGACTGATATATTTACATGATCAAAATTGGATATTCAATAATGTGTTTCTCCATTATCTTATTTTATGTCCATTAGAAGGTTTTCCTTTTTGGTAGTTTCCTCTGTATAGTTGCTATACATGTCCTAAGTTTATTTATTGATATTATATGTATGATTTTAGTTTCTATTTTGGGTGGTTATTCCCCATCACATTTATAAGAGTTTATTATTGGCCTTCATTCAATTTTTTTTAAAAATGTGTAATCAGACTATGTTCTATGTACATAGTATTTTCATTATCATCCTGAGGATATCTAACATGTGATTTTACCACAGTCCAACCTAAGATGTAACTGGAATTTTGCATGCACTGAGAGGCTTGTTCACTTGCATCAAGCCATTAAATTAAACTGCCATCTCAATTCTCAAATGACAAGTTACAGGAACACTCTGAGAATATGCTTCATGATTTCCTTTGGGTGTTCCTTCAGAATAATTAACTGAGATTAAGAAAGTTGCCATGTGAACTGAACAACAAAATATATTTATCACTTCAGTTGGTGAATATCTTGCTTAATTCTGTTTATACTGAGCACAAGAGGTGAAGGTCACATATCAAGGTCAGTAATACAGACCATACTTCTTAAGAACGCAATCTCAAACCAGCCTCCTCCTTCTTAGTTGTACAGAGTTCACAGCACTCTTTCTCTGCTCAAATATACTTGGGATATACGCAACATAAATGCACTTTTATTCTCCGATTGTCAGGTGGGTCTGTAGTGTTACTTGGGCATCTTGCTAGATTTTCCTGTTTCATCTATACTTCTGCTCTTTTATTTCTCATTTTCAGCTCACTCATAAAAACTGAAGCTCATTCCTGAAACTTCCAACTGAAAAAAGTGGAAGCCTCAAAAGATAATTTCCACAAACTTTAACACGATGGCTACCAATTTACCTGCATTTATATTCCCTTGCTCAACCTGGCCTGCCTTCCTTCCTAATTCTATGAATGAACTGTCTGTGGTGTATGCAATCCCTCTAGATATGTATTGGATCCTATTTCCACTTGTCTTTAAAAGCTTCCCCCATCCCACCTCCCTTTGACAGTTCTCTGCTCTCCATACTTTTTCTTTGAATTTCACTTCTCTGGATCTTACATTAAAAAACATTGTGAAACGTCTCCCCTCTTAAAAATCAAAGAGAAAAATAAAAACATTCCCCTCTATTTACTGCCCTGGTCCACTTTATTGGAAATATTTTAAATAAGCATCTCTATTTGCTGTTTCAAATATTTTCTCAATCTCTCAAACCAACTCCAATTAGTCATTATCTCCTCCCCCACTAGCTCCACTAAAACATCTCTCTTTGATGTCTCCAAAAGCCTCCAGATTACCAAATCTAGTGATCATCCCTTGTCCTTCTTTTATTTAACTTTTCAGTATGTTTTTACCCCTTATGCACTTCCTCCATTTTTAGACCTTTGTTCATTTGGCTTTTGGTACACTCTGCCACCAGATACCCCTGTCTGCTGGGGCCCTTTGCCACCAGATGCTTCATTGCTGGTTCTTTCTGATACCCAGGCTTCTGCAAGTTGGTGTGTATAATAATTCAATTATGAGCGTGTGTGTGTGTGTGTGTGTGTGTGTTTGTGTGTGTGTGTGTGTGTATCAAATTAAGTATTCAGTACCTAGAGATAAACTAGATGCACATGGGGACATGACCAGGATTCAGTGGAAACCCAGTCAGTGCCTTGGAATTTGATTATGGCAGACTGTTGCTCTTCTTCCTTGTGGACAACCTTGAGGGTCTCACAGTTGCTGTAGGCATTAAATTATTAGACACAGACTGTAAAAGGCTGTTTTAATTTGGTGTCTTTCAGAAGCAGAAACTTTCATAGGGATTGGAGTAGAGTAGTTTATTTGGGAAGTATGGGAATGCTGGAAGGGAAGGCAGCCAATAGAGAGTTCTCGGTTGAACCAGCTCCCCCAGTGGAAAAACTCAAGGAGACAGTGCTAAACACATACCTCAGCACAATCCTAAGTAAGGGGCAACAGAACTGGGACATTTGTACACCAGCTCCTGAGGAACCTTGGTTGATGGCTGCTTCCTGTTATGGGGTGGTAGTGGCATTGATGTTGATGCTGATTATGTTTGGAGGCAATAGTCAAGCATGAAATGTTCTATAAGGAACCAGAAAATACAAAAGTGGTTTAACATACTTGAAAATGAGCTAAATAAAAATTTTTTAGAACTAAAATATGATAAATTACATTTAAAATTTGATGAGTAGATTTAGCAGCAGATTAGACACAGCTGAAGAGAGTGCTGCTACACTGGAAAGTAAGAAGATATGATTCAGAATGAAGCATAGAGAAAGAAAATACTAACAGACACTAAGAACATGTGGAATAGAGTAAGAAGGTCTAACATATGTTTAATTTAGTGAGTCTTATATGGAGAATACTGGGAGAATTAGCAGAGATGATATTTAAGGAGATAATGACTAACTACAGGATTTATACTTAGGATTTTTACATGTATACCCCCTGCAAAAACTGAAAATGTTGTACATACCCCCAGTCTGGGAGCTACTATGCTATAATTTTTATGAAAAGAAAAATAAAATTGGCTTGGCCCCTGACCTGAAAGACTTTACCACCTATAGAGATATATCTACAATTATGACTATTTGGCAAAAATTGTATGTGCTCTGTGATAAACAATTTAAACAACTTACTTCCTGCAATAACCCTGTAACCTAGGGATTTTTATTATCTAGATTATTTAATGAGGATTGCTGAGGTTATATAACTTTCCCAGGGTCATAATTTATTAAATGGATGTGTCATGTCATAGAAAACACTAGATTGGGGTCATTAGATCAGTCAAAATCCTCTAATAAATGTGATATTTAGACACACTGTTTAGCTTCTAGCTTTTGTCCTTATACCAGTTAATAAGACAAAAACAAAGCTACTATTTATTGAACATTTACTGTGTTGAATACTTTGAACATCCTATGGAGTAGGGGTGATTATCCTCATTTGCAGAAGAAGAAATGAAATTCTGATGCTGCGTTAAATCATAGCATATGTTTCCAAATGAACACAAACAATACCTCATAATTTTCATCTACTGCCAGATTACTTTTGGATGATTAGCAGCTTAATATAGTACAGAGCTTCACCTTTAAAATTTTGTTTCCAATATTTCTTCTCTAAAATAATTGGTTTAGGATATTTCATGAGTATCAGTATCTTGGCAGACTTTATTCTTCTGTGAAATTCTTCTCCCACCCCACTAAGAAAATTGTTGAGGATCAAAATTATATACAGTGAATCCTTTCTTCCATGATTATTCATACCACTTTAATTGGAAGATACCTGCATAGTTATCCAGCTTGTTGTCAACTGGGAGACAAAGAAATACACATTATTTTGCAGTTAATTGTTTTCTTCAAGGTTATAGAGAAGCCTCTTCAAAACCATGGGCATTCTCTCTAAAACCTTGCCTGGTCTCTTCCTGGACCAGGAGGTTGTCTTTTCTCTTTTCTGTGTTTCCTGGAAGTGAAATAAGCAAAGGTCACTTAAATAATGAGATTTATTGCTGTCAACTACATACATGCTTGTCAGAATAAACATATAGTAGATACCAAAAGAAGGTCAGGTCCTAGCTGCTCAGAAGGTAAGTGAGATCTCACCAGGAGCTTCCTGCATAGCTGACCTTGATCCAAGAATGGAATCATCTTGCGGGGAACTGGAAACTCATAGGACTCCCATTGCTAAGTGAGGCTCCTAGGTATGAGGGAGAAGGGCTCCTTGGGGCTGTACACAGGGCAGGGGGTACTCTCAAGAATGGCAATGCTGGTGGCATCTGGGAAAAAGCCACATCTTGAAACAGATCCATCAACTTCATCTTATCTTGTATTCTTTATCCCTATGAATCTGTATACAGTTTTCATTTTAAAAATAAAATAATAGGGAACCCAAGGCTAGATCTCCACTGGTCAAGTGATGTTTCTGTCCTTGACTGCAAAGATTCCAAACACTGTCTTTCTGTGACTTTGTTTCATAGCTTCTACAAAACTGCAGAGTTGCCGTTTAAAATGGGTTCTGTCCTTTTTTTTTTAAAGGGGTGGCTGATAGGTCATTCTTCTAATTGCCAGCAAATGAGGAGGAGAACATAAGATCAGACATCAATTCAAGGCAAGTGGGAGAAGCCATTGACTGTGGCAATTCCCTGCACAGCTGTCCCTAGTCAGACAGATCTCACCACAGTCCCTTTGAGGCCGGGAACCAGGCTGCTTGTTCCTTACAGCGGGCAAAAGGAGAGGAAGCATCGCTCTTTGTTTCATTCCAGGGTTCCTGATATTTAAGCTTTCTCATAGGCAGTGAGGCTAGAGAAGCCTAGTCAGGTCAGCCTGGATATTTGCTCACTCTATCACCTAATGTGAACATCACCACTGCGAGAGGGAGAAGCCTCAGGTCCTGGGTACTTAGCCTGCAGCTCAGACAGAAGGGTTGACTTCAGGATGTCATTTTTTTACTAAGACACAAAACCCTCTCCAGCATGTTTAGAGACTGTCTCTACCAAAATTGTAAAAGAAAATTTTCTTTTATTTTTATACATTATTCTCAGTCTTAATGTTTGTTCTAACTTAATAAAATATTTTCAGTTTTAGGCTGCAGTGTGTGGATAATCTTCTATGGGGAACTGTCAGAAGAATGACCTTCCAAGTAGAAAATAATTTTGAAGGAATCAGTTGATGGTTAGATTTGCTCTCTGGTTACTCAAAGCCATACAACTGCCTTGTGTAACTGTCAGTGTTGATTTTACATATACATATCAGTAACTATATCTTTTAAAATTTTCCTTATAGTATAAATATTAGCAAATTATGTGCTTGAGAACCAATTACATTTTGTATGCACCTGCCAATTGATGGGCCACATAAATTCATGGTCAGCATGGACTTCCTATCCTGCCATCTTGCTGACATCCAGCCTCGATAATTAAAAATAGCCAAATGAACCCATGATTTCCTTCTGTAGACCTGCTCCTCCCGTAGTCCTCCTGGTCTCAGAAAATGGCACCATCAACTGATACACAGTTGAAGTCAATGATTCGGAGGCTTCCTTAACTACATCTTGCTAGTGCACTACCAAAATATATCCTGAATTCACTTACTTAGCACCACCTCCCATCATCACCTCCCATTAAGCCAGTGTCCTCCCTCAACCAACTACCTTGGACTGCCTTCTCACAGTTTGCTCTGCTCTGCTCTGCTCTTTCCACTCTTTGATACTTTCTCCGTAGAGAAGCCAGAATGCCCTTGTATTTACTTTTTTGTTTGTAGTTGTGTTTTAAAATATTTTTTCTTTTTATTATGAAATTATTACTTTAGAACTACAACATACACACAAAAAAGAAAGAAACTCATGATCCTGCTATCTAGAAAACCATTTCGTTTTGGTTCTTTTCAGTCTTTTGTTTGTTCTCAGGTATAATTATCTCAAAGTGGTGATTTTTTTTTAAAGAAGTAAATTTTGCAAACAAAAAATATACATCTTGCAAATAATAGTTTTATTCCCTTGTTGAAACCTACCAATGGCTTTCTGTGGCACTTGGAATATATTCAGATTTCTTGTTCTGGCCCAGAAGACCGTGTACAGGGTAGTTTCTGCATATGTTTCTGGTACCTTCTTCCACTTTTCTCCTCTCATATTCTGGGCACAGCTTTTTTTTTTTTTTTTTTTTCCCTCTGTCTCTCTTTCTGGAACACAGAAGATTCCGATAAGGTTCTGAAACACATGAGGTTTCAGTAAGGTTCTGGAACCTTATTCCCACTGACAGGACTTTTGTGTTTTCTGTGCTTTTTCTGCTAAGAACATTTCTGCCCCTTTCTCTGTTTACATCTGTATTAGTCCATTTCACACTGCTATAAATAAATACCCAATACTGGATGACTTATAAAGGAAAGAGGTTTAATTGACTCACAGTTCCACATAGCTGGGGAGGCCTCTGGATCATGGTGGAAGGTGAAGGTGAAGAAAACTTGGACCGTGGTGGAAGGAGAAAGAGTGTATGAGAGAGCCAGAAAGACTACCCTTCATAAAACCATCAGATATCATGAGAATTCACTCACTGTCACAAGAACATCATGGGGGAAACTGCCCCATTGTTGGTATCAATTTCCTGTGTTAGTCTATTCTCACACTGCTATAAAGAACTTCCCAAGACTGGGTAGTTTATAAGGAAAAGAAGCTTAATTGACTCACAGTTCTGCATGGCTGAGGAGGCCTCAGGAAACTTACAATCATGGTGGAAGGGGAAGCAGGCGCATCTTACATGGCAGCAGGTGAGAGAGCGTGTAAAGGAAGTAAAGAGGAAAGAATCCCTTATAAAACCATCAGTTCTCATGAAAACTCTCTATCAACAGAACAGCATGGGGGAAACTGCCCCCATGATCGAATCACCTCCCTCCCTCCACATGTGGGGATTACGGGTCCCTCCCTTGACATATGGGGATTACAATTCCAGATAATATTTGGGTGGGGACACAGAGCCAAACCATATTCAAGATCTGTCTCCTTTGTATTATGCAGGTTTTGGCTCAGATGTTAGATTTTTACATGGACTTTCAATACCAGAGCTGACATAGCCAATCACAATCTCTTAGGCATCTTTCTCAGCCATATTACTTGGTGTATTTGATCACAGTATTTATTATTGTATGAAATGGCCTTATTAAATTTTGTGTGATTTGTCTTTACCTATCTAAGTGTGGGGTTTATAAGAGTAGAGACCTTGATTTAGCCAAAGACTGGAATAGTACTTGCCTTTTAGTAAATAAATATTACAACAAATAAATATTAGTGAAGAATGAAACCCTTCAAACTTCTTATTCATTCCTTATCATGCCTTATCTGATTTTTGAATATTTTCTGCCAATGTCAGTTTAGCTAGTCATTTGCTTATTATTTTATTATTGTATAATCAGAAATTTTGGCTTTGGTTAATTCTCATATGTTATTGTATTTCTATTTTGGTGATTACTTCCTTTTTCCTATTCATGAAATCTTTAGCTTTATAGATATTCTCCCACATTGTCTTTTAAAAACTTTA
Source organism: Sapajus apella (assembly GCF_009761245.1). Lineage (NCBI taxonomy): Eukaryota > Metazoa > Chordata > Mammalia > Primates > Cebidae > Sapajus > Sapajus apella. The sequence goes on along the minus strand of NW_022436943.1, from coordinate 55,726,274 downwards.
TCATTTTACCTTTTGCCTTTAAGCCTGGGATTCATTTCAGATGGATTTTTATGTATGGTATGTAGTAGTTGTTAAGGGTCATTTTTTTTCTCTTATGGATTTGCAGCTCTAGCCCAAAATATTTTACTTTCCCCATTGAGTTGCTTCGGCACCTTTTGTCAAAAATCTACAGTCTCATAAGGGTCTATTTTTAGGCCTTGTGTTTTTTTCCATTGATCTCTGTATCCTTTTGTCAGTACTAACCTATGCTAATCATTTTAGCTTTATAATTTACCTTCAAGGCTGCAATTCTTATGACTTTATTTCTTTTTGATTATCATTTTGTCTATTATTTGTATTTTTATATAAATTTAGAAATCAGCTTATCAACTTTCATACAAAAACCTTGTTGGAATGCTAATTAGTATGTTAGTGAATCTGTAGGTCAATGTGGGAAGATTTGACATCTTAATATTATTAAGTTTGTCAATGTACAGTCGTGAGGTTTCTCTCCATGGGTGTTCTAAAATTTGTCTCTCAACGGCAATTTGTCATTTTCAATGTAAAAGTCATTGGTCATTACGTGTGTGTGTGTGTGTGTGTGTGTATTCTTTGAAGTTTATTATTTTTACCTGTCAAAAACTTCTATCATATTGAACAATTTTTTTTTTTTACTAAGCTCAATAGAAAATTTGTAACACTTATTTTATTTGATTTCTCCATTGTGTGAGACACTGTTGGATTCTTGTCTTCCTTTTAATCATGTTCTTTTCATAGTTTTATATAATCATGTACTCCTATTCATTATTTACTTCTCTGTCCATTCTTTTGCAGCCTCTTATGTAAGTACATCTTCCTTTGCTCATTCCTTGAATGTTCAACTTGCTTTGTGTTTCTTATACAACTCTCCTCACTCTTACCCTCTCCTGATTGATCTTATCCATTGAATTGGCTTCAATTACTTCCTAAATATGATGGACTTTTAAATATGTATTTCCAGGATTTTCAGTTAAAAGCTGAACTCTATTTCCCTTCCAAACTTACTGCACCTCCCAAATCCCTTTTCTTAATGAGTGTTACCATCCTCTGCTCACTTGAAATCATCTTTGTCACCTCCCTCTATCTTCACTCTTCACATTCAAGGCTGCTAGATTTTGCCTCCTTCATACCTCAAATTCATTCTTTCTCTTTATTGCCACTGTCTGTGTTGGGAGAGATAACAGTCATCTCTTACCTTGTTACTACAATGCTATTGTAAATAGACTTCCTTGGCCGGACAGTGGCTCACACCTGTAATCCCAGCACTTTGGGAAGCCAAGGTGGGCAGATCACCTGAGATTGGGAGTTCAAGACCAACCTGACCAATATGGAGAAACCCTGTCTTTACTAAAAATATAAAAATTAACTGGGCATGTTGGCACATGCCTGTAATCCCATCTACTCGGGAGGCTGAGGCAGGAGAATTGCTTGAACCCAGGAGGTGGAGGTTGCAGTGAGCCAAGATCACACCATTGCACTATAGCCTAGGTAACAAGAGCAAAACTTCATCTTAAAAAATACATGCATACATACATACATACTTTGCTTTCCAGAAACCTTCCAAAAATGCAGACTTTATGGTGCCAGTTGCTTCTTTTATAAAGCCTAGTAGGGTCCCTCTCATCTTTAGAATAAAGTCCTAACTCCTGAGACAGCCTACAGTTCCTGCATGCTGTGGACCCTGCTTACTCCCACAACCTCAGCAGCTACTGTCTCCCCTTCTAAAGGCTATGCACGAGGAATACAGAACAACTTCCAGTTCCAGGAACTTTTCTCTCACCTTTGTGCAAGTTTTCTCTCTCTGTGAGAGGCGCTTTTCCTCCTTTCAACTGGATACTCGCTTTCTAGCTCAGATAACGCTCCCTTGGGAAACTTCCCTGAGCCCCCAAAGCTGGGAGGCATCTGTCCACCATGCTCCTACAGCACCCTGTGTTTACTCTCTGTCCTAGTATTGATCACACTGCCCTAAAACTGTGTGCTTACTTGTTTTCTCTTCTACTAAACCATAAGCTCACTGAAATAAGAACTATGTCTAGTTCAGTGGCACGTTGTAAGTACTCAAAAAAAAAAAAAAACTATTGATTGAAATTGAGTGAATAAATGTATATTTTATAATAAATTTCGGTGATATTGACTACTTAGAAAACATTGGTTCATGAAATACACCAGATACCAAAATAAATTTCACATGGATTAAAGAATTGAGTATTATTTTAAAAGCATTAAGAAAATAAATAAAGATAAATATCTACTTCCATTCTTTAAAGAAGATTTTCTAAACATAAAATAATGGCAAAAATCACCAAGGCAAAGCAATAGTTTTAATTATTTACTATTTACAATAATTAAATAATTAATTATTTACAATGTAAGAGCTGTATGTCAAAAGCTACCATTCAGCAAATACTTTTTGTTCACTTACATTTCATATGTTTATCCTAAACATGTTAGGATACAATTTTTTTTTTAATGCTGATATGTCCCATTGCCAGAAAACAAAAGACCAAAGAAGGATAATATGTATAAATTCATAAAAGTATTTCAGAAAACAATTAAAACTCTAATAGGAAGGCAGAAAATGACAGTTACAAAAGAAACACAAGAGATATGAGAAATTTCTGTTATATATTGAAATATTATATTTTTTCATCTTATCGAACATTTAAAAAATTTTACTGCTTATTTATTTTTAAATATATATTTACAGGACAGAATTCAAAAGTATTAAATAACTTACTATACAAAGCAAGTCTTTTCTTTCCTGTCTGTCTCAACCATCTAGTTCTTTCTAGAAGCAACCATTCCTGCCAAATTCCTATAAAAAAAGTTTTTAAATTCAATGCTAATGAAGGTGCAATGAAAGAGTACTTTCATAAACTGCTAGAGAAATGATTTAATCTTTTTGGGAACAAAATTGTTGACACATATCATGCTTTAAAATGTACATTGTGACTTAATAATTCTAAATGTGGATTCCCTTCTAACAAAATACTTAGGTAGATTATACAATTTATGTACATGTGTAGACAGCATGATATAAGAAATTGGAAACATTCTATTTAAAACCAGTCCATTAAATGATAGTGTACACATAAAAGGTAGTATTTTACTTATTATTGCTCATCTGTTGATCAAGGTATTTAATTTTGAATGGCATTGTAAAATATTTCATCAATGCAGTGACCATGTTTTTCTGGTTCATCCATAGCATCCCAGCTCCTAAAACAATTTCTAGGGCACTATAGGCATCTTGTAAATGTAGGTTGTATAAATTGCATTCAGAAAAGCCTGGAAGCTACAGTATCAGCCAGGACTATTTACAAAACTCACCTAATCTAAGAATTACCTGGAGACAGCTTGTTAAAAACTAGATTCCCAGGCCACTATCTGCAGATTCTAACCAGAAGATGTGGGACGCTTGTTTCAATGAGCACCCCAAGGTTTGAAAAACATAACATAAATAAGAAAGGGTCTAATGAAAAATCAGGAAATACCTGAGTATTTAAATGTATACAATACAGGATTTATAAAGTAATGTATTGTTTAGGAGTAATTTTGGAAACATATTACACAGGTAATGGGAGATTTGAGAAGCCGAAGAAAGGGAAAAATGTGTACCATCAGAAAGTGACCACCACTCCTGGGACAGAGGGAGAAGTTGGTGTTGGCAGAAAGCAAACACCAAGGTTACCTGGAAAGGTCACCCGGAAGAACCGAGAACTGCAGAGCCCTCTTGGGCAGGGCCTGAAGCCATGGAATAGACTCTACCACTCTGGAGAAGTTGCTGAAGCAGGCAGGGGTTGTGAAAGCATGCAGAGTTCTCAGCCCTCCAGCTTCCCTGCATTGTCTCCCATTGGCCAGGCCCAGGTGAGAGCCAGCTGACATGGAAGCCTGGATAGTGAAGCTACCAGGGTTCTGTCTCCCTGTGATTTATAGTGCAGAGCAAAGACAGGGCAAGCGATGGATATGAGGACAAACAGATCCAGTATCTGTACTGTACGTTAAGACACCACTTCACACCCACATGAAAATACTGGAAAAGTCTGTACTGAAGAGTGTAACAATCATTTTTTAATGTTCAATTCATTTTAAGAAACTATCCCCTTAACTTTCATGACCTTCCACTTTGGGGCAATTGTGGATAATGGATTGTATTTCATGCAAGTGACCCCATTTAAGAGGATATGTAAGTGCTAAGTGATCTTGAATACAGAATCCAAGACCTACCTCCTGTGAGACAATGGTCTACTAGAGAAATACGTACATGTCGGTGGTCTGTAGGCAAACTAAAGCCCAACAGAACAGCACAATTAGCCAGCGATTCAAATGTGTGGATTCATAGAATCTCTGTGATGGCCATTTAGACATTAGACATTTAGACAGTTTCCCAACAGGATTGTGTGTCATGAGTATTTTCAGAGTGAAGTTGGGTGCAGGAACAGAAAGTTTGACTAAAATAGTCTAAAGAGAAAGGAAAGTATTTTTATCTAGCTAGGCAAGAGAGAAAGATACTTTTCAAAAGCTTTCACTCCTCTGGAGTTAGTATTTTTGTTACCATCACACACCTTGTTTAAGGAAAATAAGGACGTGTGTAAAATACTACTCTTGAGCTGAGGTGAGTAACTGTGTGACTTGGGAAGAAAGCACTGCAAAGTTCTCATCACCACTTGTGCAAAGTCCAAGTGCCACGAAATAAATTCGCCCAAATCTCTCCTGTGTTCTTCAGCCTTTTCTCCAGCTACAGTCTGCCTCATATTTCGTGTCAGTTTGTGTGGTCATTTACTTTCCTGTCTCTGCTCATGCTTTGTTGCTCTCTCTGGAATATTCCTCATCCACTACATGACCTACATCTTTTGGAAAATTCCTGCTTATCCTTTAAAATTCATGTCAAACCTCACCACCTCCAATAAGCCCTCTGATGGCCATGAGGCAGATTTAGACAGCCTCCCAACAGAGCAGGTTTGGATCTGTATCCCCACCCAAATCTCATGTTGAAATGTCATTGCCAATGCTGGAGGTGGGGCCTGGTGGGAGATGGTTGGATCATGGGGGTGGTTTCTCATAGTTTAGCACCAGCCCCCTAGTGCTTTGTGGTAGAATTCTCATGAGATCTGGTTGTCTAAAAGTGGGTGGCACCTCCTTTCTCTCTCTTGTTCCTACTCCTGCCATATGAGACACACCTGCTTCCCCTTCACCTTCTGCCATGATCGTAAGTTTCGTAAGGACTTCCCAGAAGCTGATGGTACCATACTTTCTATACAGCCTGCAGAGCCATAAGCCAGTTAAATCTCTTTTCTTTGTAAATTACCCAGTCTTAGGTATTCCTTTATAGCAATGTGAGAACAGATTAAAATACCTTATATGATTTCTGCTGTCTATCCTTTTCAGCACAGCTCCCTCCCTTTGGCTTCCATAGTAGTCTATGCATATATCTAGCAATTGTACTTTTTTCAATGTATTTTAACTGTTTATATATCTTTCTCTTTCATAAGATGATCAGGAATAATTTTTAATCTATCTTTCCATGTCTACCTCTCACTCCTATGCTTGGCATATAACAGATACTCAGTAAATATTTCTTGGAGCAAATTTAATGGAGGTAATAGTTGAAACTTGGAGAAAGTGAAATCTCCAAGAGAAACATAAATTTATTGTGATTTTCATGTATACTTTTATTTAAGAAGCCAGGCTAAACTCACAGGAAAAAGTTAAAGTTGATTTATGGTTTGTTTCTTAACAAGTATTTCTGATTATATTCATTTTATTTGTTCTTCCCTCCTAATTTAGAAGTAGCACATCTTCACCTGAAATGGAGTTTTCGTTTGCTCATTTTAATTTAAATTCATTTAAACTTTAAGTTGAATCACAAAATAATCAGTTTTTATGGGTCAAACATCGATATCAGCAATTTTTTTTGTTCAACCCACAGTATAAGGATTCAGAACTAAGTAGCTTCTTTGCATGAGTTTACTGTATTTTTACATAGCTCACATAGTCTATGTTTCTTGGTATGAGTAACTTTTATAGTTGATATAGATCGTCTCAATTCAGGTGCTGCCTCAGGTGGTAATGAAACTTCAAATGAGGGTACTATTTAAGCAAAAGTTGGAAAGTCATGCATCAGAAAAGCCTCAGAATGGACTTTTGTATTCTGTAGAAAAATGAACTCTATTACTACCTCCATGTTCACTCCCAACTTCCAATTACATGACTCTATGAGAGTTAAAATAATGTAACATAATTAAAATGTTAATTTGTTCCTTTATGCCTGTCCCACAATTGGATTTTCAAGCAGTTGATTACATTTCTCTCTGTGGATTCAGGAAACCGTTAGTCTCACATTATCTAATTTACTAAACATATTTTGACCCTTACAACTTTTCCATTAGTCATTCCTAAACACATTTAGCACAAATGAATAAGACGATGTTTGATGTTAATGAGCATTGCTTCCTGGAGGAAGTACCGGGACTGCAGGTACAGTGGGAAACCAAATGTTAGGATTCCAAAACCTTGGAATTCTGAACCTCTAGTCCTCAGCTTGGGCAAATTGGATCTTATTAGAAAAGGTAACCTACTATTAATATAAATGTCAGCATTTAAATGAATTTCAGTGTTATGAATGTTTGTGTTAAGATGAATTTCAGTGTTATGAATGTTGGCATTAAGATGAATTTCAGTGTTATTAGGAATTTTGGTGTTAATATTTTACTTACAGCTGATTCCTTAATTCCTTCTAACTTTTAAACTTAAAATAATCTTTGAAACTTAATGAGCTGAAAATACCTTTTAAAAATAAGAAACACATTTAGATTCTGGTGCACAGCAAATTCCCTGTGAATAAAACTTCCAAATTTGTGATTCTATTTGCATTTCCATAAACACAGTCTTTGTACTTATTATGTGACAAATAACGGTGTTAGAAATGTGGTGTTTTAAGACTCTAATTATGCATATGCTCCCATTCTCATTGGTGTATATATTTCAATGTAAAGCTATACAAAACTTGCACTTTGGGTTCAAGAGCTTTCTTTTTTAAGCTGGTATTTTAATGAATTTTAACTAACATTGACCTCATTTAAAGGAATTAAAATATTAAGAAATTTAAAAGGTGCTAAGGTGCCACTTCTCCTTGGGAAGCAGATTCTGAAATGCAGATGAGCATGCAAAATATGTATTAAGAATTGCCATGGGGGTCAACACCTGGAAAGGGAGGGAAGGAGCCAGGAGTGGGAAAAGGAAGATGAGCCGTGATGCAGGCCCAGCAAAGGTCTCAGGCAACATCTCAGTGAGCTCCCTGGCTGACCTGAGTCTTTTCAATTGGCCAAATCAGGTACAGGGGATCCTCTAGACCTCACATTGATCAGAGAGACTAGATTGTAGACCCCTGAGTTCTCACAGTCACATGAGAATTCCAGGTCCCAGGCATGGTAAGGAAGGAGCAGAGAGTTCCAGAATTGAAGACTATGTGGTCTAGACCACAGATGAATTATGGGTAGTTGATATGGACAAGGTCCTTCACACCTGAAGAAGAATCCCGGTAGCCCATCACATGACCAACATACCTGGGTTTCAGGCTGACTGTGGTTATGTTCCCAGCTCTCTTGCTAAATAAACATAAATTTAAATTAATTGAAATTTAATAAAATCAAAACTTGAGTTTCTAAGTTACACTAACCGCATTTCAAGTGCTTAGTAGCCACATGTAGCTGGTAGCTATTGTGTCAGATAGCACAGAGCATTTCCACCAGAAATATTGAGATATTAGGCAAAATTGAAAAACAGAATTGCAGAACATTTTGCTGGACAACACGAGTATTACACAGCCACATCTCTTGGAGGTCTTGCTGCCTCCCTGGGATACTTCCAGGAAGAGGCCCCTTCCCTCTATTCCCTCTCTCCTTCTCTAAATCTAAGGACAGTCTCTTTTTAGTCTCCATAAACCATTAAGAAATATCTTCTTAATTTTATTTTTTAAATTTATACTTGGCATGAATCTGATTTGGTTAACTATAACTGGGATTAATAGCAACTGAAAAGTGTTTTCATTTCCTTAAGGGAAGGCCAGGATATGAGGAAATATTTAGATTCATCCCACTCATTCAGTTAAAGAAAAAGAAGAAAACCAGTTGGACATTCTATTTAAACCGTAGGGACATTCATTCCCTGCCACAGTAACACCCACAAACACAACATTGGTCAGCAAAAATTAATCAAAAGCAATACAATTATGACATTAAATCTATTTTAAAACATAGCAAATACAACATTTTAGACTTAGCCTGCTCCAAAATAAACCATATTTGATAATACAAACCTGCTCCATTGGGCAAACCTTTCCATGAGTCACCTTCTTTAATTATTCACCTAACATTGTTTCGGTAGCTTTAGTTGCCAGTTCTTCTGTAGCAATCTTCTATGAGTTTTTGTAATGCAGACTGCATCTCTTTTGAAACATTTCTGGACAAACCCTTCCAGCCTTGGAATTTAATGTCTTCAGTAGCATTCATTATTTTTTTTCTTCTGGAGCTTCAGCAAAAGTCTTACCATCACATCGACCACTTGTGATGTTTGGGTTATTATTTTGCTCCACTCTAGTGTTCAGAGCAGTCTTGAAAGGGTGGAGCTGAAGATCTTTCCACATCACCCATAGGCCCTCCCATGAGACCCATGGGAAGAGGAAGATATGCTTCTTATATTCATGGTCTCCAGTGAAAGGGAACTGCACTACATCACACATACATACACGTGTTGCATTTTTACAACATATAATTGAAAATTATACAACTGCACCATGTAAAAAACTGGTCTTGCACCACTTTGTGATGTTGACACAGGAGAAGGACTGCAATCTAGGAGTGGACATCGTCAGAGTCCTCACCTCCCCAAGTTTGATACTACAGTCTCTCAGACTAGGATTCATTTCTTCATTGGTTTGGTCATTTATTTATTGAAGTATACACGTGATAAACAGTGGGCTAGGCTTTGGGGGTTTATTGGAGCATATAACCAAGAATCTCAAATAAGAAACAAATTATTCCATGTATTAATATGATGAAATGCCCAACAGTTCAGTCTAGTAAAGCTTGGATAGGAGAGTGTGGCTTATTGTTGGGGCTAAAGTGGGGCTCCCAATGCCCTTCCCAAATATACACTGTAAGTGACGATATGTGCCTGAGCCAGTAGATGGGAGGCAGATGATGACAGACCCTCCAAATCCAAGCCTAGTCTTTAATCAGTTGCATGAACCTGGATCACAGCTGTGCAGCATACCAAGTCTTGGGCAGAACAGAGAAAAGGCAGATAGCCCTCACCCTTGAAATAAATGATCTTGCCCATCAGAGAGATGTTGCCAGTGAATGAGTCATTCCCCTGCCAAAGAGAAGGACCTGGTGAGGGTAGAGAGGGGAATGGACACCCACTGCAAGTCACTCTACTCCTTGAAAACAAAGAGCAGACCCCGTAGTGGTCACTGGACCCAGGCAGCATAAGAAGAGAGTTTTTAAACTTCTCTCTTCCTACCAGCAGTTCCTGCCTCGTAGGAATATTGAGGGGAGGGAGATTAAGTAAAATACAGTGTTTGTATTGATAGGTGTGTGTCTAGCAGGTAGTCGGGGTCTGACAAGTAGCAGCAGGTTCTCTTTTCCTTCCCCTCTCTGATATCTTAGGAGTTTCTTGAGAAAAGGTACTGGATCTAAGTAATTTTTGCAGTATGTTTATTGAATGGAATTGTTTTCTTTATTGAGACTTCAACATGCTTAGCAGTGAGCTTATTTAGTTTAAAAATACAGTAGAATTCTAGGATTTTTTAGACCAAAAAGGGGCCTTTGAGATTATAAACCGATGTCTTCATTTTACAGAGGAAGAAACCGGGGCCCAGTGAGCTGGGAGAATGAGGATTCAAGCTCCCAACTCAGAGTGCTTTCCACTTTTCACTAGAAGCACCTCAAAGGTGGTGTTTCTGTCAGTCTGTTTCCCGAACACCCCAAAAAAGTGTCTGTCATGTTGTTGTCTCTTATATAATATTTGTTAAATACATTAATTCACCATATTTCCTGCTCGGCCTTTAGCAGTTGTAGATAGCTTGTGGCTTTGCAAGATGTTATGAAAGATGCAATTCATGATGTAACCTTCTCTACACTGCATATAGGGACTTCAAGTTTGAGTCTTTCATGGAATATGTAGAGAAAAAATTAAAATGCTTTAGTATCTTTTAAAATACATATATGGATATTTTTAAAGGTACATCAAGGAGTAATGCACGACTTGGTGTGTGTTTCATTTTTATTTTAGGTAGGAGAAGTAATCACAGGTGGTCAGCGAGCATTCAGATCTATGAAACCTACCTCAGACAGGAGCAGAGAACAAACAAATGCAAGGTACTACCCTCCCAGTCTGTCCTTAGCTGTATTATATTGTTCTCTTCATTTTCATTTGTTGGTTGGAATGCAGCTTCCAAAATTATACAATTATTTAAAGTTTTGAAATGATTCATACCATGAATGTTAACGTTTGTTTCCCAAACCATGGACGCTTGCTTTGTAGGGCTCCTGATTCCTAAAAATCAGATGTGTGTATATACAGGTCCCAATGTCTCGTCATAATATGCCTCGACTGGCAATGTCAGCACCAATGACGGGCTAACATTTACCGAGTGCTTGCTTCATGTCAGGTGCTATTCTATGTGCTTTACTCATATTAACACATTGAATTCTCATAATTTTTATGCCCAGTTTACAGTTAGGAAAACTGAGGGAGAGAGAAACGTAGAATATACTGAAGGCCATGTAGCTGTGACATGCTGGGACAGCCCTACTGGTAGTGTTGCTGTCACTGCCTCCCTTTTATGATCCGTGTGTCACTCCACAGACTCCTCAACTCCCAGGGGTACAAGGGCCCCTCCTGTCAATCTCCTGACTGTTGGTCATTTTCTGGCCTTTGCTTAAATTCCTTTCCCAAGAGGACCCTCACCCTCTCAAGAGAGTATTCATTTCATTCCTGGTATCCTCTACTGTTAGACAGCCTCTCTCTGTCTCTCTTTGATTCCTAAGTGAAGGCCTAGGCTCTGCTTCCTGGAGACCCTCAGAACCAAGTCAGTCTCCCTTAAGCAGTGACATCCCTTAAAGTAATTTGTGCAAAGCTCTCCCCTTTCTCTGTTCTCTAGAATGAGATCCCAGTTCTTCCAACTGTCCTGCTTCTTATGATTTTCAGACTCTTATCATCCAGATGGTAAAATCTATTTTGAAGTAAAGCAAGCTATCTTTGTGATACAAATGTATATGCTAGATTTACCACCATAAAAATACCTGAACAAGAGCTATATTTATGTGTTGCATAATAAAGCAGTCAGGCATTGGTATATTCAAAGACAACTGCTGAAGTTTTGTAGAGATTTTTAAACATGGGGTTTGTTTGAACAACAGGTATGCAATTGAATTCCTACTGAAAAGTGGGTTGCTGTTTTTAACCTTGGAAATCCACTCTATTTCCCAGCTCAGTGATTTCCATTGCACATACAAGATTCACGGGTATTATGACTATTATGAATATTCACAGCCATAATTAACCCCCAGCAGCATCAACACATGGAAAGAGTCTGAATCTAATTTGTGAGGAATCAGCAATGGAAAGCCAAATCATTGCAAACAGTTCAGAGCTGGTTTTCAGACCCCAGGAAAACTATCATTACTGTGATTACACTTGAGGATTCAAGATGCCTTAGCCTGATTCGTCGTAATAGCCCCCTCTGTGGTATTTTTGCAAAGCCTTTCTTTTTCTTTTTGATTGCAGAGAAATGATCACCCCACAATCACATATAAAATGCCTGCGTGAAGGTAGTTTGTGGTGCTCTTTATCACTGGCACACTCCATTGTGCATGTTGTCTCAGCCTCAGGCTGGGCAACCCCATTAACCAAGCAGCTGCCCATTGAAGCTGCTCGTGGGAACTAAGGTCAGGCAGGATTGTTGGTTTTAGGCAAAGGACTGTAGATGCAGCCGGCCACTGGGAGGGCCACAAGAGGCCCTTGACTCTCTCTTGGCAGAGTGGTTTGTTTCTCATGGTGGGGAGAAAGTGAATGGAGAGGGAAGAGCAACTGGGGTAGGGTTTTATTCATCAGGACCAGAGGGTAACAATCAGTGACCTCTTGTGGTCCCGTAACACCATAGAATGAAGGAAGATGCACAAATTCCTCCAAATGAAGCGATTTATTGAGTGGTGATTCTGCTACATGATGCTGTGTATTATCTTTAATCTTCAAGAACAACCCTGCAGGTAAATACTATTATTTCTAATTTACCGAGATGGAGAGGCAACATTTGCCCAAGATCTCAAAGTCGGTAGGTGGTAGAACCAGCTAGATAATCTCAGGCTTGCCTTCTTAATCTCTTCCTGGTATCTTTTAATAAACAGAAGATCTTGATTTTAAAATAATCAAAATTGTTAAACGTTTGGGTGGTTAATTATTTTATTTTTGTTCTGTTCTAGAAATTCTATCCTGCTCTGAGGTCATAAAGGTAGCCCTATATTTTGTAAGGCTTTATACTTCCACCTTTCACATTTACATATAATTTGATGAAACATCTAATCCATCAGGAATTAGTTTTGTTTAAAGTATGAACTTTAATTTTTCCCAGTGCGGGCACCCTGCTGTCCCTGTGTCTCTTATTAAAATGGTTATCCTGTCTACATTAGTCACCAAGGCCACTTCTGTCACAGACCAGGTGTCCACGTCTGTATGGGTTTGTCTCCATTCTGCTCTACTTACTTAATTTCCATAGTCTTACAATGAGCTTTATGAGTGGTAGGAAATGTCCTCTCACCTTTTTCTTCTTGAAGATTGAGTTGGCTATTTTATTCCTTTGCACTTACATATATATTTCAGAATTAACTGGGCAAGTTTTGCTTACACACAAACACACACACAGGTGTGTATTGGGATTTTCTTTGAATTGTATTGGCCATCTAGATCAATTTAGGGAGAACAATTCTTGTAGTATTAGTATCTCTGTCTTTTCTTTGATCTTATTTGATATCTCTTTGTAACTTTTCCATAAGCATACCCATGTGTTAATTTTTAGGTGTGTGATATTTTGATGCTATCATAAATGTATTATTTATTTTTTCTCTGTTGCTGGTATGTAGATTGCAATTTACTTTTTCATTGTGGCAAAATACACATTACATCAAATTGACCATTGTAATCATTTAACAGTGTACAATTCAGTGGCATTTAGTATATTCACGATATCGTGTGACCATCACCACTATGTAATCCACTTTTATGTTTGATTTTGTACCCAGCAACTTTACTAACCTCACTTATTATTTTATTAATTAATCTGTGGGTTCTTTTAGATTTTCTAGATGCCTGCAAAGAATGATAGCTTACTTGCTTGCTTTCTGACTGATCCGTATCTCTTTTATTTCCTCTTCCTGCCTTACTGCACAGGGAAAGGCTCCAGGATAGTGTTGAATAGAGGAGTGATGGCAGCATCTTCGTTGTTTTGCTAAGTCCAGAGGGAAGTTTTCCATCTTTTGCTAGAAAGTCTGAGACGTGTTATTTAAACATAGTAATTGTAGTGGTTTTATAGTTCATATTTTCATATTCCAATATCTGAAGTTTTCGTGTTTATATTTCTGTTCCTGTTAATTCTGTTGGTTCTCATGAAAAGTGCTTTTTTTTCCCTTGAATAGTTGATTTTTTTTGTTCGTTTATTTGTTTTTTTGAGACAGAGTTTTGTCTTTGTCACCCAGGCTGGAATGCAGTGGCATGATCTTGACTCACTGCAACCTCTGCCTCTGAGTTCAAGTGATTCTCGTGCCTCAGCCTCCTGAGTAGCTGGGACTACAGGCACTTGCCACCACGCCCAGCTAATTTTTTTGTGTGTTTTTAGTAGACACAGGGTTTTGCCATGTTGGCCAGGCTGGTCTCGAACTCGTGGCCTCAAGTAATCCACCCACCTCAGCCTCCCAAAATGTAGAGATTACAGGCCTGAGCCACTACGTCTGGCCTAGTTGTTTATTTTATACTGTGAGCTACTGCATATAGAACAGTTTTCTGAGTGACCTTAGACCAACCCGTTTCCCCCACTTTCTTACTTGGAGTTCACAAGAATAACTGTGGAATGTTCTGGGAATACAACATCTTGAGATAAGAGGAAGCTGGCTGAAATAGCCTCAGTTCTGTTTCAGCCGTCTTCCACACTCCGGAAACAGATGTCCTTCAGTGCATTAGCCCAGTGATCATGTGACCCAGGGGTATACAATCCAGGATGGGCTGCTTCCTGGGGTCCCTCTGCTATCTTGCAAGTGAGGCATGTGCAGAAGAGACTCCATCTGCTTCCCAGGCAGCTTTCCTGAGCCTTGGGGTGCAGCTTCCAATGCACCTATGGTTTCTGTTATCCCCTGCTGCCTGTCTATAAGTAATAAATCTGATTCACGTAGCCTGTCGTATGTGTGGGTGTTCTGTTTTACTGGACTCAGGAAAGTTGGTAACCAGTGCAAAGGGAACTTGTTTCACAACCCACTGCCTAGGAAAATAGTCTGGTGGTTCCTTAGAGGCCTGGGAGGTACTTGGCCAGGGAACACTGGCATGTGCTGCAGAGAAAAAACACTGCCAATTTGGAACCACTTTCATCTAAATTCAAGACTGAGGCTTTTTAACCAACAGCTGCCGTAAACTTTCTAGTTTGTGGTGACAACTCAGTTTTCCTCTGCCCTACTGAAGCTGCTTTCCTCAAAGTGCCCTGGGGAGGGAGGTGAGCAGTGGGCATTTACTCTTAAAGCAAGAAAGCTGTTTGGCACTGCACCCTTATTATGGAGAGTGTGTCCCATTAGACTGCCCACTGGCATGCTCCGGCTTTGGCCTCTGTCTTCAGACTCTATGAGGCCAGACTGACCAAAGCACACCTTCAAGGGCTCCCCAAGTACTCTCAGGGTAAAGGTGGCTTCAGGGCTCTGTTCTTCTCTCTGAGTTCCCACTTTCCTTGAATTCCGACCTTGTAGTTCCTTGTGATCGTATGGAGTCTTTCATGATCTCAAGAAAGTTTTCAGTGAGACGTGGGAGTCTTTGGTCCAGATATGCTAGCTTACTCGAAAACCAGAAAAAAAAAAGTTCTTTCTTTATGTTTTTTTTTTTGATAAAAGGAATGAATCTCTGATGTGTTTTGCACTTAGTGCTTTGTTTTAGGCATTTTCTTTTTTCTTGCTTATTTCCACGATGATAAATTTGTTGATTTTGCCTTCCAGCTATTCTTATTGGATTTTAGAGGTTCTGTTTCTGACAGTCAGGTGGGGGGTAAGACCAGTGATAGGCATCTGTCCTAGAGGCCTCTGACATTAAGGCTGCCTCTCCTGTTTACTTTGGAGATTACTGTGATTTTCAACTGCCCCAAGCTTAGCTGCTCACTGTTTTTTACTCCAGAAATCCATGAGTAATTGAAGTCCTCTATTCTGATTTAGTTCATTCCTCACAACATCTGAAGTAGGTGTGCCACAGATAACAATATACAGGCTAAGTTCATGACTTATTATTGAGATCCAGAAATTATAGCCCAGGAGATATACCAGGAAGTGAGGTAGGCTGTTCTTCCTCAGAGTCAAGGACAAAATAATTATAATAGATGAACTTAGATTTTACTTAAAAGACAAATAAGAACATAATAATTAAAATTATGCCTTTAAAATAAGAACATAATAATTAAAAAGTAGGGCTTTATTTAATAATGACTGTAACACACATCCCTGAACTTCCTACATATGTTTTGGAATACATCTTCAAACTAGGAAGTGCCTGGCCAGGTATGGTGGCTCATACTTGTAATCCCAGCACTTTGGGAGGCTGAGGCAGGTGGATCACCTCAGGTCAGGAGTTCGAGACCAGGCTGGCCAACTTTTGGCAAAACTACATCTCTACTAAAAATACAAAAATTAGCCAGGCATGGTGGCATGTATGTGTAGCCCCAGCTACTTGGGTGAATGAGGTGGTAAGATTACTTGAACCCAAGAAGTGGAGGTTACAGTGAGCTGAGATTGCATCACTGCATTCCAGCCGGGCAAAAAAAGAAAGCTCCATTCAAAAAAAAAAAAAAAAGTGCTATGTCAATGTCAGTGGCTATTGTTACTAACATCATTATTAATTATTTGTACAATAGAATAACTATAATAAATAACTGTAATTATAAAAACTTAGTCGTAACTGTTTACCTATGTAAAGATTCACATTAGGTTATGGGATTCCTGGTTCCCAGGGAGATGTTGGCATTCTTTCCCTATGTTTCTGTTTGTACTAATAGATGACATTTGGACATGACTTGTATTAGGATACATTTGGCTACAAGTAATAGAATACCTAAGATGGACTTAAAAATGTAGGATGTTTTATGACCTCAAATAACAATTAGTCTAGAAGAAGGTGCTTTTTTAGGTGGGTTGGCAGCTAGCAGTTAAGACCCTGGGTTAGCCTGTGTGTATTCTGTTGGCCTTTCTTTCAGTGTCATAGATGACCTCTGGAGTTTCAAATAGTCATACCAGCACCCTCCATAAGAAGAAAGGCATGGTAGGCAAAATGGTAGCCTCCAAAGATGTCCAAGTCCCAATACCAAGAACCTAGGAATAGGTTACTTTACATGTCAAGGGGAAATCGAGATTGCAGAGGGAATCAGCTTACCTATAAGACAGAGTGAATATCCTGGATTATCCATCTGAGCCCAAAGCCATCACAAGCATCCTTACAATGAAAGAGGAAGGCAGGAGAGTCAGAGTCACAGTGATGTAGCATGGGAAAGACTCAATTGGCTATTGCTGGCTTTGAAGATGGACAGATCACAAGCCACGGAATGCTGTCAGGCTTCAGACGCTAGAAAAGGCAAGAAAACCAGTTGCCTCTCAGAGTCTCCAGGAGGAATGCAGGCATGCTGACACCTTGATTTTTAACTTGTGAGACCCATTTCTGACCCACAGAACTGTGAGATAATACACGTGCATTGTTTTAAGCAACTAAGTTGTCAGTATTTCCTAAAACAGTAAGAGAAAACTCATACAGAAGGGAGCAGGATAAAAGGCTTCCTCCTCACCAGACTCCCCTGCTCCTTATCAGTATTGTATGGGCAGAGGAATTGCCTTTGGTGGTTTAAATCGTTCATGATTCATCCCTTGGTGCTAGAATCCCACCTTCCTTGAAATCAACAGATTTCTGCCACTACATAAAGTCAGATAAGAATGAAATATAGATGCTGACGAGGAGCACAGCTCCTGCCAGGGTCCTGAAAGCTTGTAAAATTGCAAAGTAAATTCTAAGCTGTTAGTAGTCAGGATCTTGGTTTCAGTGTGGATATCATGGCTGGAAGGACACAGTAGGAGCTCCTAGAGTGCTGATAATGTTCTGCTTCTTAATCCATGGTGCATTCAATTAATGAAAGTTTTATGATTTGGGCACTTTTCTATACAAGTATTGCACTCAATAAAAAGGCTTAAAAAGTTATGAAAATCACCACATAATACATGAAATATCTGTGCTTGCCCCAATCCTGAGCGTGACCCTCAGCTTCAGCCTCTAATGAACCCCTGCCCCTCTCTCTTCTGCCACATCTGCATCAGTGAGGTGGGGAAGGAATAGGGGGCCTCATTGATGGTGTGAACATCAGATCAGACTGTGAACATACAGGTTGAGTATCCCTTATCCAAAATTCTTGGAACCGGAATTGTTTTTGATTCTGGAATTTTTCGAATTGTGGAATATTCGCATGATAGCAGTTGAACATTCCTAACTGGAAAATCTGAAATGCTCTAGTGAGCATTTTTTTTTGAGCATTATGTCAGTGCTCAAAAAGATTGAGATTTTTGAGGCATTTTGGATTTTGGAATTTGAGATTAGGAATGTTCAACTTATATTGAGAGACTTTTGAAAACAGCAACATGCCCCTTTCAGTTCACCAACACAATGGGGGCGATGTAGTCATTCAAATTGCCTCACTTGGGCACACATCATATAGCTTCTTTAAGTATAATAATGATTATATAACATCTCTTTTTGCTAATAAAAATAATGCTGTTTTATCTACTTAGAGTGAGGTTGAGGATGGGAAGATGGCTTTTCATTTTCAGTCTCTAGGACACACACAAACCTGGGTGCATGGTAGGTACTCAGTAAGTAAGTTGTGGAATGAACAAGTACGTGAATTGTGAGCAACCAATGAGAAAGAAGGTAAATTATCTTATTTGTGACAAATAGCAATTAAAGAAAAACTGGAAACTTAGCAGGGCAGTACCAAGGAATAGTGTCGGTGTTCTGTTTCCTAACTACATTTACATCACACTAAATATAATTAATAGGTTGTTAAGCATCATTCCCTTACTTAACAAAAAAATCGGACTCTAACTTTTCTAAAAATGAACACACTGCCTACTGCTTGAGTATCTAAAAGTGAAAAAAATGTGATGGAGTGAGGTGCCTCAGTTCCCAAGAGTCATGGCACTTGCCACAGAGCCAAAGACTTTTAGCGTCCTATTTTAAACACTTTCCAGGCAGCCTCCTCAACCGAACACCTTACCCATCCATCCAGGCTTCCCTTGCTTACTCAGGCCCTACCCTAACTGGACCAGGCCAGACACTCCCACTTTTCCCCCATCCACACCTTGCGTACCTCACTCTCTGATGATAATTAGGCTAAGAATAAGCTGAACAAATGTTTTCTTACCTTTTGTCAGTGTTATCTCTTTGGAATGCTCTTCCTCCTCAAAATCTTGGAAAATATCACCCTACCCTGCCCCCAGTGCCAGGTGCCAAGTGCCAAGTTCCTTACTCTATGAATCCTATTTGTAATTCCTTCCAGGCCTTGGTGATGGTTGTCTCCGTGTGCATCAACCTGGCTTGTTTATCCTATGTGCAGAGCCCTTGCCACACTGGTGCAAAATAGCCAAGTATGTGTGTGTGCTTCTCATTTGATTATGGGCACATGCCATGTCTTACCCCTCTTTAAATTCCTAGCACTGATTATGGCACTGGGCACCTAAAAGATGTGTGCTTAAAAGCATACTGACTTGCATAACCATACCGATATCCTAGTACGTACTGACTGATGCCACGCGTCTCCTGCATAGCACTGGCCCCTTCAGAATGCCTGCTCTGTTTCTAGCACTTTTCTATGTCCTTTATGTGGATGAACTCATTTGATCTTGACAACAGCCCTGTGTTCATTGTCATCATCCCTATTTTAAAGGTGAGGTATTTGAGGCATAAAGTGGCTAAGTAACTCACAGGGGCACACAGCTTAGTGGGTAGGAGCCAGGGTCATGCAAGCTACCCTAGATGCTCTACGGCCTTTAGACTTTCAGTAACAAACTTCGTTTCTTGATTACCAAGAAATAAATGAGGTGAAAGAGGGCCTAACAGGTTGTGGGTTTACTGTGTCATAACACAATTGGTTTCAATATTCATGCTGACCTGGAGAATTGTTTGTTTTGAGGTATATAATCTTACATCCCAAATGTCAAGAATAGAAAACCCCTCTGTGCTGTATATAGTACATCATTTTCTATGAGGAACAGTATAGGTGATGTTAATACCAGATATTTGGATTCAGTTTCCAGCTGGTTCTGCCTGTGTTTATTTATGGGACCTTCGTTGACTATTCCTCTTTTCTTCCCACTGGGTCTGAGGATTTGATGACATAAGTAAAGCCTTAGCATGGGACTCAACGAAAGGCAGTGTGTCAAGGGTCCCCAGGATGACCCCAGGTTCAGAGATTAATTAGAAGAACTTACAGGACTCAGCATTTAGTCATGCTCATGGCTAAGATTTATTGCAGCAAAAGAACAGGAGGCAAAATCAGCAAAAGGCTAAGTCCAGAGAAAGCCAGGTGCAAGCTTCTAAGAGTCTTCTCCCTGTGGAGTCACACAAGACATGCTTAATTCCTTCTGTAATGAGTTGTAACAACACATGTGAAATCTTTTCCATCACGGAAGCTCATTGAATCTCTGAACCTGCTCAGGGTTTTGTTGGGTTCTGGTAGGCACCCCCTCCCTAGCAGGTGCCAAAATTATGCAGTTCCAGAAGGAAAGCATAAACCAAGTTGACTGTACACATTGCTAGGCATAGTGAGCTACCCTTATTGTTACGGAAAGTTTCATGTGGCTGTAGGGAACAGTTTACCAGCCAGTGCCCAAACTTGCAGGCCTACCTTTTAAAGACAGTCATCACTGGCCTGCCATGTTCACTGTTTTCTGCACCGTCAGCCACCAACCTTATGGTGACTGACTATGCAGAAAAGAATAAGCAGCATCATAGCTGAAGCCACAAAACTCTGTTCTTTTAAAGGCAGATGGTTCAGTGAATACTGTGGCACCACGGCATCTGAGAGGAAGGTGTGCTCAGGACATGGCCGTGGCGCCATTCATTTATCTGGAGCACTGACTCCCCTTTTACTGCTTACCCACATTCCTTAGCATCTTTCAGGGCATCTTTGGATTCCCACCTCTTTCACCCCTTCAGAGGATGCACAGGCCCCTTTCCATTTCTTCTTCCCATGGCATATGGAGTTAATAGTATGCTGTTTGGGCTTCTGAATATACTATTTTATTTTATTTTATTTTATTTATATTTTTTTGAGATGGAGTTTCACTCTTGTTGCCCAGGCTGGAGTGCAATAGTGTAATCTTGGCTCACTGCAACCTCTACCTCCTAGGTTCAAGCAATTCTCCTGCCTCAGCCTCCCGAGAAGCTGGGATTACAGCCATGTGCCAACACGCCCAGCTAATTTTGTATTTTTAGTAGAGACAAAGTTTCTCTATGTTGGTCAGGCTGGTCTCGAACTCCTGACCTCAGGTGATCCGTCCACCTCAGCCTTCCAAAGTGCTGGGATTACAGGCATGAGCCACCGTGCCCGGCCCTGAATATACTATTTTATATTCTTTGTGTATGTTGTATTTTTTCTTCAGCAGATCCATGTGTATCAGTCAAAATAGTGTGAGAGATCAAACACTCAAATGCATTCAAGGGCTAGGCAGATTACAGAAATGAAGGGAAATGCTTACAAGGACAATGGAGAGTTGACACTTTCAAAAGAAAATGGAACCTTTCTCCCCTGACAAAGGGTGTTCACTGAATGAATTTAGTCTGAGGACATCAGTTCAGAGCTCCTGGATTAGACTGTGATTTTCTTTAGGTCAGGGATAATTTCTCATACAATTTCATTATTTCCCCAGTAGAAAAATAATATTTTTTCACTTATTCAACAATATTTATTCAATATAGCCATATGCCTAGGATAAAAGATGAAAAAGACAAAATCTTTGTTTCAACGATATCAGTATTGTATGAAAACAGTCAAATAGGGAAACAGGTGCATGACAGAGTCATAAATTCTATGTTTGAGCTGTGTTATTAGATATTACCAGGAACCTTGTCTATTTGCATAGACCATGGCTTCCCTGGTGCCTATACAGCACCTGGAATATCATAGATATTTAACATATGTCTGTTTAATGAATATTTGAATCAATGGTACAGTGATTCCAAAACAATTTGACTGATTATTAAAATCATTTGGGGGAACTTTATAAAAATACAGGTTACTGGGCCCAACTCCAGACTTCCTGAATCAAAGTTGTGGGAAATGCAACCCAGAGACCTGACTTATCTACAGTTTTTTTTATCTGACCATGATATTGGGAACATTGGCCAACTGAGGTGCTCCCTTGTTCTGTTTCACTCTTGCTATTGCTGAGAGAACTGAATGAGTGCAGAAGGCGCAGGTTCTTGTGGGAGGAGAGGTTGGTGGGGCTGAACTTTGCTATGCACCTGAACTTGTCATGTAGATGCCCCTTCCAGCCAAGCCCCTACAAGTTAGATTGTCTGAAGCAGGAGGGTCCAGAAGCCTGATGAACTGCATTCAGGAATAAGATATGCCTGGAAGGATTCAGTTATTGATCTTGGCTGTAGGGCTTTCCCTGCCGTATCATTTTAGTTCTCAAATATAAATTCTTAGGGAGGCAGAGTTTCACAGGTGACGTCATCTCCAATTGCCTGTGAATTAGCACAGCCCAGTGGCCTTATTATTAATTTATTTATTTATTTTAGCATTTCTGTGCTCTACAGGTCAGAATCTTGATTCTACAAGAATCTAAGCTTCTTGACCCTAGGGATATTCTCTCTTTTATTTTTTTAAATTTTTATGCTCCAGGGATATTACTTGCCCATGTTTGCTGGATAAATGGATGGATGAGTTAAATCTATTTGAAATTTTAAATGATGTATTATCAGTTTCTATTTGCCTTTTTTTTTGCTGTTGTAGAAGCAAGCACATGGAGAAATTAGAAGTAGACCCTAGCAAGCACTCATTCCCTGATGTGACTAACATTGTTCAAGAGAAAAAACGCACACCCAGAAGACAATCTGAACCCAAAATTATACCAAATGAGGAAGACCCAACCTTTGAAGACAACCCTGACGTGCCTCCGCTGATTTGAAACATCTGGTTATGTTGTCATTGGCTGAGACTTACCAGGTCCAACTTTGGTTGGTGTAGAAACTGTATGCATATTATTCCTGGGATAAACAGTTATTTGTCAATATTGCTACTCCAGTGTTTTGACTCTTACTTTGCATAGTAATATCCTTAAGCTAGCTTCAGATTAAAATGTATGTTCTACATTTTATAATGATGGGTTAAATGCTATAACTCATCATTTACCTATAATAAAGGGTTGGTATTGAAAATGTTTAGTAAGATCATAGAACTATTGCATAAAACATTGATTATAAATCCCAGAACTGTAGATTAAGTTGTAGATAAAAGGACTGAGTATTAAATTGGTACTTCAGCAAATTGGTCAAGCTTAGAAGTTAACACTGTAATTTCAGATCCAATTGGAATACTTTAATACAATTTTCAACAGCATTTCCATTTTCCTTCTCATGATGTGTCTGCTTTCTCTGGTGGCACGATATAATGGCAAGAATATGAGTTTTGAAATCAGGCACCCTGTATTTGGATTCCAGCTCAATCACTTTGTAAAGACCTTCAGCAAGTCCTTTAATTCTCTAAGCCTTAGTGGCTTCATGTATAATTTGGGAATGATAACACTTGCCTCACAGGTTTGTCTCAAGATAAACTGCAGAAAAGCACTTAGTACAATGTCAACCCTAGAGAGCCTCCTCTCTCTCCTCCTTCCCTTTCTCCTCTCTCTCCTCTTTCCTGCTCCTTCTTCCCCTCCCTTCTCAATTACTTTTTCCCTCTTATTCTCTTTCTTTACCTTTTTTCTCCCCATTCTACTCTACCTCCTCTACTTCCTTCTTTACTTTTTAAATATCTTACGGGTTCTTTATCTAGAACATTATGAATTCAATATTTCACATACTGTAGGAAAAATTACTGTTACACTGATCATGCTGTAGTAGCATTTAAATCAGTTTCCCCAAATATTCATTCAACAAATCCTTATTGAGCAACTATTGAGTGCTAGCAACCTCTGTGTTCATCAGGGATTTAGTAGTAACAAAGCAGACAAATGCATACACACAGACTATTTCAGGTGGTGGTCAGAGCTGTGAAGGAGAGTCAGAGTGAGGGGATCAAGGGTAATGTGTGCTTTTTCAGACAGGGCCTTTCTCTATTAAACAGGCTTCCAACGGAAGACTCTCTTAATGTTTAGCAGATAACCAAAATGCATCAGTTAGAAAAATAAGATGAGAACCAGGGATTGGTTATGGGAATGCAATTGGACACAAATTGGGAAGAGCTGGGAAGTGAAGCTCTAGAAGGGAGAGGTGGAGAATTGGAAGAAGCATTGGTGCAGGTAGGCAATTCAGAACTCGCACAGTCTGAGAAGCTGAAGTAGGACTGTGGCTGGGAGCCTGTGGAGAGGTCTACGGAAATTACTTTGCTGCTGAGAATGTTGCCTCTGTTTATCCACTACTCCTCTGGTCCATGACCAAGATCCTGGTGGGTGGACTTGGAGCCAGCCTTCGTCAGCAGGCCTGTGGTAAGAAAGATGGGATGGACACAGAGTGGTAGAGATCAAGGATCCGCTGAGGCGGTCTGAGTTCTTCTGCATCTGTCCATCACTGTGACTGATGATGATGACTGAGTATAACACCTTTCTTCAGTTCTGCTTCCCAAACCTCAGGCAGGTTCCTCATGTGGTCAACTCTACCTGGGAACCACATAGTGAAGGAAATTCTGGAAAACAGTTCCCAGCCTTAGCCAACTTGACATATCATAATCCAACAGAACTGAAACTCCACCAACTTGGAAACCATATACATTTGTCAGGACTATATTTAACTTCCACATAAAGAGAAAGCAAAATTACACTTTTGACCAAACTAATACAATTATGCCTTAAACAACCCAAACTGTGCTATCTGTTATGGACTGAATAATTGTGTACTCACAAAATCCATATGCGGAAGCCCTAACCCCCAGTGTGATGGTATTTGGAGGTGGGATTTTGGGAGCTAATTAAGATTAAATAATATCATGAGGGTTGGTTCCTCATGATGGGATTTGTGTTCTTAAGAGAAAGAGACACCAGACAGCGCTGTCTCTCTCAGCCATCTGAGGACATGACACTAAGTCAGGAGGAGAATCGGCAGACGCCTTGGTCTTGAATTCCTGGTTTCCAGAGCTGGAAGAACTAAATTTCTGTTGTTTTAAGCACCCATTCTATGGTATTTTCTTGTGGCAGTCCAAGCAGATGAGGACATTATCCCTCTCCCAAAAAAGATACACAGAGTCCTCCATGTGACCTTTTTCATCCGTGACTGACGGTTATTTCTTTATAGAGGAGTCACGCTCTCATTTTTATATCCTATGATTTAAATATTGAGATATACAGTGATGAATGCATCTTACTTTAGAATGGAAAAAAAGAAACAAAGTGAAGGAAATTTAGGTATATAGACAAATTCATATGTGGGTGTAAATATGTGGTCCACTCTAACTGTGGAACCCATGTGGTGTTGTTTTGGGTCTCCCGGAATTACCATTGGTTCAGAGCCAATGTCCAGTAATCCCTGAAATGTCTGGGTGTTTCTTTCCTCTCCGTGCACAGCCACCCTGGTAAATGTGGGCCTTTTTGCAGAAAGCTAGAGGGAAGATTTACGGAATAAAATTTTGGCAGTATAGCAGGGTTCTTCCCCAGGGAGATCCAGCTGTAAAGTAGTAAACCAGGAGGATATCTGGGGGAAGAGTGTTCCAGAAACTAGACAGATTTTTACATATGGATATGTGTGCTTATACACATACATATTCATACCAAAGCAAGAAAGAAATACCATCTCTACTATAGATCTTGGTTTTGAAGCTAATCATGTGGCTGCAGCTGGTAACTGATATTTATAGCCTTATCCTTCCACTGCCTATTTCTTGCTATTTTTCCTTCAATAAGCACGTCCACAGGGTAATTCCTGGCCTTATGGGGCAATCCAACCTTCATTCCTGCACATTCTGTGCCATTGGCAGTCCTATCTTTATCGGGTTATTTAGTTTCCCATTTATTGTTATCACAAAACTGGAGGTACTAAAAAGATGCCCTGAGAATTACCTGCATTTCAGTTAAATTCCTCCCTCGTCTTTTCTCTTCTACTCCCCTGTGAGCAGTAGCTATTCATTTTCTTGTGATGGTGAAATCACCCAGCCTGCCCTTCTTTGCCTATTAGTTCACCAGCACAAAGACCCCAACATGGCCAGATTGGTCTCCACTTGCAATTAGAAGGCAGCTTTGTTGTGTTTTCTGATGAAAGTGCTCTTTCCTTTGGAACCAATCCCACTAAACCAGCAGAGCCCCAGGTTCCAGAAGCAGGAAGTAAAATGTTGTCAAATTAATTAGTAGAGGTAGTAGTGAGCAGGCCACCCTCATTCCCATCCCTTGATTCCAGATCTGTGCATCTTGGCTATGGGTGAAACAGCACCATATATTAGATGGGGATCCAGATTATATATTATATTCCAAAGAACATTACCTCATCCACAAAAAGCATTATATCACCTGCTGGCACTTTAATTAAACCTTCAAAAGGCCACTTCATTGTTCTATCAGGCCAACTGCTCCAGGTAAGTTCATTGAATCCTATAGCATCATTTTTTGGCATGCTTCATTTGCTGGAAATTGTGTTGCTTGGTTAGAATTGACGCTGAATATATGACAGTGAATATGGCATTTATTAGGTAAGTCCACAGATGGTGGTTTTGGCAGAAGCATTATAGGGAAGGAAGGCAGATTTATGTTTAGAATAAGTGCGTTTTCCAGTGAAAATAAGAGTCTGTCTCTTCTGTCATAGAATTGTTCTTGTGTAATCAACTTGCCACCAGGTGGCTGGCTGGTTCCACAGGGCTTTTAAGTGGCCATATATGGGACTAAGTGTTGGCTGCTACTCTTGTCTTATTTGTCACTGTAAAAGTCTGAAAACATCTGCAAATTATTGGACACTCCTTCCGTCAAGAGGTGGAGTCTCTACCCTCTTATTTTGAATCTGGGCTAAACTTGTTCTTACCTATGGAAATGATGCCATATGGCTGTCGTGGCCATACCACTAGATGGCTGTCACGGCCATGCCACTGGATGGCTGTCACAGCCATAGCACTCGATGGCTGTCACGGCCATAGCACTCAATGGCTGTCACGGCCATAGCACTCGATGGCTGTCACGGCCATAGCACTCAATGGCTGTCACGGCCATGCCACTTGATGGCTGTCACGGCCATGCCACTAGGTGGCTGTCAGGGCCATGCCACTAGGTGGCTGTCATGGCCATACCAGTTCTGCATGGTTCTCTTGGGACACTTGCTCTGGGTGAATCCAGCAGCCATGTAAGAAGTTCAACCACTCTGGGACTGCCATGCTGGAAATGTCACACATGGCCATTCCAATCACAGCCTCAGCAGCGTTCCTGGCTACCGCATCAACTTCCAGACAGACAGGTCTGCCATATTTGATGTTCAGTCCAGACAAGCTTTTAGATTCCTGCAATTCTAGTCAATATCTGGCTGCAACAGCAGGAGAGACCCCAAATGAAAGCTGTACTGCCGAGCCTTCCCAAAATCGAACCCACAAAATTGTGGGCAAAATACAATGGTTTTAATCTACTAAATTTTGGGAGCAATTTTTCTTTTTTTTTTTTTTTTTGCTCTCAGCATATATTATTTATTTATTGCATTTTAGGTTTTGGGGCATATGTGAAGGACATGCAAAATTGTTGCATAGGTACACACATGGCAGCGTGATGTGCTACCTTCCTCCCCATCACCTATATCTGGCACATGGACACAGGGAGGGGAGCAATTTTTCTTTTGGTAGCAATAGCAATCAGAACAGATTTGGTACCTGGAGATGGGGTTCTACCATAACAAAAACCTAAGACATATGGTTATTGCTGGGGACCAGGGAGCAGTCAAGCTGGAAGGACCCTGAGGAGGCTGATGCGTTTGGATGTTCCAGGAAACAGGCACCAAGAAGAAGTTAGAAGTGCAAGAGGGGTTAATACCTGGGGAAGATGGATAAAAGGGGGAGCAGAAGTACAAATGGAAAGTCTTAAGACTCTCAAGCTTAGATGCAACTTTGACACCTGTCAAATGAGGCAGAAGGAAGAGGAAGGGGGATTGGCTGGCAGGACCCTCTAACTGCAGCTCTGGGAAAATCTCAGCCAATGGGGAGCTCCAGCATGGATTGTGGTAGAAGACGGGCATGTTGGGCAGAAGTGGCTAAGCCTGGATGCCCCTGCCATGTTGAGTTATTGACTGGAAGCTGCCTTGAAGAGTGTGGGGGCCTCTGCCTAAATGTTGCAGTGGATCTGGGAGGCACTTGGTACTGAGGTTGTTGGCTCTTCGCACTCCTTGTGGTAGGTTCTGTTTTGAAGAGGTCTGAACAGTGCATCTCTGTGGCTACACAAGACTATTAAGGAAACTTGATAGGCCCCAGGAGGCTGTTAGTGAGGACGTATAGGGAACTAAGGAACATGCTCTTCCTGCTGGAGGAAAGGAGGTCCTTGTTTTATAGTAGAAGACAGTTTAGTAACTGTTGCCTGTGGTAACATGAAAAAATTATTTGCCTTGATGCATTGAGTGAAAGAGATTTCCAAACGGAGCACTGGAAGTGTCCACAAGGGTCTTGCAGCTACAAATCACAAGTACAA
Source organism: Sapajus apella (assembly GCF_009761245.1). Taxonomy (NCBI): domain Eukaryota; kingdom Metazoa; phylum Chordata; class Mammalia; order Primates; family Cebidae; genus Sapajus; species Sapajus apella. Next base: position 55,698,126 of record NW_022436943.1, on the reverse strand, counting down.
ATAGTGATGAGCTAAAGAGGAAATGTAAAGGGGATAACCCAGCTAGGTTCAAAACTAAAACTTTCTCATCCCAGTCTCTTTCAGCAGAGTGAAACTGGCCTCACCGTAACTGTGGACCAGTGTTGCTTGGTGTCCCCTTTGGCAGTGTTTTCTGAAGTTGGGGGTACACAGGCTGGTACATGAGTCATACCTGGGAAGCTTGTAAATGACAGTGGGCCAGGGTCTGATCCTGCAGGCTGAATCAGTCCAGACAGCCGGAGAAGGGCCATGTTGGGGCAACAGAAGAATGTGGCCCTCTCCTAATGCTGGCTGAGGTTCCCTGAGGAAAGGACGGTCTGGGTTCATCTAGGGCACTGTTCGTTTGTACCACCTGGAGGGATGAGGAGCCTGAGAAGAGGCTGGCATGGGCTGCAGGATGCCAGGGACTGAGGATGGAATCTCAAAGGACTGGAAAGAGCCAAGGAGGTAGGAGAGAGGGGCAAGCAGAGAACCTCTGAAAAAGCCAGGAAAGGGTCTCGAGGGAGAAAAGTCACCTCCAATTCTCCCCTAACCCCGCAGAGCAGGAAGCCTGACCAAGCCCCTGAGAACAGTCAAGGTCCTGTTTTTCCTAGTCTTTGACTTGAATGAATAAGGGGCGGTGGACATCAGGACCCAGAGAGACAGCTGAGTCTAGTAGGCAACCGACAGGAGCGGGGACCCTCTTCCAGTGGCAGCCTGCCCAGCACCACCCATAGGGAGACATCCGGGGAATAGACATCTTGACCTGACTCCCTTCTCCCCTCCAATCTCTTGCTGAAGCTTCCCAGTGACCAAAACCCACTGGAAACCAGAGGCAAGGGAGCCTGTTGATGGGGTCCTTCGAGGTCATCTTCCTGGGCACACGGCACAATGAAGGGCAGGGGTCGGAGCCAGCATTCTCCCTTTTATCTTCCTTCCTCCCCACTCCACCTCTCCCACACTGTTGGAGGGGGCTAGAGATCCAGGAGCCCAGTAGACCATGACATGAGCAGGATGAGAGAAGGCAGAGGAAGAAACACAATGTCACCACCTTTTCTGTTGCCAGTTTCTAACCTCAGCATCCCAAGAAGGGGACAGAAAAGGGAGAGAAGAGACAGGATGCGATGCCAGGGTTTTGACCATTATAGGGACAGTCTCATCTCTGAATAGAGATGGAGAATATGAGCCCAGTGGCTGAAGGGCCAAGAAGAAATGCCACAGAATCTGCCTAAATCATCCAGCGGGGCAGGAAGGGGCCAAACCCCAATGAAGAAAGGTGAAGGCGTAGTGGGAGACAAATCTGTTGTGTTTGGATCGCATAGACAAGGTGAACATTCATGCTTAAAAGTACACAAATAATAAGCAGTGATTCCAGAACCTGGCGCCCCAGCTGCTCTTTGAAAAGTCCCCTGTGCCACCCTCTCACGCTCTGCCTCTGCTTGTTTCTTACTTCCAGGGGACTGTTTTGCTTATAGCTCCCACGTCAACACCAACCTTTGGATCTTCTCCCAGTCCTCAGGAGGAAGAAACTCACCAGGCGTGATGCCCAACACCCTGCATGCCGTGCATTTTCCTTCTGATTTTCTTCTCAAGCTTTTCCTGAGTAGCATGAACCTGCCCTTTGGTGTCCATGCCCATCCCAGTCACCATCCCCCACACAGCTGTTTGTGTCTGCATTCCCCTCCTGGCTGCCATGACGAGCCTGCAGCTGCGTGTCTCTGCATGTGAGTGGCTTGCAAATGTCCAGGAGAGACCACTGACCCATGACCCCTGGGGAGAAGTGAGCCTGGCTGAAGCCCCCTGGGCTTGAGTGGTGCTGTCCTCCTTCCTTGCCCATGGGAAAGCTGCCTTCCATTTGATAGCTGATTTGCAGCATGCAGTGTGTGTCTGTCACCCTTTTCAGCCTGTCACAGCTTTCCTGATGCATTTGGATGGAAAGTGCTACCCCATCTGCAATTGACACATGTCAGGCCAATGTGTCTACTGCTCTGTGGCAGACCCAAGCTAAATTAGCTGTTCTCTTCTACGTCTGCTCCCTAATGATTGCTCTTTGCATTTGGGCTGGTGTTTTCCTTGTATTTGAGATCAGCTGCAGCGTGTCCAGCTGCTAAGGCTCTCCACTCAGCACACATTCACCAAGCATCTAGAAGATGTGAGGAACCATCCGAGGGAAGATTCGCTTCCAAGGTCCCATGATCCCTTCTCATGTTCCTTCTGCTGAGGGCTCTATTTCCTCCAGCCGTCATATGAAGGCTGATCACTGAGGGTCACCTCTCCCTGCAACCCTCTGCTCCCTGTGCACACCCTCCCAGGGCCCAGTCTCCTGGCTTCTGCCACCAGCTCTGGATGGATGCCTCTGAAATCTCCATTTTAGGCCTGAGGTTTGTGCCTAAAGTTCATCTCTCTTCTCCTGGATGCCTTGTACGTGGTTCTATACACAGTTCGGTGTTTTCCTCCTTGTTTTTTCTGCCACTTCATCTTAATCAGCCTCTGTGGAGAGCCTTCTGGCTTTTGTTTTGTGAATTCACTTTCCAATCACCCAGATTAGAAAACACTGTCACTGCTTCCTATGTTCACCGTTCAATTGGCGACTAACTCCGGGCAATTCTACCTCAAAGAAAACATCTCCCCTCTCTAAACCCTTTTCCTCGTCTGCATTTAATCTCCATCATCTGCTGTGCCAACGTGCCCCCAGCCTCAGCCCACCTTGATATAAATGACCCCTTTGACTGTTATCCAAGGGCAAGGCTGAACACATCAGCTCTGGGCCCCAATCTGCTATATATGTGCCGTACCTCCCGCCACCTCTCCCAGGGCACCCATCCTGCCCACAACACCAAAGTTGTCACCATCCCTGACCAGCCAGTGTGACATATCCACTGACCCCTTGCTGGTGGTGTGCCTGGACTGAGGCTTGTGGTATGCCCGATCTGAGGGGCCCAGGGGAGCTCCTCTCAGGCTTGGCCAGGAGTGGGGAGTGCTGCCAGGGCCTAGGGACAGAGTGAGGGCCCAGGGACAGAGTGAGGGTCCTGCCGATGGAGGAGAAGGCAGACAACGTGCACAGGGCATCACCTCCTTGACAAGAACATCCATTGTTGGAATCATTATAAACCAGTGGAGGCTTTGTCAGTTAGAAATGAAGTCTGATCTAATGAACTGTCATCTTGCTTCAGCTGCACTGGGTAAGGGCACCAGTCCATGTGCTATTTTAGATGAGAAATCATGGGCCACTGTGACCCAGGAGCTCCCTGCAGCAGGACCCAGGGTTATGGAGAACCATATTATTTACTCTGCTCACCTCCACGAACAAAGGAAAAACAATGCTGTCTGGTTACTATAGCAAACCACTCTGTACTTAGTGACATAAAGCAACAATTTTATTATGCTCAGGATCTCTGTAGGTCAGAAATGCCAACAGCCATAATGAGGACACCTTGTCTTTTATGCCTCAGCTTGGAAGACCCCAAAACCAGGGATAACTTGGAATCTGGAGGCTGGAATCATCTGGAGGTGTTTTTACTTGTGCATTTGGCAGCTGATGCTTTTGACCAGCCTTCAAGTGGCCTGACAGCCAGAACAGCCACACATGTCCGTGACAGCTAGTCCAGGCTTCCTCAGGGCAGGGCAGAGTGGCTGGGATCCAAGAGTGAGCACCCCAGGAGAACAATGAAGGGACGCATGGTGTTTTAAAAACAGCCTTGGAAGTTGCATCGCTCATTTCTACCATACCCTAACGATCAGGGAAATTACAGAGGCCTGCCAAGGTTCAAAGGGAGAAGACAGTCTCCACCTCTTGCTGGGGAGAGTACAAGCTTCTCAAAGATCATGTGGAGCAAGTGATATTGTTGGGAGATCTTTGGAAAATACAGTCTGCCACAACGCCCTTCCTCCTCTGTGAAGCTCAAGTTCTCTTAGGTGACATTGTGATGTCCCCTGCTGTCAAGAAAAGGAGGTGGTTCCTTACCTGTTGTACAAATAAAAGATGTGGGCGATGGTGGGGAAGATACAGATTTAATTTTACCCCAAGGCCATTTTTAGAACCTACACCACACCACTGCCTGCCTCTGCTTCCTTTGGAGGTTTCTATAGATAAAAATATTTACAAATCGATGCAAGGCCAAATAAAGATTCTCAGAAGCCGTTTAGAAGAGTGGTTCAGAATTATGAATTAGATCCTCTTTAATGTTCCTTAGGTTTTACAGATAAAAATAGAAAAGAAAAATTTTAATTTCCTCTGGCTGTATTTCTCTGAGAACCACACTGAACTGTAATATTGTACTTACCTATTCATTAATTATTTTTCTGGTAGTATCTTTGCATTCTATCTAATATAACTCAAATTTCCCAAGGTGTCAGTATGTGAGTTTATCTGGGATCATTGTCATGGCCTTAATTCACATTTCCCTGGCTCTAGCCCCATCTGGTGTTGAAGGACCTTCAGCTTGTGTCCCCATGTATTCCTGGGGAACCCCTCACAGTGCCAATGCTTCCCTACTCAACTGGACAGCAGCTTCTGAAGACATCCTCCTCTCAAGGCTCCAGTGTCTACTGGTGTTCTTTAGACCACTATGCATGCCCTGGGCTCCGGCCATGCCAACATGTCAATATGTCCAACAATTGCAGGCAATCCTTTACTATTAATAGAAGACTTCCCAGTGCAGTTCTCTGCGTGCTCTCAGACTTTAGAGAATAGACTACTTGTGCATGAATTGAAAATGTTTTTTCCTGCCCTTTGTTCTGTGTGCAAGTGGGGGCTGCTGGGGTAGAAGTGAGAATATCTTCTCCCTCTCCTGTGTCTTCAACTGTGGATGGTCAGTGGCCATCGCCCAGCCAGTGGTTCATAGTGAGAGTCATGAGGGTCCTTGTTCTTGTTCTCACCTGTCCTCAAAGTAAAAACAGATATTGGATTTCCAAGAAAGCTTCGAGTATTCTTTCCAAAATCTCCAATAATTGACTTAACTGTACACCACTGGTGAAAGAACGGCCAGCCCCTTCACTGTCATTCCAGAAGCAAAGCCTCATATTCTAGGGCTTGAGTTGATGTCCTCAATTGATATTCTTTTCATAATCCATGTTTCCATTCCTCTCTCTTCTCAAGCCCTGTCTTCTTAATCCTCTTCCGCAACAGGACTCCAGCTGTACCATTTTCTTGGAAGTACCAGACCTCTCTGTAGAAGTGATCAAAGCTAAGCCTCCTGTTGTGTCTTAAAAACTTTGTCATTGGCATCATCCTGGGAGCCTCAGAAGGAAAGGTAGGGTCTTGTTTTGCTGCAGGCTGACCCTGTGAGGTTTAGGTGTGGTCATCTGGAAGAGTGAGCTCTACCCCTTAGAACAGGGCAGGAGGAGGGGAAGACTCTTCCATTCTGAGATACAAAATAAAACCCACCTCACACCGTGAGCGTTATTTTCCAAAAAAACCTGATTTGGACTCCATATGGCAGTCATGTATATTCTTTCTGGTAGCATAACTTTGCTTGGCCTCATTTCTTGTGAACAGTTGTGGTCTTATTTTGTTTAGAGATTGTTCATGCAATTGCTGCTTTGGGTAACCAGGAGAGCTGCAGCACGTTGTCAGACAATGACGCATTCTGTGCCTAGTCTCTTCTCCTGAATTCCTAGGATTCTCCTCCAAGTCAGGAAGGCAGTGGTATTTTTATTTAAGTAGCTGCACTATGCAAAGCCATATCTTTCCTTAGGACTCAGCCAATTTCCCCAGGCTCTGCTAAAGGCATGTTTTAGAATTGTCAGCATGCTACACTCTGAAACACCACTCTTCTCGGGAGGTTAAAGTCTGTCCCTGGGACAGCTCTTGAAGCCAACCCCTACTCTCATTAAGTTGAGTTCTTCCCCAGAAATGAGTTAACAGAGCATGTTTAGGGCTGCTAGCCTTAGAAAGACCTGCAGGCATGGCCATCATCTGGGAACTTGGACTTAGGGAGGGTTTCCACCATCCCCAGAATAGATAAGGGTGGCTCACGGTACCTAAACAGACAATGTGGTATATGTTGAACTCCTGCTTTCCCTTCTGCGAGTTTGGAATTTTGATATGTGCCAGGTAGAGGGAGACAATTAAAAACCTTGGGCCCTGAGTCTCTTAAGAGTATTCCTGATAGACAACATTTCACACATGGCACAACTTGTTGCTGGAAGAATTAAATATATGCCATGTGACTCCACGGGGAAAGGACTCTTGGGAGCTTTCCTCTGGTTTCCTCTGGACTTTTCCCCATGCAACTTCTTTTGCTGATTTTGCTTTACGTTCTTCTGTTGTAATAAATCATTGCCATGAGTATGGCTATAGGCATGTCCTGTGAGTCCTCCAAGCAAATGACCAAACCTGGAGATGGTCTTGGGGGTCGCTAAACACTCCTATATCCACTTTGTTCTCCCATCACTGTGAGTCTTTCCTCAGCCACCCTACCATTCCCTAGAGACCCCCAGATATACCTGGTGATATGGTTTGGCTGTGTCCCCACCCCAATCTCATTTCGAATTGTAGCTTCTATAATTCCCACGCATCATGGGAGGGACCTGCTGGGAGGTGATTGAATCGTAGGGGAGGTTTTTTTTCCATGCTGTTCTCGTGATAGTAAATAAGTCTCATAAAAATGTAGTGATTTTATAAAGGAGAGTTCCCTGCACATGCTGCTCTCTTGCCTGCCACCATGTAAGAAGTCCCTTTGTTCTTCCTTCATCTGCCGTGATTGTGAGGCCTCCTTAGCTATGTGAAACTGTGAGCCCATTAAACCTCTTTCTTATATAAATTACCCAGTCTTGGGTATGTCTTTATTAGCATCATGGGAACGAACTAAAGCACCTGGACAGCCGTAATGAGTACAGCCACGGTGGACCAGCCTGTGTGCATACTGAGATCTGCTTTATAATATATTTTCCAATGACCTAATTTTTTATTTACATTTTTCTGTATCATTTCACTTTATATGTCATTGTACTATACCTTGAATTTTTGTATATAATCAAATAGGCTTCATTTATGTATGTATATCATTTTTGAATAAAATGATTTTATAGAATAATATAATTTTTAGAATAAAATGATATGCATATATAAATGAAGCCTATTTGATTATATACAATAAAATTAGGAATCAATAAAAGGATAACTGAGACAAGATTTGAATCTGAAAAGCAGACTGCAAAGTGATAATTGGGTTAAAAAGAAATAAATGAATTTAAATGACAATGAAAAGACGATTTGTCAAAATTTGAAAGATGAAGCTCACTGCTTAGAAGAAAACGTAGAGCTTTTGTTAAGAGACACTTTTTTGGATAAAGATAAAATTATAACTCTCCTATAAATATAGGATAAATAAATGTGAGAGATTGTATTTAGTTCACTAATGAGTGAACCTACAGGGTATTATAACTCCTTCAAAGGATAATCCAAGAATCACTAGCACATAGCGTGTAGATGATAAAATGAATTTAGAAATAGATGCAAAATCAGTCTGTCCACAGGGCAATGACCAAATGCAATCTCCCTGACACATTTTTGTCTTATTATGAATTTTCTGCAACTTACGTGCTTATGAAAATAGACAATGAAATCTGGAGACAACAAGGAAAAGGAGCCAGAGAGGTGACCCAGTAATTTAGTTTTACCCATTCCAAAGCCCTTCGCAACTTTTCTTGAACTTTGAGTACGTTTATTAAAAAATATTGAAGATGAAAACAAACTTAGAATTCAACTCAGGAAGCTAGAAAATAAGCAAACATACATAACCCAAAGACAGAAGAGAAAAATCGATTATGAAGATAGGACAGAAATCAATGAATTAGCAGACAACAACAACAAAGACAGAGAGTCCTGTTTATTTGAAAAGACTAATCAGGTAAACTCTGGTAAAGATGTTCAGAAGGAAGAGGAAGGTGATGCACGTGACGAAATAGAAAGATAATGAACAAAATACAGGATAAAAGCATGAACATGCCTACCTATGTAAAAGAAATTTAAATTTCTGAGTGAAATATTAAATAAACTATATACCAATACATTTAAAATTTCAGAAAAACTATCACATAACAGAATTGGCATTAAAAACAGATAACTTAAATGGACCAATAACTTTTAAAACGTTACAATGTTAAGAAACGAACTTTGACCCACCACCTCCTTCCTCCATCACCAAATTCCTGAGTCCTTGGAAGTTTTATGAGAATTCAAGAAAATGTTCAAAATATAAAATAATCTGTATCATCCAAGGTGGTCTCCAAAAGGAAAAGAGATGAAAACGCTGGTTAAATATTTATATGACAATTAAAATGATCTTAATATCAAACTAGATACTCAAAAAATATATAGAGTGATTTCCTTTATGAACATGAATATAAACTCTTAGATATAATAGTAACTAATTGCCCTGGTGCAGTGGCTCCCACCTATAATCCCAGCACTTTGGGAGGCTGAGGAGGGCAGATCACCTGAGGTCAGGAGTTCGAGACCAGTCTGAACAACATGATGAAACCCATCTCTGCTAAAAATATACAATCAGCTGGGCATGGTGGTGCATGGCTGTAATCCCAGCTACTTGGGAGGCTGAGGCAGAAGAATTGCTTGAACCCGGGAGGTGGAGATTGCAGTAAGCTGAGATGGCACCACTGCACTTCAGCCTGGGCAACAAGAGCAAAACTCTGTCTCAAAAAAAAAAAAGTAACTAATTTAATGTCATTGCATTACAACTCACACATCACTAGCAAGCAGAAGTGGTTTAACATTACAAATTCTATCAATTTAATTTACATTAATCTATGGGAAGGGAGAGGCATTACATCATCATGTCAATGGGTCAGAAGTTTAATAGTATGATTTTAAAAGGAAAAAATAACTCTTAGAACGATAGCAATGGGAGCGATGCCAGATGTAGGTGATGGGGAGGAAGGCAGCAAATCACACTGCCACGTGTGTACCTATGCAACAATCTTGCATGTTCTTCACATGTACCCCAAAACCTAAAATGCAATAAAATAAATAGGAAAAAAATAATAAAATAAAAATAAAAAAGAACTTTAACTTGATAAGAATTTTTACTAAAAACCTACAGCACACAAAATCCTCAAAGAAGATCAGTTATTATATGCATTTTCTCCATAAGAAAAGGATGTTTTCTATGCCTGTTACTGTTCAACATGCTACTGCAAATTCTGACCCCCTCAAAGAGATAAGTACAAAAGTAAGAGGTATTAGGGTATCCTTACTTGCAGATAATGGGATTATTTTCAGAGAAAGCCTATGAGAGAAAAGACAAGCTGTTAGAACAAATATGTTCGGTAAATTTGCCAGATAGGAGATTAGCAACAAAGTCTCATAGTGTCCCTCTACATCAATAATCTTGAATTAAAAGTGTAGTAGAATATAAGCTGCCATTTACAAACAAAAATTTGCCATTCAGAAACAAAAATCCCAAACAGCACATGGGGTGTGTGAGCTGCCCTTCTTAACTCATTTAATACAATGTACCATCATTAAATCACCACTTCGTTTAGTTACACATTTAGTAAATTGTCTTTACCCAAAAAACAAAGGATATTTGGAACCAAGTAGCGAAGACCCCACCGAGGGTGAATATGCATGAGATCACATATACATACATATCACATTTATCACACATACATATTTGATTTTATATAAATAGACACTTAACATTTTACCTACGTCAACTTTTTCTTAGACTGTTTTTGTAGTCATTATATTGATACTTTCTCCCTGGAACTTGGGACAGACAGGGCCCCCACCGCATTTGGTCACTTGAGGGTTCACTGTCAGTGGTGATGTGCTGGCTCTTTGGGACTCTCTCTGAAGATGAGAGCGGTTATCAATAAACCACAGGCCAGATCTTCCCGCTGACTGTTTTGTACAGTCTGCGAACTAAGGACGGGTTTTACCTTTTTAAATAGTTGGAAAAAAAATCAAAAGAAGAATCATAATCCGTGGTATGCGAAAATTACAGAAATTCATATTTCACTGTCCACAAGGTTCGGTTGGAACACAGCAGTGCTGGTTTCTGTTTTGTCCATGAGTGCTTTCTCACTGCAGGGACAGACATGAGTAGCTGCACCAGATTTCCCATGGCCCCAAAGCCTGCAATGTTTACGATCCGATCCTTGACAAAGTGTGTGGACTGTAGAGAATAATTTCCCATTGAGAATTGTTCCAAGAAAAGCTTTGAAAACATGTCATTTCTTTAGTGGTTAATGGGTTATAAAAATCACCTCTCAGGTCACCTTGAGAAATCCCTGCCTCAAAGGGCCACTGTCACTGTCAACTCCATCCCCAAATCAAAGCCCCAGGCACCCTCCAGCCTCCACAAGTGCCCATACTCACTGCAATATTTTAACAGCACTCAATTTGTATTCACTCCACTTTAAAACAATACCTTTAATCACTTGTCATCTCATATGGGGTCCTGCATGCTTTGGGCTTTGCAGGAAACCAGACATTTGTCTATTTCTTCTTTCTCTTTTCCTTCCCATTTATGCTTGACTTGTTTGCTGAGGAGGCAGGAGATAGAGACTGCTGTGAGTTCATAGGGGTGGGAGGTTATCTTCCAAATCCCTCCCATTCATCACTGCTTCTCACTGTCCCCTGACCAGGCTTACAAGTGGGTTATTGACTGTTTTCCCTTTGGACCCCGCAAGCCCCTGTAATGAGTGTGCATGACTGACAGCTGTGGACTCAGTATGCTTGGCTACAGTCCTCATGTAAATATTCCATCCAGTTCTCCTCACAAATTGTTAAAATAACCACATTTCTTAGGTTCTAGCAACCAAATCATGTCTTTTAGACTGCTTCTTGCACCCAGAAGTGGCACAATAATTCTTGTGAATATTCTTTTTCTTTTTCTTTTTTTTTTTTGAGATGGAGTCTTACTCTGTCCCCCAGGCTGGAGTTCAGTGGCGTGATCTAAGCTCACCACAACCTCCGCCTCCCATATTCAGGAGATTCTCGTGCCTCAGCCTCCTGAGTAGCTGGGATTACAGGTGCATGCTACCACACCTGGCTAATTTTTGTATTTTTAGTACAGACATGGTTTCACCATGTTGGCCTCAAGTGATCCACCCGCCTCATCCTCCTAGAGTTCTGGGATTATAGGCTTGAGCCACTGTGCCCTGCCTGTTTTTCTATATTTTGTTTTGAAAAGTAGGATACCTGTTGATTTAACCCTAATAGCCTCAGTGTGCCATGATTGTTCTATTCATCTGTATTATCCTTGATTATATGCCACTTGAAGGCTGGGGCTGGATTGGTCACCTCAGCAGCCCCAGAGCCTGGCACAGTGCTTGGTTCAGAGGGAGCATGTGGGAAACCTTTGTTGACTGAATTGAAAAAAAAAATGATCAGACACCCATTTGTCTTGATCTTTTACTTCCCCTCAAAAGCCCACAAGATTTTGCATACCCTGAAGCTGCTGAAGATAGTAACACTGCACTCTCTACTAAGCTGTGGATTTAATTCGAGGTCTGCTTTCTGCACTTTTCATGCCCCAGTTTTTTGTCAGTGGACATTTGCTGAGCACCTTCTCTTTGCCAGGAACTTGGACAAAAGGGTCAGAGGGATGCTAGAGGCCCTGCAGCCCTTCCACAAGGCCATCTCCCACCCCGCTGCAGCCCAGGCTCACCCCTTTGCCCTCCCGCCTCAGTCCTGGCTGCCTCTGAGTCGGCCTCCCACACCAGATTGATGGCTGTTTGAGAGAAGCATGGAGTCAAGTTCCTGTATCTGTGTCCTCAGTACCTGACACTCATTTAGTCATTTCAATAACTACCTGTCACTTATGTCATGAAGCCCGTGAGAACACACAGGCCTAGTGAAAACAGGGCTGGGAATGAAGCCAGGTTCCTTGGCCCCAAGAGCCGCCCCTTTTCACTCCTGACTACCTGCACATCAACTGTGTAGTCTGGTCTCCGGTCAGGTGGCCTTTGCTCTGGGTTGTGGTTATTTTAGAAGCTAAATATAACTTCATTAATCATGAGAGGTGTCAGGAAAAATATAACTGGCACTCGCCACAGCCATCCCTCCCCACCAGGATAGAGACAAATCAAAGCCCTTGAAATCAGCAAATGATGTCGAGAGCCTTTGAGCACCAGGCCACAGGCAGACCCGGGGCTCACAAAGGCATTAAACCCCAAGCCCTGCCCTTGGCTGCTCACAGTTTGAGGAGCCCTCCAGTTGCAGTTCATTGTGTGAGTACTTATACCAACTACATGAAGCATCAAGGTGGGACCATGGAGGGAAGCAATAAGTCTGATTAGAAGCACTGAAAAGGGTCCAGGCGCGGTGGCTCAAGCCTGTAATCCCAGCACTGTGGGAGGCCGAGGTGGGTGGATCACGAGGTCAAGAGATCGAGACCATCCTGGTCAACATGGTGAAACCCCGTCTCTACTAAAAATACAAAAAAATTAGCTGGGCATGGTGGTGCGTGCCTGTAATCCCAGCTACTCAGGAGGCTGAGGCAGGAGAATTGCCTGAACCCAGGAGGCGGAGGTTGCGGTGAGCCGAGATCGCACCATTGCACTCCAGCCTGGGTAACAAGAGCAAAACTCCATCTCAAAAAAAAAAAAAAAAGAAGCACTGAAAAGGAAGGTGGGATTATATGAGGAGAGAGGAAAAGAGAGGAGAGAGCCAAAAAGTTGAAAAATTAGTGGGTTTCTCTCCAGATTCAGATTCAGCTATGTTATACTCATGGACTGGGCACCTTTTAGGGTGCAAAACCGTGCTGGGTTCTTCCACATTCAGCATCTCCTTGCTCTTCATAACTGCACTAATGCGGTAGAAGCATTTATGTGATCTCTGCTTTACAGATGATGAGCTGGGGGCTCAGGGAGGCCAAGATACCGGCACAGAGCCACACAGCTCATGTGAGCATGACCAGCAATTGGATTTAGACTTGACTCCAACCCAGGGCTCTTTATTGTGTTGCATAATTGCCTGTCCTTGAGAATGTGAAGACACCCCTGGTCCTCCCAGCAGACCTTGCCCTTGGCCAACTCTCCTACTATCCCAGACCAGAGCTGTAAGTGTGTGTGGCCCACTACCCCAAGCTAAGCTGCTAAACCAGAAGCACCAGCAGGTGCATCACTTGTCTTAGTTAGGATTTATAAGTTAGGGTTGATTTCACTGCATATAATAGAAAATAAAATAAATGGATAAAATAAGAGAAACATTTATTTTCCCTCATCAAACAAGAGTCCAAAGGTAGAAAATGCAGGGTGAGTGGTATGGTTTAGCTGTGTTCCCATCCAAAGTCTCATCTTGAATTGAATTTTATTCCCCATATGTCAAAGGCGGGACCAGGTAGAGGTAATTGAATCACTAGGGCAGTTTTCTCCATGCTGTTCTGGTGGTAATGAGTCTCATGAGATCTGACGGTTTAATAAGCATCTGGCATTTCCTCTGCTTGCATTCACTTTGCCCTGCTGCCCTGTGAAGAAGATACCTGCTTCTCCGTTGCTTTTTGCTATTATTGTAAGTTTCCTGAGGCCTTCCCCAGCCATGCAGAACTGTGAGTCTATTAAACCTCTTCCTTTATAAATTACCCAGTCTAAGGTATTTATTCACGATAATGCGAGAATGGACTAATACAGTGAGTATGGAAGTTACATGGCGTCATTAGAGAGTAGCTTTCTAACTCTCTGCTCCCTCATTCAAGCACATGGTTTCTCTATTGAATGTCACCTCAGGACCTGATATAGTTGCTAGAGTGCCAACCATCACAGTCATGGTCCAGCCAGACAAAGGAGAAAAGTACATGTCCACAGATGCTTTTAATTAAGGAAGGTTCTTGGAGTTCCCACTTCTACCTACTTCTCATTGGCCAAGACTTAGAGATGTGGTGACTCTGTGCTCCAGGACAGTCTGTGAAATGGAGTGTTTTTTCTGCATGACAACTTGCCCAGCTTGGTTTTCCTGCCATAAAACCAAGGCTAGTGATCTCTACTGGTAGGTAGTGTGATTGCGTATGAAACCAAATGGACCCAGGATGGGAGAGATTTCTTTTCTTTTCTTTTTTGGAGATGGAGTCACTCTTGTTGCCAAGGCTGGAGCGCAATGGTGCAATCTAGGCTCACTGCAACCTCCAGCTTCCCAGTTCAAGCAATTGTCCTGCCTCAGCCTCTGGAGTAGCTGGGATTATAGGTGCCTGCCACCATGTCCAGCTAATTTTTGTATTTTTATTAAAGATGGGGTTTCACCACATTAGCCAGGCTGGTCTCAAACTCCTGACCTCAGGTGATCCACCATCCTCACCCTCCCAAAGTGTTGGGATTACAGGCATGAACCACCGTACCCAACAATGGGAGAGATTTTTACACTGCCGTGTTCCAGCAGCATGATGTCAGGTCAGTTACTAACTTCTCTGAACTTTGGTTCCATTGTTTATAGAAAAAGGTTAACCATATCTTTTCGCACTGGTGTTGTGAGGGTAAAATAAGTTAATGCCCATAGCAAAGGATCATTCTTTGGGCAGCCACATACTTAAGCAGTGCTGCCACATCTGGTTGTGCAGGTATGGTCTGCCCAGCTCCAGGGTTGACTTTGCATGGACGAGATTGTGGAATTTTTCCTGTTCCAGGTAGACTTTATGGCCTCATTTTACAGAGAAGGGAACTGAGTCCTGGGGCAATTGATGAATTTACTCCAGTGCATTGCAGTAAATGGCAGAGCTAAGATGGAATCACGGTCTCTCCGGTCTGTCTTATCCCTCGCTGCTTCCCTCAAAGACCTGCATCTGCTCACAGGCTTTACTCCCCCAGGATTCTCTAAAGTTTCAACTATTCTGTTGTCCTAGTAAGACCATTTTTCAGACTTTGTGTTCTAACTTGTGACTTTAAAAATTGTTACTGCCTCTATCTCTCCGAGAAGAACGCCTAGTTGTCAAGAACCAGCCACTCAGCTTTTCAACTCTGCCCCTGTCAGACCCCTGTGTCAGGTAACGGCTTATTACCCTTTCTTAATCATGTCCTATAAGTTAGACAGTAAAAGTCAATGCCTTCCATTAGTGTGATGTTAAAATTCAAAATTATACCAATTGGGAATACATTTGGCTTCAAGTGATAGAAAACTCAACACACAATAGTGTAATTCATAAGATGTCTAGCCAGTCTAGGGTTGAGCAATCCAGGGACAGACTACTAAATCAGAAACACTGGCTCTGTCAATCTCCTTATCCCATCATACTTAGCACACGCCTTTCATCTTCATGGTACAGACTGGCTGCTGTACCTTCAAGCAATGCATCAACATTCTGGACAGGATGTAGAAGAGCAAGAAACCCCAGAAAAGGGTGAAAGTAAGAGGGGAACACTTACCACACACGAGGACCTACATTGTGGCTCCCACTTTCTCACTGGCTGCCACTTGCTGCAAGGGAGTTAGAGCTACAGTATTTTTAACTGTGTACTGTTTTGCACCCAAGAAAAGCTGGGCTCTATCAGAGAGAAAGAAGGGGAGAATGCATACTGCATAGACAACAAGAAGAGTTGGCTACAAAAATAAACTGAGCAATGAATCCTAAAATTAATCAAAAACACTGATAATTTCGGGAAATAGAATTCCATTTTGGCCTTTGAAAGATATTTTTACTAGATCACAAGACAGTGTAGTGATCCTTGAAGCCAACTGCATGCCTTATACAATGTAACGTTTTGAGCATCAATTAAGAGGCAACATTCTATTTTCAAATTAGATCAAGATTCTTGTTGGAGGAGACATGTGTTGCCTACTCCTGATGTTCCTTTCCATGTGGATGAGCATCCATTAATGTCATCCTCCTTGCTTCATTCTCATTAACTCTGAACTCAGGCAATTAAAACAGGGACGTGGTTCCAAGTCTTTGCTATTGTAAACAGTGCCAAAATGAACATACGTGTGCATGTGTCTTTATAATTGAATGTTTTATAATCCTTTGGGTGTATACTCAGTAATGGGATTGCTGGGTCAAATGGTATTTCTAGTTCTAGATCTTTGAGGAATCGCCACACTGTCTTCCACGATGGTTGAACCAATTTACACTCCCACCAACAATGTAAAAGTGTTCCTATTTCTCCATATCCTTTTCAGCATCTGTTGTCTCTTGATTTTTTTAATGATCACCATTCTAACTGGAATGAGATGGTATCTCAATGTGGTTTTGATTTGCATTTCTCTAATGAGCAGTGATGATGAGCTTTTTTTCATGTTTGTTGACTGCATAAATGTCTTCTTTTGAGAAGTGTCTGTTCATATCCTTTGCCCACTTTTTGATGGGGTTATAGGGTTTTTTTCTTGTAAATTTGTTCAATTTCTTTGTAGATTCTTATTATCCCTTTGTCAGATGGGTAGATCACAAAAATTTCTTCCCACTCTGTTGGTTGCTGGTTCACTCTGATAGTTTCTTTTGCTGTGCAGAAGCTCTTAAGTTTAATTAGATACCATTTGTGTATTTTGGCTTTTGTTGCCGTTGCCTTTGGTGTTTTAGTCATCCAAATGCCCATCAATGATAGAATGGATAAAGAATATGTGGTGCATATACACCATGGAATACTATGCAGCCATAAAAAATGATGAGTTCATGTCCTTTGCAGGGACATGGATGAATCTGGAAGCCATAATTCTCAGCAAACTGACACAAAAACAGAAAACCAAACACTGCATGTTCTCACTCATAAGTGGGTGTTGAACAGTGAGAACACATGGACACAGGGAGGGGAACATCACACACTAGAGCTTGTCAGGAGGTGGGGGAGGGCTAGGGAAAGGAGAGAAGGGGGTGGGGAGATTGGGGAAGGCTAACATTAGGGGAAATACCTAATGTAGATGACGGGGGTTGTGGGGTGGCTGCAGCAAACCACCAAGGCGTGTTTATACCTATGTAACAAACCTGCATGTTCTGCACATGTACCCCAGAACTTAAAGTATAATAATAATAATAAGAAGAAGAAGAAGAAGAAAATGGCTTCACTTTAAACCGTGAATTCTATGGTCATTTCAACAAGGACATGAAATGAAATGGTGAAGGAATTAATTCCTTATGTGCCATAAGTTTTCCTATGAATTAGATAAAACTTGGAGTTGTAATGGCTGATTATTATAACTTCCATGGATCTCATGATTGTTAATTGTAAGTTTTAAACATAAAAAAAAAACCAAGGGTGTTACTTGTGACACTCCCACATATCTTAACACCAAAACTTTTGATAATATTTCGTATCTTCTTTTTCCTTAAGACTTTCTGACCTAGGTCTTTACCTCTGCAACACTTAACTTGAGGAAGCAACCTCTGAATTATTCTGATTCTTTCTCTCTCCATCTCTTCTGAGAACAGGTCATGTATTAACCTTGAGTGTTTCCAAGCCTGGCCCTCTAGTAGGCAATGTGTATGATTTTGCACACTTATCTTAGAGTTCCTGTCTTCTATGTCACTGTTTTACTCAAAAACCTGCAAAGGCTGAGCATTCTGGAATCAAAAGCCTGACTTCCCTGTGGAACAGCTTTTCTGCCCCTTTACTGAGTGTAGAACACACAAGTGAACCTGCACGGGGTAGCATCCCTTCAGGTAAACCCACCAAGCCCCTCCACACCAGTTCAACCAATTCCACGCACAGGAATATAATGAAGAGGTTTTATGACCAAAGAACTCTTGGTGCACAGAATCTACTTCAAGAGTGGTTTGCAATGTCTGGAAAGTTCTCACGTTGGACTGTCATGTATAAAGCATGTTTAAGGAGCCTACTGTGGTCCAGCATGAGGCTAAGCACATCATAGACGCCTCCAATTTCCAAAATGACACTGCAATGTTGGGAGCAGTGTCCCCATTTTACAGGTGAGACGTCTGTGTTTCATTGAGATTAAATGAGTGATACTTCATTGTTTTAGTAAGAAGAGCCTGGATTAAACTCAGATCTATCTTATTTGAAACCCATGTGCTTACCACTGTACATGTTTCTTTTATACTGTGCTGATTTGTAATAAAAAACATAAAATTCCATATATGTGCATCAACAAGGTTATAGCTTTACCTCTGTTGACAGATATAGAATTGCAAACTCCCTTTTTCATCAAAATACTTGCAGTGACTCTTCAGTTTTTATTTCAATGTCTCTTTAAATAAACCCTTTACTCCTTTTTAAAAAATTAATTAGCCAGGTTGCTAAGCTGGCACAGTGACATGGTGTTAAAGTGTCCCCAAATTAATAGTGCCTCATCAGCACTGGCTGGGCATTAAATTAACATCTGAAGTGTTACCTGAATGCAGTTAGCACCCCCTGGACTTCAGACAAGAATGGGCACTCAGCAGAAATATCAGCAGGTTTGTAGTAGCCATCAGCAGAATCCCAGGGTCAGAGAAGGCAAAGCCCTCCTTGCCCAACAGTGTCCTTCCAATCACTGTGTTCTCCTTGGTTGCACTGTCCGCTGCATCTGCAGCCCCCCAAAACTCAGGGCCCAAGTCTTCCAGAGCCTGCTGTTCTTGGCTGGAACTGTTCTGTCCCTAGCTCGCGCTTTTGCACAGAGCACACAGCATCTCCAAGCACCTAGATAGATCAGCTGTAATGGATGTCAGTGAGACTAAGACAAGGGCAAGGCCACTCCCTGGCCCTGTGGAAATGCTACCCCTGCCTTCAGTGCTGGGTCTTACCTGCCAGGGACCCCTATGCCAAGAGGAGAGGAGCCGGTGATTCGGCAGGAAAAAGGGGAGCCTCCAAAAGGAACTTCCTTCGTGTAAGACTTCAGACAGCCCAACCTGTGGTTGGTATTGCCTGGATTGTGAATTTCCACTCCAGTATAAACTTCAGTCATGCCCCAAGTAGCCAACCTCAGATGTTTAAAGATTTCACAGTTTAGTAACCCCATTGAAGGAAAATTTATTCATCCAGTTGTTTGCAAAATAGAGCAAACCCAAGCCAGCATCTATCTGTCCCCTGGCCTGGAAATATCCTTCTCTCTCTCAAAGATGGGACACATATTTGATGGGAGGGTTATAGCTGAGGGAGGCACTCGGGTAAAGTAGAAAGCCCTGCTGGACTGGGCTCTCACAAACCTGGCCAGAACCTTGTGCAGCCATTCACTAGCTAGATGATCTTGGGAATGCTACTTACCATCATCGAGGCTCAGTTTTCTCATCTTCAAAATGAAGTTTATTAATAATATCAATCTCAGAAGGCTGATGTGAAGACTAAGTGTGCATGTAACTACTGGCACATCTTGAGCACTTGGTAACTCTTATCTCTCAAGAGGATAATGATGATGATGATGGGGGTGGTGGTGATGGTGGTGGAGGTCGTGATTATTACTCAGTTATTGTAACGGTAGTGAAGAAAAATGCATGATATGTAAAGTAATTTAAACAGTGTGATGTAGGAACTGAATAAAGTTCAGAAACGGAATGATCCAATATGAATACTCAATCCATAATAAAGGAGAGACTAGAAAGTAGTAGGGAAATGATACTTTTTTTTGTTTTCATTTAAAAAAATGATGCTGAGTCAAGTACATATCTGAATAGGGAAAAATAAAGCTTGACTCCTACTGGCACAAAAATGTACACCTAAAAAGTGACGCATAGATCTCCATATGAAAGGTCCAACAAGAAACCTCCTAAAACAGTGTCACCTTGCTTGTATCTTACCAAGTGGTTAATCCAATCCACCTAAGCTGAGCAGGTTATTCATTGAGATACATCTTAATGGTGAACAAGATGACTATGTCTTAAAAGCATGAAGGCCGGGCATGGTGGCTCATGCCTGTAATCCCAGCACTTTGCCAAGGTGGGCAGATCACCCGAGGTCAGGAGTTCAAGACCAGCTTGACCAACATGGAGAAGCCCCATCTCTGTTAAAAATACAAAGTTAGCTGGGCATGGTGGTGCATGCCTGTAATCTCAGCTACTCGGGAGGCTGAGGCAGGAGAATCACTTGAACCTGGGAGGAGGAGGTTGCGATGAGTAAAGATTCCGCCATTGCACTTCAGCTTGAGCAGCAAGAGCAAAAATCTGTCTCAAAAAAAAAAAAAAATACCGTGAATAAGGGTGGCTGCTTCCTCTTTCATTTTACTCAAGTCATGCGGTAGAATTTCCTGCTTTTCTTATTCCCAAAAGGTAAGTCCTCCTGGGCAAAGTCTGGGGTGGTTCTAGGTCTGTGCAGCGGACCTGGAGTCAGGCACACGCATCTGGGTCGGTGAAGAGTTTCATCATCTGTTCTTCACGTCCACTTGTGTCCCTCAAGGAACCATCAATATCCATGTCCCAAGGTTTAGGTTCAGGGCACAGTCCTTTCCCAGATGGGTCTGCTCTGGGAGACAGAGGATTTGCAGAGATGAATGGAGTCCTTTCTTACTTCCTGTGGATTAGTAATCATTAGACATGTCTCCACTGGTCAGAACCCTGGCAGCATGAGGACAGGTATGGCACTGAGATGGCACAAGTGCCTGTGACCCCCTCTGCGAGGGGAAAGTGACGTGACCTCCTGACGGCCAGGTATGGACTAGGCATAGAACCAGCAGTATTCAGACCTCACCTTTAACCTGCGAGTAATTCCAGTAGATCTCAAAGTTCCCCTTTTACAGATAAACAAATTGGGCAGAGAAGTTGTCGCTGATCTAGGACCACACACAGCAAATCGGCAGAGGAAGCAGGGTTGAAACCTGGCCCACACACCTCTGCAGTGCACAGGCCACAGTACGCAGGCAGTTAAAGAGGAGCTCAGCTATCCCAGCAGACAGGAAGAGCCCCAGGTCCTGCCTGTACCTAAGGAAATAAATCACACTTCTTAGAAGAGTGAGTGAACAGGACCCACTTGGCCTGTCATCTCCAGTATCCCATCCTATCATAGGATTTTGCTAGGAGCTCCAGAGAGAAGGGCAGCACTGGGGCTTACTGGTATCTGCGGAGACACCTTTGTTTCTTCGAACTAATGAAGTCCATTCTATGAGTTTTGGGTGTTAAATAAGGAATCTATTTTAATCTATTTCCTTTTTAGGGAAGAGTTATTTTCAAAAATATGATTTAAATTTTAAAACTTTCATCAACAGTAATCTAATTCAAAATAAGCCAAAAAGTTAAGCTCACCAGCACATCCTTTTCGTGGTATCTGTGGTTACGGGAGGCTAATGTAATACTGTAAAACTGATAATAATGGTAACTATTACTTATTGAACATCTGCAATATACCTTTCATATTGTTCTTGTTATGTTCCAGGCAGAGGAAACAGCAGTAAACACAAAGGACAAAGGTCTCTGTTCTTATGGAGTCTACATTCTAATCAGGACATAGATAGCAAACAAATAAACAAGCCAACTAGATGGTGTGTGAGGTGTAAAGAAGAAATAAGTGACAGGGACAGGGAGTCTCACGGGGGCTGCAGTGATAAATGCCGTGGTTAGGGAGGGCTTCTTTTAGAAGGAGGCATTTGAGCAGAGCACTCAGTGAGTTGTCAGAGCCAGAATGGACTTCTTGGGGAAGGGGATCCAAAGTAGCTTAGGGAATAAGAGCAAAGGCCCTGTGGTGGGCATGAGCCAAGTTCCTCAGAAGGGTGACCAGGTGGCCCCATGACTGGAGAGAGGAGGCAAGCTAAGTAGAAAGGTGTGGTCAGAAGGTCAGTGGAACCCAATTGTATGGCCTGGCAGAGCATGGCCAGAACTTTGCTTTGATTCCTAGCAGAGGTCTATGGGACAGAACATTGATGCACTAAAGGGCTGAGGCAATGGGGAAGACTTTACTTCAAGGGTCCCCTCTAGCTTCCCTATCAGGGCAAGGGAAAAAGTCAGGGACCTGTTAGAAGGAGTGATCCAGACACGATGCTGGCTTGGATCACAGGGCGGCAGTGAAAGTTGGGAGAAGTGATTGGATTCTGGGCATGTTTTGAAGAGAGACACATCAGGATTTTCAGATCTGTGATTTTTTTGAGAAAGAGGAATCAAGGGTGGTATTGAAGTGCTTGAGAAACTGCAAGGTGAATCAATATTTACAGAGACCTGGAATCGTTGTCTGGGGCAGTAGGAGGTGGGGAGTTCAGTCTTGGGCATGCTGAGTTTTAATTTCCAAGAGAGATATTGTGTAGGCAGACAGCCTGGTATTCAGGGCAGAGAATTGAGCAGAAGATACTATTTCTAATACTTTGGCAACACTTAGAAGTGAGTGTTATTATCCTCATTGCACAGTGAGGGAAACTGAGTTACAGAGGTAAAGTACAACATTCAAGACCCAGCTAACAAGTCAGGATTTGAACCTGGTTTACAAATTATCTCTGAGTGCTAAATGCACTCCAATGCTATTGCAGAGGGGTTTTGATGTAAAAAGAAAATCCCCATGTGAATCTCCCATTTTTAAAAAAAACTGTAGTTCAGTTCAAACTTTCCTCCGTCTAAGCTCAGATCTACAGCCAACTGGCTCCCACTCACTTGAAAAAAAAGTGTGTAAAATCCCATTTTTAGACAGCCTTTCGTTGGCTTAAAAAGCAGTCACGCTTCACAGTCCACCCAACAGAGAACTGCTTTTGGCAGAGACACCAGGAGATTATGTCATTTTCTATGGACAGGGAAAACCCCATGTGCCTTTGATTTCCCCTTCAAAATCTATCATATCTGAGCTTCTCAGAACCATTACTGTGATGTAAACTAGAACATTTTTGGAAAGCACATTTTTAAAGCATAGCAAGAATGTCACTTATGTTTATGTCCCATGACCTCAAAGTTCTGAGTCTGATCATGTAACCTCAGGAAATAATCAGAATCACATAAAAATGTCTTATGCTTAAAGCTATCCATCATAGAAACTTCTTTCCTATCTTTTTTTTTTTTTTAATTTTTTTGAGATAGAGTTTTGCTCTGTTGCCCAGGCTGGAGTGCAATGGCGCAATCTTGGCTCCCTGCTACCTTCGGCTCATTGCAAGCTCCGCCTCCCAAGCTCAAATGATTCTCCTACCTCAGCCTCCTGAGTAGCCGGGATTACAGGTGAACACCACCACGTGTAGCTAATTTTTGTATTTTTAGTAGAGACAGGGTTTCACCATGTTGGCCAGACTGGTCTCAAACTCCTGGCCTCATGCGATCTTTCCACCTCTGCCTTGCACAGTATTGAGATTATAGGCATGAACCACCATGCCCGGCCAGAAACTTATTTCTTAATGGGGATTCTGCTTGGCCACATTTACTGACCTAACCCTGTATTACTGAAGAAAAGAAAACCACTGGAGAGGATTCTGTGGTAGGGAAATTGCCAAGCAGAGAGGTGCCTTCTTGAACCCAAGATTCCCAAGACAGACATAAGATAGGTTCTGCATGTACTTGTTTACATAAAAGCTGATCTCAGGGGTCAGGGAGAAGGGGTATAGATTCTGCCTCTCAGTGGAAGGAGTGTCAAAGAATTTGTGGCCATCTTTACTACACTCCATCTTCTGATAATAAATTATTTCTTCACATGTAAAATACAGCCACCTCTTTCTAAGACCTCCAAGACTCCATGCTACTATAGTTCTAGTTTGAAGTTCAGAATCTCATCATCTTAATTAGTTCTGGGTACAGATGAGATTCCTTAGACTCATTGGGTTTGCTTTTTTTCTTTTTTTTGAGACGGAGTTTCACTCTTGTTGCCCAGGCTGGAGTGCAATGGCGTGATCTCGGCGCATCATAACATCCGCCTTCCAGGTTCAAGTGATTCTCCTGCCTCAGCCTCCTGAGTAGCTGGGATTACAGGTGTGCGCCACCATGCCCAGCTAATTTTGTATTTTTAGTAGAGATGAGGTTTCTCCATATTGGTCAGGCTGGTCTCAAACTCCCAACCTCAGGTGATCCACCTACGTTGGCCTCCCAAAGTTCTGGGATTACAGGCATGAGCCACCATGCCTGGCCAGGTTTGCTTTTTAAAATATGATTCTTCTCAAACTGAAGATCCATGAGGAAATTAAATCCATTCCAACCCCAAGCATACAATGGTGAGATAAGCGTAAATTAACTACAGCAGACACGTCAATTCAAAAAGAGCTTTGGGGATGTCAACTGAGTAACATGGTGTTTCCCCAAGATTTCTCTGGCTGGCTGGAACTTCTATGTCCCCAGCACTGTGTGGCCTCTGTTCAGTTCACAGCTTCTCTACCATGCTCAGTAGGGTCTCATTCTTTGCATGCATAGATTAGTATTTGGTCAAAAATTTAAGTCGGCTGTATGCATATCTCTGGAGCTCTTTATCTCTGGAGCTCCCTCCCATCTCTCTGACTTGCTGACCCACAAACTCCAGCCTCTTCAGAACCTCCTAACTCTGATCTCTGTCTCTCCAGCTCACCAGAACCATTCTGCTTGTTAGGGCTTCATCTTCCTCTTCCATATTCTACAAAGTTACCCTAGGTAGAAAAATGGAGTAATCGGGGGTCTCATTTCATATAATCCCTCTGTATCAGGGATTATAGTCAAGCAATGTTTATTATTCGCTTCGCCTAGTTTTTTTTTTAAAATACAGTGCAATTAAATCAATAAAAAATAACCAAGCCCACAAACAGACAAGTTGATATAAATGGAAAACAGAATAGGTAATGGAAGCAAACCCATAGATAATGTGAATAATGCAGTTAACAACTTCAGACTTTAAAATAAATGTACATTATATTTCTAGAAGATAGAAAGGATTGGGAATTTTGGCAGTGAATCAGATATAACAAAAAATTAAAATTTTAGAGGTGAAAAATACAGTAACTGAAATTTAAAAGTCAATGGATTACTTCAACAGCAGATTAAACCAAACTTTGAAAGGATAATTTTGGAGTTGAGAAATATCTAGAATGAGATGGGAACAGGGAAAATACAGGTAACTACAGAAGAGAGGGTAATGGAGCCCGATAAAGAGAGAAGATCAAGAATAGGGCAGAAGCTATATTTAAAGATGGAATGGTTAGAAATATTCTAATCTGATTCAAGACATCAAGCTAAAGATACAGAAATCTTACGTCTATTAATCCCAAGCTGAATAAATAAAAAAGCAAATTACATTTAAGCATATCATATTAAAACTGCCAAAAACAAAAGAGGAAAAATCCCTCTTATGAAAAAGGTGTGCTCTCTGGGAGAATGGTAGGGCAACAGGGAAGAATTTGACTTCATCTAAGAGGTGACAGTTAAGTTAGATCTTGAAAGATGAGTATGAATTTGCTTGGGAGAAAGGAGTGAAAGGGCCTTTACAGTGGATGAGATGACAGATGAAGGCTCAGAGAGTTGAAAGTTCAGGACACATGGTTCCGTATGAACACGAACAGAGAACAATTGATCCTGGAGAGATAGCTTAGGGACAGATTGCAAATGCCCTTCAATGCCTTCCCAGAAGTTTGAACTTTCTCCTGAAGGTAGTGGTTGGAGAATCATTGACCATTTTGAATCAGGGCATTTACTAACGAAGCCATGTCTTTTCCAAAGCAAGAGTCAGGCATTGGGGAAAAGAAAGCCAGGTCCTGTTGTATATAAAATTTACACAGAATGTGAAATCGTCCTCCAACCTGACCTCAAAAAACAATACAGAGTTTGACATGGGAAGAGAAACGTGAACAATTATTTACTCGGTGTCTACTGTGTAGTCATATAACAATAAAGGTGAGTGTCTGTGCGTATACAGGGTGTTGGCCTTCATCATAATCTCTATGGGATTATTCATTCGGTCTAGCTCTTCTGTCCTTGCAAGCGCTTTTCTACCTGTACACCTTTCTTGTGGCCTTTGGTCTGAAACAACCCATGTCTACTTTTTTGCCCTGGCTAACATGTACTTATCCTCCAAGTACCAGTTCAAATGTAAATATTTCCATGAATCTTTCCAGGCAAGTTCAGGATTTTTCTTCCATATACCTACATTATTTTGAAAATATTTCCAATATAGTAATATTTAATTTTAGAGTAATCTATGCGCCAGCACTAGTAATGTGCTGACGCTAGTGTCAATAATTCTGCGGAAGCCCTTCTGGCTGGAACCATTCTTACCTATCTGTATCCCTAGCACCTGGCAGAAAATCCAGGCTGTCAGAGCAGCCACAGTCGCTAACATCACTGGTCATTCTAAACGGGAGAAAAAGAAAGTGATGGAAATTTCACCCTGGCTTTTTAAGCTGTAGCCCAGAAATGACATACCTGTTCTGTTTTCTTGACCAAAGCAAGTCATGTGGCTGCACCTGAATTCCCAGGGACAGGAAGGTGGAGCGTTATTATGTGTCAAGAGAACTGGGGCTAATGGATGAACACCACCAGTGACTGGATAACACACAAGCCTTGAAACAAACCAAGGGGGTAATGTCATAAATGGTGAGGATTAAATAATGTATGTGTAAAGTGCTTTGAAAACTGAAATGTTACACAGCATTATTTCTTAAGTCATCATAGAATTATCATGTTAATGATGTTCAGATAAGAAAAATGCTAAACCTAACATGAGAGATTGGAGGAGGACTTTATATAGTCAATGGCAAATTATAAAATGAGTAGAAATTGGATGTGTGGAAATGAGGGAGCAGGCATTCCAGGTGGAGAGAACCACAAAGACCTGGAGGTAGTGCAGTAAAGGACACATTTGAGGAATGGCACGTCTAGCATACCTTGAGAAGAAGGCATCTGCCACAGATATAATCACCACAGAGAGGAGCTTCCAGTGACCAGCTGGAAAAGAAAATGCCAGCTGTTCCATTTTTAGAAGCAAAGGTGCCTCATATGCAATAACCCAGATGCCATGGATACACAGAAGGAGCCTGACCCCAAGACCACTGTCCACAGTCTTGTTAGCAATCCAATGCCCCATGATCCTCTCAAACTCATTATGCAGTCTGGCATGTGAGATGTTTCTGCTACTCATGCCTACCCAGACAAAGCTACGGAGATGAGATCATCATCATCTTTTTAAAAATTACCATTTAAACAGCAGAAATGTTAGCCTCATGCTGTCAGGAAAGCTGTCACCATGGAAAAGAAAAATAGAAAGTCCCCAAAATTTGTGTTGAATCTCTTCCAAAAACTGTCAATATTTTTGGAAACCCCTAGAGAACAAATGCTTCTTCAGCCTGGCCAGATCTGCAATACTGAGAAGAGATTGAGTCTAGGCTGATTGATGGTGGCCAGCCAGCGCTATATTCAGTGGGTGACATTGAAGACAGGCAATCAGTTACTTGGAATGAGGAATAAATTGCATCATGTATGAGCTGATAAGAACACACAAAAAAATCTTCCGGAAAACTCAGAGTGGAATATATATTCCAGACCTATGTTTTCATATTGGTAATCTGGCTTTCACTGGCTTTTGCACTGACCTGACACAATAGACAGAATCTTAAAATGTGCCTACCCCAAATCGTGTATTTATGGGTGTCTCTCTAAGTGTACCGCTCTTGGTGGTTATGATATCAATCAGAGTGAAGGCACTCTAAAATTAAGAGAATGCAAGGAGGGTTTAGTAAGAGGGACTACTTGCTAAGAGAAACAAGAAATAGTAAGGAAGACTAGTAAAGGTGAGATTATTGCCATCCCACCCAGTCACAAGCTTCCCTAGGAAAAGCTTCAACCTGGGCAGAGCAGCAGAGTCAAACTCTGAATGAACTTGCTACTAGAGGCTGTAGAGCATGCTGACACACTGCAGCTGGCAGAAAGTTCTTCTAGGAAGAGGATCTGGGAAGCACACTTACATATCTGTCGCAGCCCACCCTTTGTTCTGCTTGGATCTTCTTCTCCAAATATGTTGGAAGATTCCGCTCTCCATGATTCTGGTGGGGCTCTCTTCCTAAGAGAAACTTATAAGAGGGAAGTTAGTAAGAAAAACTTCTCCTCTTCAGCTACCACTTTGTTGATCATTCATGCTTGATGTCTTCTGCTTGTATAATCTGAGTATTATCCATGTCCCCTCTATGTGCTTTGCTTCAAATGCTGTCATATCCTATGAACCATCTCCGTAAGCCTCTGTAAGTCAGGCTCTCTTTCCTGACAGTTGTGGTAGTTTCAACTTCTGGGTTCTGGCAGTTCAGTGCTGCCACCTGATCTTCATTGTTTTAAGAGTCTATCATCCCCATTGCTATCTGCAAGCCAAACTCTTTAAGAGTCTCTCCTACATCATCCCTGGCCTACCGAGGAGATTTACCAGTTTTTGTGATGCTGGTGCCCTCTCAACAGAGTATTCCTTGTGTTTTTGGTAAAAGGTTTTTCCTCTGACCCTTCCCATGAGCCATCTGATGTGTCTTCTTCAATGTGAACATGGTAAGTCAATTCTAGCATGTTTACTTCCATAAGACTTTTCATCCCTTCCTCCACCTTCTACCCTGGTAATGCTAGCATTTTGACTTTGCTCAGCCTAAGACATTGTTTTATCCACACTTTCAGGATTACTAGTTCACATCATCTCCTGGAGATCTTGGGAAGATGTTAAAATCTGTATCGCAGAGGAATACATCTGAGTCAATAAACTCTACCTAACTTCATATTTCTCCCCACTTGGCCACGCGTCTTTAGAGTCCTTTCTCATGTATAATCCCCCAACTTAGTAAGGCAATGACAGCTAAGTTTATATTATGTATTTTTGTTATAAATAAATCACTTGTACCTCATTCAGTTCTCTTAGTTTATTATAGGTAGCATATTAAAAACACTATCGATATTATTGCTGCTGCTAAAATAAGTACAACCTGGATGAGGCAATATTTTTGTGAACCATGGAGATTTCTCTCTTCTAAGAGGCAAAGAAGGTCCAAAGGACCCCTATCTAAAGACATGATCACAGCAAGGTGATTCAGTGAAGTACTCATAGGACTGGAAAAGAGGTGGGGATTGAACCAGGAGAAACTGGGAAAAGGCAGCGATATGGAGAAGGTGGCCAGTCACATCAGACGGCCATGTAGATGAGAACTGGACAAGCCTGCAGATGTGATAAGTAGGAGGTGGTGACCTGAGCAAGAGAAGGCAGAAGAGCCAGGACAGTAGGAGCAGCCTTGGGTCTTTCTATTTGTTAATCGCTGCTTTTTCCTGCTTGTTCTATGGAACCAAGGCTCATAGGGGTTTGAGTGCAAAGCAGTTCAAAGAAGATTGAGTACAATTGGATGACCACATGGAAATGACTCATCTCCTTCACTGAATTATTATTTTCCATTGTTGTACCTTTCGAAATATGAGATAGCTGATATTTGTGTGCAGGTCTTAATCTCTGTCCTTTCTTAAATTGTAAATTTTATGTAAGTAAAATCTTTTATTTACCCATGCATTTAAGGGCCCAGCATAGAGTCTTGTACTGGGTGTTCAATAAACACTTGTTTGATGAATAAATGAAGCAGAGTAAATAAGTGAATGAGAGGTTAAAGATGCCCCTGTATGTGGCAGGCTTTTATGTGTATGGAGTAAAGAGAAAATCAGATACTAAATATTAAGGAGAATTATCTTCGAAAAGTATTTTTAAAGGTGTTTTGCAAAAGGAGGTGTAGAAAATCGGAACTTTTTCTACCTGCTAGTTCTCATTTATCCATTAATTACCCCAAATTTCTATTTCAATGTTGTTAAAATGTCTACTAAAATTATCTGCTGATTGACATAATAAGGTAACATCTCAGACCTCATGATTCAAAACCAGCTAGCTAGCTTCTTCCACACTTAACAGCTAATTTCAGAGGTGAGACTAAGTACCCAGGTCTATGAATATTTGGGACTTTAAAAATTATCCCAGATTCTCAGGCAACACTCACACCATAGTTCATGTGGAATACACATAATGGTTTAGTATCTTGGTCTTCACAAGCCCTGATGAAATATGAATTTACCAATGAGACTTTCAGTTGCAGGGGTTAAATCCTTGGCTGAAGGTCATTAACTTTTAGAGCTGGAGTCTGAACCTAGGTCTGTCTGATTGCAGAGTGTGTCCTCAACCCTGCCGTGGCAAGGGTGGGTGGGAAACTCGGAAGGCACATTTCCACAGAGCAGTCCTTTCACTGCTATGGCAAATATCTATGAAATGCTATAGTGGGTAAAGCACTATTCTAGCACCAGGGCATAGCAAATATTTCAGGAGAAAGAAATATTATGTGTTTGTCCTCAGGGAGTTTTAAGTGTGGCAAGGTTGGGGCAAGAGACAGATAATAAAGAATATAAGTAATAGGCCAGCTGCAGTGGGTCATGGCTCATGCCTGTAATCTCAGTACTTTGGGAGGCCAAGGCAGGCACATCGCTTGAGGCCAGGAGTTTGAGACAAGCCTGGCCAACATGGTGAATCCTTGTCTCTCCTAAGAATACGAAAAGTAGCTGGGTGTGGTGGTGCATGCCTGTAATCCCAGCTCCTCGGGAGGCTGAGGCAGGAGAATCACTTGAACCCTGAAGGCGGAGATTGCAGTGAGCTGAGATTGCACTACTGCACTCCAAACTGGGCAACAGGGCAAGACTCTGTCTCAAAAAAAAAAAAAATATAAGAAGTAAGTAAACTATGGTATAAATGGATATAAATGAAAGCAGAGAAAAGTAACAGGAAGTAACAGGAAGGTTTGCGTTTAGATAGGGTTACTAGAGAAGGCCTCACTAAAAAGGTGAGATTGGTAATGACCTGAACAAGGTAGATATCTGATTTTAAAAAAAAGCATGTCAGGTAGAGAGAACGATGGTGCAAAGACCCTGAGGCAGGAATGCTTGGGGCGTGTTTGAAACGTAATGGGAAGGTCAGGGAGACAGGAGCCAGGTGAGCATGCGGAGGTAGAAGGTGAGGTCAGGAAGGGGGTACAGTGGGGAGGAGGACTAGGTTGTCTCGGACCGTAGAGGTCTTCATGAAGATGTGGCTTCTACTCTGCTGAGTTTGATGGGAGACCCATGGAGGGTTAGGCAGAGCAGTGACATGATTTGGCTTACATTTTATCAGGATCCCTCTGGCTGCCTTGTTGAGAGTAGAGTTGTAGGGAGCAAGGGTGGAAGCAGGGAGGCCAGGGAAGAGTGACTGCAGTAATCCAGGTGAGAGATGACCATGTCTTGGACTAAGGAAGTAGTAAGGAAGGTGGCACCAGGAAGCAGTCAGTTATAATTTGCTGATAGATCAAATATGGGGTTTGAGAGAGAGGAACCAAGGACAAGTTCAATGACTTTGGCCTATGGATACAGGGAATAGAACTGATATTTATCGCAGGGAGAGACTATGGGGGGAATTTGAGGAGTTCAGTTTCAGATATATTAGGTGTGAGATGGGTGTTAGTGGAAACGTGACACAGACAGTTAAATATATGAGTCTGGAGTTTATTGGAGCATAAAGGAAAGGAGATATGAATTTGGAATCATCCACACAGAAGTTGTAATTAAAGATATAAGATGGACCAAGTCCCCGAAAGAGTGAGGGTAGACAGGAAGGAGAATGGGTTGCACCACTCTAACTTTTAGAGGATCTGTGAAATGAGGTTATGTGCACAGGAATAAGAGTTCGAAGATGTGCAGAGATGAAAATGAGTGAAAAGGAGTCGGAAAGAAGAACAATCCTGGACAGAGTACCAGAAAATTTTCTAGCAAGTGACCCCTTTAGTCATGATTTCATCATTCAATAAGTATTTATTAAAGATCCATTCTAGGCCAGGCACTCCAGGATACAAGGGTAGATAGGATTGAGGTAGCCCCCCCATTCTCAGGGCCCTTAAAATTCTGTTTGGGTTTAGGTCAGTAATACTTAAGTGCACTGGTATTGTGTGCAGTGCATATGCAGTTGATACTAGAACAAAACAGGTTACAGCTGTGTGCGTCCATATTTATACAGAGTTTCTTCCACCTCTGCCACCCGTGAGACAGCAAGACCCATCCCTCCTCTTTCTCATCCTCCTCAGCCTACTCAGTGTGAAGGTTACAAGGAGAAAGACCTTTATGATGATTCACTTTCACTTAATAAATAGCAAGTACGTTTTTCTTATGATTTTTGTAGTAACATTTTCTTTCTCTAGCCTACTTTATTGTAAGAATACAGTATATAATACATATAGGTTACAAAATATATGTTAATTGACTTTATGTTATCCGTAAGTCTCCAGGCAACAGAAAGCCATAAGTAATTAATTTTGGGGGAGTCCAAAGCTATATGGATTTTTTACTGTGTGGTGGGGTAGGGGGTTGGCACACCTACCCCCTGTAAGGGTCAAATATGGGCTGGAAAACAGAAACAGCTGTAACTATTACAAAATAATTGAGGTCAGTTACACCAGTGATGGGAGGATTGAGAGGCCAAACGGGATTATCAACAGCAGAAAGCCCCCAGCACTCCCCAGATAGAGGCAGAGGAAAGGAGGGTATGTTATGGAAACTGAGGGCTAGTGTCGAGCAAGGAAAGCTGGAATTAGAGAGGGCCATCATGAAGAGACACACATTGTTGGAGAGGCTGCCTGAGGTCTGGCGGAAGAAAACAGGAGGGAAGAGAGAAATGCCCTGGCTTCTTCCTTCCTCTCACACTCCAGGCTTCCGACTGACCAAGAGCCGGCAGGGATCAGCCCTCCTTCCACTTAGAGATTAGTAGAGGAAGAGCTGGGAGTGGGTCTGGGAGCAAAGAGGTCTGAGACCACTGAAAAACAATCTGGTGGTTTCTCTAGCCTTATCATACACTCACAATTTCCACTCCTATGAATATACTCAAGAAAATTAAAAACATGTCCACACAAAAATTTGTACATGAATGTGCATAACAGCAAAAAGTGGAAGCAAATCAAACATCAAACAACTGATGATAATAAATAAAATATGGTATTTCCATGCAATGGTTATTCAGCAATTAAAGAAAAATGAAGTACTGATACCTATGACAGCATGGGCTAACCCTGGAACCATTATGTTAAATGAAAGAAGTCAGTCACCAAAGACCACATGTATTGTATGATTTCATTTATATAAAATGTCCACAATAGACAAATCTATAAAGACAAAAGGTTGATTAGTGGTTGCTTAGAGTTGACAGTGGAGAGGGGAGCAACTGCTGATGAATGTGAATTTTGGGGGGAAATAATGAAAAGTTTTTTAAATTGATTATGGTAATTGTTTCACAACCCTGTGAATATGCTAAAAACTATTGAATTGTGCATTTTAAACAAGTGAATTGTAATGGTATGTGAATGATATCTCAATAAAGCTGTTATTTTTTAGAAAGAGGTTTGGGAAGCTGGCTCTCACACCTGCAGAGGTGCCTTGAAAGTAGGGGCCTCTTAGAGAAAGAACAGCTATGGTGGGTCCACATCTGGGGGAGAGCAGAACTAGGGAAAACCCGGGCTGAGAGCCCACATTTGGAATCATAAAGTTATATTGCCTCCCAGGAGGTGGCATTTGCGGGTAAATAGGAATAACCAGGTAAAGACCGGGGGAAGTGTACCTGTATGAAGGCCCAGCATTAGATCGGGAGAAATAATGGAAGTTCAGAAGCCTGGAGCAGAGAGCTCATGGTAAAATAATTAGTCTACAATGAGGCTGCAGAAGAAATTAGGCCAGTGCTGGCCATGGTAAGAAATTGAACTTGAAGAACAGGGAAGGACTGTTAACGAGTTTTCTCAAAGGTGAGGTGGAGAAAAGAGCAGAGCAGGGGCACCTCTTAGGGGCCTGCGTGGTCCCCAGGCATGGAGAAAAAGGAAAATCTTGAGTTCCTTCAAGGGAAATTTCAGACACCTTAGCTAGCCTTGACAAGTAAATTAGCAACCTGATAAGCAGGAAATAACAGTAGCTTACAACAATAGCCAAGGATGTTAGAGCCACGAAATGCTTGGTTTCCTATAGAAACTGAAGATAAAATCTTAGCATATGTCCATGAGTTATTTTTCAGAAACCCAGACCGCTATGACATGGAAAAATGCCATCCCCTGGCATGTAGACCTCAGATAAGGGGAAACTGAAAATTTAACTTTGTTATTCTTTGTTCTAAATTTCTCCCTGTGGTTCCTGGAGGAAGTCACACGCAGAGGCCATTCCTTTGGATGTGACTTCCTCCAGGCCCCCCAGGAAAAAGCATTTCTTTCTGCTGATCATAAGTTTTTAGACAAAGTTTAACTAACCACACATCAGAAATTCTTTTAATCCACCTGTGACCTGCGGGCCCCAACCCCTTTGAGATGTCCCGCCTTTTTAGGTAAAACTAATGGATAGCCTCCATGTATTAATTTATGACTTTGCCTCCCTGCCTTTTAAAACCCTGGCCAGGTGTGGTGGCTCACACAGTTTCCCAAAGTGCCTGTAATCCCAGCACTTTGGCAAACCGAGGTGGGCGCATTACCTGAGGTCAGGAGTTTGAGACCAGCCTGAGCAATATGGCAAAACACTGTCTCTACGATATACAAAAATTAGCCGGGTGTGGTGGTGTGTGCCTGCAATCCCAGGTACTCGGGAGGCTGAGGTGGGATAGTCACTTGAACCCAGGAGGCAGAGGTTGCAGGGAGCCGAAATTATGCCGCCACACTCCAGCCTGGGCAATAGCATGAGACTCCAACTAAAAAACAAACAAACGAACTCTTACATGTAAGCCACTGGGGAGTCCGGGTCTTAAGCGCGAACTCCCTGATTCTCCTTGCTTGGTGCCCTGCAATAAATGGCTCACTTTCTCTTCTTGCAAATCCCAATGCCAGCGTTTGGCACGGCTGCACTGGCTGGATGGTGGATGGACTCCTGTCCACTTTGGTAATACTGGGGAAATAGGACCAGCACACGCAGGCAATTCATATTCTCTCATATCAGTTTTCAGCTGACGTTCAAGGTGGTTTTGGCCAAACTTATGGAAGCAGAATGTGTGTTCTGTTTAAGCATTTTCTGGGCAGTCAGTGTGCTCAAATGTAAGGCTAGAGCCTCCACCTCTTGTTCTCAGAATGAACTTCCTAACTTCTTCTCTGCCCATGGCTCTTTTGCCTCACCAGTGGCCTACTTTGCATGTCCCTAAGCATTCAGTCTTATTAGGTACATTTTGACAAACTCTCTACATGATAGATCAAGCCTTAGATATATTTTAAGAAGCAAAACACTGATGTTATTAGAGGTTGTTCTTGAAATTAATGCATCTTTGAGGGTTTCTTTTCCTTTAAATGCAAATATCTCTAGGAGAATAAATACTGCAAAGATAAATAAACAGAGCCTCTGTCATCACAGAGATAACAGGCTGGTTTGGGAGGCAAATAAGTAAAACTATCATTCCTGGGCAATGAATAAATTTTATGTAGGTGCTTGGAAATCTAATGAGACTTGAGCATAAACTTCATGCACCTCTTTCTGACCCTGAAACACACACACACACACCACAAGCGGATGTCTTCTGGTCCTTTCTGAGCCCATACTGAGAGGCTGGTTTCTCTCTCTGTGTCTCTCTCTCTCTCCTTTGAGTCCTCTGTGCTATCCTGTCCTCCCTATTCCACATGCCTCTTGTATCTCTAAAGCATGCCTGACCACCGCCTTTCACACACACATACATAATGCCACTCCTAGAACTTAATTCTTGCTTAGCCGGATATACTTTCCTGCTCTAAAAAGCAGTGTTTTGTGGTGTTTCCAGGAAAACAATAAAGGGAGCCACCTGTCCACCCTCTCCATCAGTGTGTGATTTTACTGACAACAGCATTGTCCTTTGGGACATACCCTGTGCTTCCTGCCATGTCTTAGGACAGGGTCAGAGGACCAGCGTTTGCATTGTGACTTTGCTACCACTTGGCTGTGAGACCTTGGGCAAGTCATTTGGCCTCTCTGTACTCCAAGTGTTTTATCTAAATTGGAGATAACAGTACCTGCCTTGTGGGGCTTTGGCAAAAGACATAATAGACAGAAAAGTGCTTTGGAAAGATCTGGGACCTGATTCCTACTGGCCACTTATCACTAGGTGAGCCTGGCAGGCTGATCTGAGTGTCGGTGTCCTCATTTGTCTAATGAAGGAAACGACACCTGCTCTGTACATAGACTCAAGGACAATGTGGCAGACACAGGAAAGACATCAGCAAGGCAGGAGGCTAAAGTGTAGAGGGAAAAAAATGTAGATTCCTGAGGCAGACTTCCTGGACTACAGGGACCAAGGGGCGCACTAGGAAATTGCTTAACCTTCCTGTACTTCAGTTTCCTCTCCACCCCTTGGAAGCTCTGCTTCTTCATCTGTACCACAGAGAATGATGACATCACCTTCTAGACTTGCTATGAGGAAGAAAGGAAAGATTTCCTGTAAATAATAGGATTGTGCCTGGTAAATAGGCAGCACTTTGCAAATGTCAGCTATTACTAGTGTTGTTTCTGATTCTCTCAACAAACTTGCACTGTATTTACTCACTTTACTGACACGTAAGAAGAGGCTAAGGATGTCAGCTGATTTGTCTATGGTTACTGAGTTAGTTAGTAGGAGCTTAGAATTAAGCACTGGCATTATAACCTGCCAGTTTAAGTTCTGCCTATCCTGCCAGGCCACCCTGTAAGAGGATGTGAGGAAGGAATGTCAAAGATGGGTCTGCACAGCTTGATGCCTCATTCGTGGAGGAGCTCACTTCTTGTAAACAGAATCCCAATCCTACCACCCAAATAAAGAGTTTTCAAATAACCCCATAGAACACTCTACTGTATCCTGGGGGAAATGACCATGGGACATAGAAGCTGCATAACTTCAAAGTGATGTAAGTGATCATTTGGTCTGTAGATTCTCCTAGAGAAAACAAAACGACCAGATACAGTCACCAGAGATCCAGTTCTTCATGGTGCTGGAGGAGGGCTGGAAGTGGGGACAAGTGTGGATCTCTGTCCACTAGCTGAAGAGGGATGGAGTGGTTTGCTAGTGCCCGGCTCTAAATGCCAGAAAAGGGGATTGTTGTTAAACCATTGAAGCCTGCATTTTCCACTTAACGACTCTATCGTGGGACATTTCTTCAAGTGTCCTCATCCTGCTCCACAGACAATGCCTTGGTCACACACACTCACAGAGGTGCAGAGCTCCACTGTATGTATGTGTGGGGGAGAGCTTCTTTGTCTTTTTAAAATCTTTCTTCTATTTTATAAATAGGTTTATAATTTGAAAGTGTGATTTTTTTACTTCTTTTTTAAGAGTGACGTTTTTATGGGTGACTGAGTGTAATACCTCAGTGGAACCTGCTGTCTCAGTGATCCTGGTATTTCCAGGAAGCCAGGGCGATCCTCACAGAACTTCTTTCACAAGCCATATTCTGAGTTGAGGAGTCTGCATGAAAACATCATGGACATGTCTGGATTCTTGGGCTGACACTTTGGGTGGAAGATGTGGGGATGGTAAAGAAGTCCAAATGCCTGTGTGTGAGAGAGGGAGGGAGGGGGAGAAAGGGAGGGAGAAAGAGAAAGTGAGAGAGAGAGAGAGAGAGAGAGAGAGAGATCTGAGGGACAGCTTGACTCCTGGAGACTGTTCAGAAACAGACCGGGGACAGAGGTGCCTGCCCAGGGTGGTGGTCACATGAGTTACATGATTTTGCACAAATTACCTAGCTTTTGTGAGCCTGTAATATGGCCTAGTCATGAGTTCAGGCCTCCAAATCCTTTGAGATCTAGATTTGTAGACTAAAGCATAAGCTAAGATGCTCTGAGAAAGAGATAAACTTAGGAACATTTTTTAAAGTTTATTTTTCCCTTTCTTATACAGAAAATGCTCTGCGGAAGGGGGATAGCAGGGGATGAATGGGCAGGTGAGGACGCTCTGCCAGGATGGGGAGGAGCCCAAAGCCTTCTGTTCAGATCCTCCATCGTCCTCCAGGTTCTTGCTTTTGTTCCCCTGGTTGAAGCTGACTCACCAACACCAGTTGCATGTTGCAGCCTGTGGGACAGAAGAAAGAAGAGGCAGTGAAGGCAATGAGCTTCCATCTTAAAGACTTGACCTGAAACTTCTGCAGGTTTCTTGCACCTCTATCCCCTTGGCCAGACCAAGGCTCATGATCACAGTTAGATTCATCTCTAGCTGGTTGGCCATGGGTCCAATAAACTTAGGGCAGACGCTAAAAGGAGAGAGATGACAATGGGTGTCAGAAGATAAACAGCAGGAACTCCTCCAGCAGATTGGTTTGACCCCCACCCCCATCACAATCAAAAGGCCCATGGAAATCTGAAAGCCATGCAATAATTTGAATAGTTTAAAAGATCCTTACTATGTCTTGTTCTATACCATGCAATGTTGATCCTGGGGTGAAACTCAACCCTCTACAAACCCTTCACTCAAAGCTATAGGGAGGTGCAACGAGGGAGTAAGCATCATTTACTGTACTGCATGGCATCTTAAAACCATGCATTAGCCCAGGTGTGATGGCTCATGCCTGTAATCCCAACACTGAAAGGCACTGCTTGGGGAGGATAGCTTGAGTCCAGGAGTTCGAGACCAGCCTGAGCAACATAGGGAGACTACATCTCTACAAAAAATGATACTATAAATAAATGAATAAATGAATAAATAAGCAAGCAAGCAAGCTGGGCATGGTGATGTACCTCTGCTGTCCCAGCCACTAAGGGGGCTGGGGCAGGAGAATTGCTTGAGCCAAGAAGGTCGAGGCTTCAGTGAGTTATCATCACACCACTGCACTCCAGCCTGGGCAACAGAGCAAGACCCTATCTCAAAACAAAACGACAAAACCAATCAAGCAAGCAAACAAAATGTATTAGGAGTGAGAAGTCTAGCAAAGGCCTGTAGATACCATTAAAAATGTACCTGAAACTATTCAAAGTGGGCTTTATTAACTTGTTGCAGCAAGGGAGACCACACACCAGAGAATCCTGGGGGCATTTCTTTAGGTAGGAGTGGGGATTTTTTTCTCTTAGGGTTTAGGCTCGTGATGAAGGATTGTAAGGAGGGATGGAGAGGGATGAAGAAGGATGATTGGCTCTGGCCTGGGGGCTGTCAGGAAGCTGGAGCAGCTTGGTAAGCCAGTTTCTCTTTGTTTAGGAGTGAGAGAAATAGAGAGGGCTGGGGAAGTCACTTGTAACAAAGTAGCAATCACTCAAAAGAAAGGGTTGTTAGTCATTCACTTTGAGCTGCAGTTGACCTTGAGGAAAACATTGTTTTCTGCTGGCTTTGTCCCTGCCTTTGTCTGTGTCACCAAGTACCTCACTGTCTGATCATTAGCGAGTCCGACATTTCACTTTCTAGAGTCCTTTTGGTCATCCCACCACTGGGCATTACTCTGGCAATGCCACCTATGCTGCTCCCTATCTTTCACTGCCTGCTCGACTTACTCCCTATTCTTTCCTTATTTCTCTTCTCCTTCCCACGAATAAGTGCATTCGGCTTATTTTCTATGCAGAGTGACTTAACCTCTTTGTTCTTTGGACACCCAAGTCTTTAGATAACCTTACTAAAAAATATGTCTCCCATGTGAGAAATTCTGGAGAAGCTAGTGAAGATGATATTATTTTTGTTCCATTAAAATAATATAAGGAAAATGATGCCCACTTGCAGAGTGGTTGTGAATATGAAATGTACTCAAAAATGTTAGTTGTCTCCTGTCTTTAATACTGGAAGATTTCTACAGCAGACTTTTTGATGTTCCACACAGTTTCCCTGAGATCCCCTGTCTGTTTCTGTGAGCCCCTCCCTGATTTCTGGGTGTGTTGTCCTTTTGCTGCCCTCAGCCAGCACCTGAAGTTCTCTGCCCTTAGGCTACTGAAGCCACCTGCAGTGAGCAGGAAGTGGCTCTGGGTTTGGTCTCCCTGGAGTGGCCGTCAGCCAAGGACTGACTGACGCAGGAATAGGAAAGCCCAGCTTTCTTACTTGAGTTGGTACAAACGCCAGAGCTTCCTGCAGGATTTGGCTGGAGACCTGGCCTGAGACTGCACTCCTACATGGCTTCTTTCCAAGCAGAGCATCCCCCACTCCCTTCCCAGGTTCTCCTGGGGACGTGTCCTCAAACATCACCTGCACATGAATCTTTGTGTCAGTATCTGCTACTCGGGAAATCATGATTTTCTTAGGTAAAAAATGCATTTACCGAAGTCAAAGGACTGGTCATTAAACACCTCTCCCTGGACGCAGAGAGGCTAAAGAAAACTGCTGTGGAAGTCCAAGTGGTAGAATATGAATCTGAGCTGGAATAATGCTGGAGGGATGAAGAGGAGGCGGAAGGCACAGAAAATGTCCGTATAACCCATAGAATTGGATGCCTGAAGTGGCAACTCACAGGAGGGTGGAGCCAAGGCTGGCTCCTCATTCACAGCCTGAGAGATTGGGCAGACGGTGAAACCAGAAGCAAGGTGGAGAAGATGGTGGGTGGTGAGTTTCCTGTGAGCATGCTATGCTTGTGGGGCATCCAGGTGGAAACCCTGCCACCATGACACACAGAAGGGAAGCTCCAGGCACAGAGGCAGTGTGTGAATTTTATGTACCTGGGCCATGAAACTGTTAAAGTAGCAAATATGAAAATCACCGGGAAGGAAAACACACGGGAGCAGTGACACAGGAAAATGTAAATTGGGCATAAACAAAACAAAACCCTGAATCCGCCATAGGGAGAGTCCTTCCCACTGACTTCTGATTCCCTTTCCTCCACCAATTTATCCAAAATATCTTTCTTCTGGTTGAGCTGAGGTTGTCTTTAATCTTAACATTATTTTAATTGGTTGTATCTGTCCAGTTCATACATTTTTCTTATTCCCTCCTTAGTTCTTTAAGTCTCATTTTCTACATTTCTGAAGTGAAAGTGTCCATCTCATGGGGTTACAACGAGGATTCACGACATCATTCTCATCAGTTGCCTACCATAGTATTTGTATGCAGCACATGCTCAGTAAAAGTTGCTGCTCACACATCCACTGATGCTAGGGCTTCTTTACATATGCTGACAGTATCAGAAAGGCAGAAGTAATGTTCCACATTGTGTTTATTTACACTGACTCTGACCTAAGTCCATGGTACAGTCTCCTAAATTGCAGGACACCTGAATCTCTAGCACACAAACTTAGCCAAATTCCCATTTAGAGAAACCTGAATTCACCCCCCTTGTTTCCCTCTTGGTCTGCTGTACGAGACTATCTCAAACTCCTCCCCTGGAGTCCACCAAGTCTCTTGTTTGCATGTATCTCCTTCATATATGGCTTTTCTCAGTATGTTATGAACAGGAGAAGGGGTCCTGTCAGCAAACAATGGGAAGCTTCGGTCTCAGCAGGACCCTCCACTTTCACATGGGCCAACCCCAAGTCTATTCCTGGAAATCACATGTATTGAGCATTAATGATGTGCCTCTACTCTTGTGATCACAGGAAGATCTCTGCCTTCTTATATTCCTCCAAAGTATCTAGCAACCTGTTCATAGTACCTGGAACACATCAACTTAGTATATTTCAATTCCAAATCAAATACAATGTCCGATTCAAAAGTATGCACACTCTTCTGATTAGTATTACCAAACATACTGCTTAACAAATGCTTGCTGTTGTTTTTATTGTTGTTGTTATTATTGTCATTAAGAGTCCAGACACACTGGGAGAATCAGAATTTAGATTGCCTTAAGAGTTGTTTAGAAAGATAAAACAATCAAGGTAATGAAAAGTCACATTTATTGAGCATCAACAATGTGCCAGGCATTGTGCTAAACAGGTAATGGGATGTAGCTTCTAACTCTCATAATCACCATATGAGGTGGTCACTACTGTGCCAGTCATGTAGAGGAAGAAACTTCAGTTAAACGGCTTGCTTGGGGATTATCAGTCAATGGCATAGGTAAGATCTGAACCCATGAGGATCTGACTCCAAAGAATGTACTCTTTTTACTTTTTCTGAAAGAGGCACTAGAGTTCCTCACAGTACAAAGGAGGAAGCTGGAGCCCAGCAAGGAGATGTTCATCCAGAAGCCCAGAACTTGTCATGGAAAGGCTGAGCTGAGAACTCCAATGTCCTAACTCACAGGTTCATGCTTATGACCCTGTAGAGATATGGAAATCTCAAAGCTTACTGAGACCCAGGAATTACAGGCTTATATGAAATGATTATGGTACAGAATTTATTAACCCAGTAGACAAAGGAGGCTAAAGGTAGGTACAAGAAAATTCTTGGATTAATAACACAATGTAATAGGAAAACATGGATCTAAACACCACCATACTCAAAAGAAATCTATTGCTGAGAACCTCCTCACTCAAGCTCCAGATGTTCTTATTCATTTTCTTGATCATATGATCCTATTTATGTAAGGGCACACACACACACACACACACACACACACACACACACACACACGAGTGGCTCCCAGTTTCTATCTTGTTTTTTTTTTTTTTTAGCAATGAGACAAATGACATTTTAGCTGGCACATGGCTGCCTAGAAAAAGACATTTCCCAGTCTTCCTTGCACTACATGACTAAATGCTGGTCAATGAGATGTAAGCAGAGCAGTTGTATGCTCATCCTTAAACAAATACCATTAAAGAAGAAGGAATGTGCCCTTTTTAACCCTTCTTTTTTCTGTTGGAAGACAGACATAACGGCCAGAGGTCTGGCAGCCATTTTGGACCATGAGGCAGCACACAAAGAATGGTGTGGCAGTAAGACAAAAGAAGCGTGGCTCCCTGGTGATTATGGATTTGCCACACCAGGCCTGGACAGCTCACCACTGAGCAACTTGCTTCCAGATCTCATTTAAATGAGACAGAATAAACTTTAATCCTGTTTATTCAGGTATCTTGTCTATCACATGAAGTCAAATATAGCCTTAATTAATTTAATGTGTGTGTATTTGTTAGCATTGGTGTGTGTATTTTACGTGCATATGCATGAAGAAAATAAGCAGATAGGTATCTTCCATGGATTTGTAGAGATTTTCAGATTATATTTTAAAGTGGAAAAAAAAGAA
The DNA here is from genome assembly GCF_009761245.1 of Sapajus apella. NCBI lineage: Eukaryota > Metazoa > Chordata > Mammalia > Primates > Cebidae > Sapajus > Sapajus apella. The sequence goes on along the minus strand of NW_022436943.1, from coordinate 55,655,423 downwards.
GTTGCAGAGTAATGGGTATATGATTCTAATTTGCTAAAAAATAAAGACAAACTCTGACTATATGTGCTTTTATATATGTATATGAATTATGAGAAAGATGTGCTAATAATGCTGGTTACCTCAGGGAGACGGAATGAAAGTGGGAGAAAGGGAAGATGATTATCTTTGCCTTTGTAACTCTTTGTAATCTGTTGTTTTATTTGTTGCAGTGAGTGTATAAACACACACATACTTCATAATTTTAAAAATACATTTACAAAACTAAAAATAAATGATCAGGTGATAAAGGCAAGGATAATCATTTCAGTCTTAAAGCCTAGCTTAATTAAGTTGCTTTTCACATAACATGACTTTGCTGATTAAATATGGGTTTGGTAAAATGTTGGGTGGCTGGAGGAAATGACAGAAAGTTCAGAGAATAGATTAACCTCAGGAAAAGCACATCTAAATGCAATTTGCCCATGGGGTTTGGTAGAGAGACACTGAAAAGGAGACCCACAAAGAGTAAGCCACATGTCACTGCTTTCACATTATTTTATTTTATTTATTTATTTTAGAAAAGGCTGAGCCAGCTGGGCGTGGTGGCTCATGGCTGTAATCTCAGCACTTTTGGAAGCCAAGGTGAGTGGATCACAAGCGCAGGAGATCGAGACCATCCTCGCCAACATGGTGAAACCCGATCTCTACTAAAAATACAAAAATTAGCTGGGTGTGGTGGTGCACACCTGTAGTCCCAGCTACTTGGGAGGCTGAGGAAGGAGTATCACTTGAACCCAGGAGGTGGAAGTTGCAGTGAGCTCAGAACGCACCACTGCACTCCAGCCTGGCAACAGAGAAAAACTGCATCTCAAAAAAAAAAAAAAAAATGAAAAGGAAAGAAAAAGTTTTCCACATTCTATTTACAGAGAAATTTGTGTGGTCATTTTTTTAGGTCAGATTGAAAATTGTGACATTGTCACACTGAATTTCACTCATCTTTTACTTTCTCTAACATGTTTGCTAAGATGTATAGCTTCCTGACCTAGACAGTGAAATCCTTGAGGAGCTGGGCAATGCCTTATTTATTTTTATATCTTCAGTGCTTACACAATACCTGGTAAACAGAAACTTTGAGTCAACAGATGTGTGTTGAATGGTTGAATAACTGAATGAATATACAGTGAGATTCATTATACCCAAGAAGATTACAAGGGGAGACGGAATCCTTGGAGATAAAATCAGAAGAATAAAGGCAAGTCCAGGGCATGGCCTTTGGAACTGCAATTTGTACTTTATTTGAGAACAACGCTGAGGTGAATGATTCATCTACCAGGGCTTCAGATACTGGATTAAAAATTAAATTTGCATTGCATATTTATTCTGTGGTATGTTCTGCATTCAAGACAATGCTTGCAATATCTTGAAAATTACTGTTAATATTAAAGTAGAATTTCAGCATATTCCAGTTGGAAAGCAATGTGCTTCTGGGAGATGTTATAAATAATTTCAGAAGGCACTTTTACCAAAGTGAATATCTTCAGAGTTGAAGAAAATTTAAATACCTTTTGATCCTTCTTCCTATGTGAAAAAATGAGGAAGCTGAGGCCCAGAAAGGGTGAAGGTCTCGTTTAAGTGCTGTCTGGCTGAGTTTTGAGGCCCTAGCTAAGAGCCGGTCAGTTCCCCTTCTCTTTTTTTTTTTTTTTTTTTTTTTGAGACGGAGTTTCGCTCCCGTTACCCAGGCTGGAGTGCAATGGCACGATCTCGGCTCATCGCAGCCTCCGCCTCCTGGGTTCTGGCAATTCTCCTGCCTCAGCCTCCTGAGTAGCTGGGATTACAGGCACGTGCCACCATGCCCAGCTGATTTTTTGTATTTTTAGTAGAGACGGGGTTTCACCATGTTGACCAGGATGGTCTCGATCTCTTGACCTTGTGATCCACCCGCCTCGGCCTCCCAAAGTGCTGGGATTACAGGCGTGAGCCACTGTGCCCGGCCCGAGTTCCCCTTCTTAAGTAGCCAACTAAGCCATCTCCCCCAGTCATCTCCCTCATGGATCTCTCAAGGTGGAGCCACTTTATACCCACCCTAATCACCTCAGGGCTAGGTGCCAGGCAACCAGGGAAAACACTGCTGCCCTTGACCCTGCTGAAATTATTCAAATTATCCAATTCTAAACTGGCTTACCCTGCCTCACTCATTTCCTTACACCAGAAACCAAATAAAGGTGCTTTCCCACAGTCCCTCTCTCCCTCTGCCTCATGCCCAACACTGACTTCTCCTGTGGCCCTGTGTGGCATCCTGTGTCCTCCCCAAGGAGCTGTGCCTATAGTAAAACTGTAAAACGCTCCTCTATTTTTCTCTTTGCGTCTGCCTCTGGTCTCACCAAAGGTGAAATGCTTCAATCTCATGGTAAACTGAGGCCAGAACTCAAACTCTGATGTAGATTAACTGAACCAGGACACAGGTCACCCGTTTTGTGACCCAAGGATCTTTCTACCACCTTAAGATGCAAATTATATCATTTCTTCCTTAAATATACTTTTTAAAACTCAGCTTCTTTGAGCTTCTTCTTCTTTCTCTAGAAACCATTTGACCTTCTTGGTTAGAAGGTAAACATATTCCCTAAAATGAGTTCCACAAAAATGAGGACAAATGCCTGCATTTTGGAAGGTACTTCAGCCCATGCAGCGAGAGCTGTCAAATTTGACAACACTTGCTTTCAGAAAGTCCTACTTAGGGGCCAATTTAAATAACTTCTGATTCAGGTTTGAAACCACTCCCTGTTTCATTCAGCTCCTGAGAGAGTTGAAAAATGAACAAGCACCTGTCTCCATCAGGAATTGTTTTCTCTTCCTGCAGACTGCCTGACATGATGCAGGCTTCACTTTAGTTGACATCTGAAGTTCAGGGCCATGTGACATTTGAGGGGCTTATGCAAATAGATTTTTTTTAAAAAGTCTTAAATAAATGTCAGTGACAGATACTTGGACAATTGAATTACTAAATACAATTTCCTCTTTCTTAATGGGCATGACTCTTCTATATTTGTTAAAAAATCCATCTCTTAGTGACAAACTAAATCACACACACATATCTCATTGGTACTAATAGCTTGTTTATGTCTCTTTGTGAAATAATGTTATGTTAAAGGTGAATGCTTAGAACCTAAGAAGTGGTCTATAAGTATCTTAGCCTGAGTGAGCTTCCAACAAAATACTGTATACTGGGTGGCTTGTAAACAAAAGACATTTATTCCTCACAGTTCTGGAGGGTAGGAAGTCCAAAATCCAGGCACTGGTATATTTTGTGTCTGCTGGAGGCCTGTTTTCTGGTTCATAAATGATGCCTCCTCACTGTATTCACACATGGCAGAAGAGCAAGGCATCTCTGGGGCCTCTTTTATAAGGGCACTAATCCTATTCATGAGGGCTACACACTAACCTCCTTATCACCTTCCAAAGGCCCTGCCTCTTTGCACCACCACCTTGGGGGTGAGTTTTCAACATATAAATTTGATGGGGTTCACAAACATTCAACCCGTAGCAGGCAAGAGTGTAAACATCATTTGATTGCTCCCACCTTGTGTGAATGAGACTATTTCAAGAACGAGAAGTCACCTTTTAGGGTCAGCAAATTTCACAAGCTCCTGCATAATATTAGTTTTATGTTTAGTATTCATTGATTGAGACATAATGCTACTGCAAACTCAGTAATCGTTTTAAGTGAAATTTTATCTTATGAATCATAACAGCATTTATAGTACATTTAACAATATGTATTTGTAAGAAAGGTGGAGGAGGATGAAGCCCATGGATTCAGAGACTCTGCAATTACTCTAACACACTTCCTTTCTGTTGACACCCCACCCCCAGACTCACACACCCCATGTTGGTGTTCTAAAACATTTCATCCAGTTCTGGTTTCTGCTTGTATACTCCCTGTGTTGGGCAACTCACTAGTTCATACAGCAGTCTATTATATCTTTGAGTTATTTTTCCTAATATTGAAATTTCTCCCTAGATTGAGTTGGAATGTGTCTCTCTGGACTCTCTAGGTTTCCATCTTACGGGCCCACTGAAGACAATTATCACCATCCTTCACATAACAGCCCCTCTTAAGGTGGATCTCAGGCTCTCTACTCCCAGTTAGGGCCAGGTGTAGAAGACACAGAAGGGGCTTATGTGAGAGACAAATGGAAAGGATAAAAGCACTAGGGGTTGAACAACAGAGGATTTTGCTGTGGATCCATCTTTGGAAGTACCAGACTATTGATATCAGGGGAATGAAGGAACGGAAGCCAGGAGCCCAAGGTAACCATTAAGAAGCAGAGATATGGCAACCCCAAAGCTGACTGAGCCCTAGAAACTGCAGGCTGATATGAGATTATTGGAATGAAGAATTTGTTAACCTTGTGGCAAAAGGTGGCTAAGGTAGGTGCAAGTAATTCTTTGAACTATTACATGAACATAACGGAAAAAGCAATGATATAAAAATCACCAGACCTAAAAGAAAGCTATTATTGAAGATCTCCTTATGCAATCTTGAAATGTTCTTACTCATGTTTTCACTAATATAACCCCCTTATGTAAAATTACACACACGCAGGTGTGGCTGGTACATAGTTCCCTTAGCTATGAGTGGAAAATGAAAGGGAATATATTGCTCTGGAGATTCTTATTTCCTTCCTTTCACTCTTCCTCTGACCTCAAGGCTCCCCCTTTTCCTAGCTCCCTAAAAATTTTCAGACCACTCAGTAACCTACTATGGAATTCAGATGTTTGTTGGAGACTTGGGGGTGAGTCTAAAGAAGCACAGATTTTTTCTAGGTTGGCTGCTGTCAGAAAGTGTGGTAACTGTATTATTGAATAGTTCAATAAATCTTGTCTATAGGAAGGGCAGACTAGAAAGAATAAAGATGTGATTGATGAAGAAATAGCAGTCATTCATTTTAGGCAAAAGAGAAGATATCTGATATTTTGCGGTTGGCACAGCTACCTTGTTTTTGTCTGTGCTCAGACAAAATTATGAAGCGTTCTTGTTTTGTCTCACTTTCTCATGGTCTCAGAGTAACCTTGTCTGATTCTGTTATTCAATGAGATTGTTTATGTCCAACAGAGGAATGATATGCCTAGTTATGAGTGCCCAGTTGGCTTCCAGATAGCAGGGGCTGCTTGTTTTTCCTAGTGCTAGACAACGGAGATTTAACAGTAAGTCCTTGTTTGCAAGGAGCTCACAGCCTGCAGGGAAGCAAACATTTACAACACCAGGTGAGGATCACAATAATGGAGATGCTATCTCTAGAGAGAGGATGGCTTATTAGGAGCAGAGGGGAGTGTCAGATAAAGCTTCACAAAAAAGGATGTATTTGATCTGGGAAAATGATGAGTGTGTGAGTGTATGTGTGTGAGAGGAAATCCTTTATGTGCATGGCAGTCTATATGTTCCAAATTAGAAATTCAATTCAAGTCCAAGCAGCTTTGCAACTATAGACGTTTTCTCCCTTTTCTTTCCTGGGAAGAAAATTAGCCTTTCTATTTTCATCATTGAAATCGCCATTTGTCATTCTCAAGGTGCCTCGGTGCCTTTGTCTCTGCTGTCAGCTGGCAGCAACGAGGCTAAAAATAGCTGGCAGAGGGAACCGCTACACGCTGAACATTAAAAATAGAAAGGGAAGCACTGGTGTGAATAATGCATGGGAGAGAATCCCGTTTGCGTTGGCCTTCATGTGCTCTGGTGGCCTGGCTGCTGGGCACAGTCACGCAGGGTGAGGAAGGATTAAGGCATTTGTGTTACTCACACTGCAATGAAAGGGCAGCCCACAAATTACAGCTTCCCCCTCTGCTTGCAGTGGCCAGGGAGGGATAGGAGGAAATGGAGATTGGACTAGTGCTCTGCAAGACAAACCAAGAGTCTAATTTGGAGATACAAATTCAAATGCGTTGTCATTGGGAGCCAGGACAAAGGAGAAAGCAGGTCTGTGACACATCAGGGAGGGCACGCCCTCTCTAAAGGCACTTGGATTCCCTGTCTTTCGTAATTCACACTCTGGGCAACCACAGCTACTCTGCAAGGGGGATTTTACTCATAAATCATCAGAGTATAATCTCTGTAAAAATCCAGTGCTCAAAGTTGAGACCCATATTACAGTAGCTGGAGCAGAACTCTCTCTACAGCTGTAAACACTGTAGGTTCTTCTTCACTGTTGCTGAATAACTGAATTTCCCTTTACATTTATTTATTCCTCATGACCAGATGTTAATTATTCCTGGAAGTCCTAGATTGCCAGAGTTGAAGCAACTCCAAGATTGGCAGGTAAATTAAAGGTGCTGAGGTCCAGGGAGGGGAAGGAAATTGTCTGAGGTCACTCTGGTGTTAAAGGCAGGGTTGACTGCCTTGACTTTGCCTTCCCCAGCAGTCTGCTGCTGAGTCACCTCTCCAAATCCTTGGTGAAATAGGTACCTGGTTCCCAAAGGCAGACTCTATCTGCACATCCAAGCCTTGAGGGAGGTAGAATTCATCCTGTCTGAAATGGGGCACATTTATGGCTTGGTATGCAGTCCCTTCTTGGCCATGAAGTGTGAAACCAAAACAGGCCATGGGCCCCTGACATTGCTCCTGGAGTAATGGATTGGTCTCCACTCCACCTATCTAGGGATGGAGGGTTTGATTTTATCCTAGTATTGAATTATCCCAGTATCGAATTAAGTGTTCCTAGCTCTCTTGAGAGAAAGAGAACTCTGCTACTGAAGAGATTGTCCCTCTTTCCTCAAGGAAGATCGGGGTCTCATCCTGAACCCAAGCCTAGTACCTTTGCCTAGTGGGTGAGAACACAACTTTGAAATCAGCCCGGGCTCAAATCCGGTTCTGTCCTTTACCATCTTTTCAACTTTGGGCAGTATACCTGATATCTCAAGGCTCGTTTCTTGCTTCTGAAGCAGGGCCAATAATACTGATCCACCAGGGCTGCTATAAATATGAGCCTATTAATAAGACGCAGATAGGCTGGGTGTGGTGGCTCATGCCTGTAATACCAGCACTTTGGGAGGCCGAGGTGGGTGGATCACAAGGTCAAGAGCTCAAGACCAACCTGGCCAATATGGTGAAGTCTCGTCTCTACCAAAAACACAAAAGTTGGCTGGGTGTGGTGGCCTGCGCCTGTAGTCCCAGCTGCTCGAGAGGCTGAGGCAGCAGAATCGCTTGAACCCGGGAGGCGGAAGTTGCAGTGAACCGAGATTGCACTGCACTCAAGCCTGGGTGACAGAGCAAGATTCCATCTAAAAAAAAAAGAAAAAGAAAAAGAAAAAACGCTGACCGAAGTGATCGCACAACCTGGCACTCAAAAACTGTGAGTCCCTTCCCCTTCTCAGAAGACCCTTCCTTTCTGTCTGCATGCTCCGGATGTCCCTACGAGGTCTGACTCCCAGGTGTGTAACACTCTTTCTCCGTAGTCTTTAGGAAGCTGGGAACCTCAGGGCGTCCTTTCGTTAGGAAGATGATCAAACCTCGCGTGCTGGCCGCCTGGAAGGTTAGCAAGATAATGTAGGAAGCCGGTTGCACAGTAGGTGCTCAGTAAAGGACAGCTGGTATCACGTTGATTCCCCAGGTCCTGCGCAGGCTAAGGCGCTCACCGCGCGCCATCCCATCCGCCCAGCGGCAGTGCCGCACGCACGCAGCACAAACGTCACATCCGGTTGGAGCACGAACGTCACATGCGGTTAGAGGCAGCGAATGGCTTCCGCTTCCTGTCCTGTGGACAGTTTAGAGACTAATCTTAGATCTTGAATGACTCTCCATTATCACGAAAGGGCCAAAGGCCCCACACGAGGAGCTAACCAGTCTGCTTCCTTCTGCAGTCCAGCCTGCCTGGGGTTCTTGTACCTCCTGTTCCCCTGCCTTCCTCTCACTCCCTCTGCTCCAAAACGGGCCTTTCCCTGCAGGTCTTGGCTTAGGGTGACTGTGAGGTTTGAGTCATGCTTAGTGAGAGTCCTATTTACGCTAAACATAAAGCTCCTGCTTTCACATTTATTTCTTTTAGCAGTCATTTTTAAAGAAAAGTGATTCTGAGACGGGTGAGCCCCAGGCTTCCAAGATTTGAAAACCCGTTTTCGTGCAGGAAGCCATGGAACCAGCATGGAATATGCTTAGTTTGGTGCCATCACCTTCTCTTTTCTTACTTTCAACCACAGTTCATTTATTCATCCATCCATTTAATCATTAATTGATTCATGAATCAAGACCCCAAAACAACTCCTGTTCTGCGCTGGGCAGGTCGTCAGAGAGGAATGAGACGTTCCCTGACCTTCAGGGGAGTAGACCCCAAAGAAGTGAGGCCACTCTGGCTAGTGTTTGTCAGGAATCCTGCAGATTCCTGTTTCAATTTAGTCTTTTCCTGTTTCAATTTAGTCTTCTTACAGCCTGGTCTAGTGGGCATCAATATTTTCTCCCCGATTTACAGGAGAGGAAACAGACTAGGAGGATTTTGTGTTATATTCAAGATTAGACAATTATTAAATAAATTTTCCCCAAACTCACTCTCGGCTGATGAATTTATCATATACTCTGTGTGAAAAATAGCAAGTGCTCAGTTTCAGTTCTACTTTCTCCTTAAATATATAAGCACTCAATCTTCCTCCTGATAATTAAAGCAAGGAAAAAAATGAAGTTAAAGAATGAGCAACATTTCAAATATCTTGAACATGGTTATGATTATAGAACAAAATATGGATTTGCTCACTCAGTAAGCTTTTCCCTACTTGTTAGGCAAGAGGGCACCCCCTTGAGGCTTGAAAGGAGGGAATTTGGAAGGAATACAGATAATCCTACTGTTTCTGTTAGGATTGTGTTAAGATGTTAAGCTGTGAGTGATAGCTAATCCTGCCATACTGACTTATGCAAAAAGTCCAGGAGTAGGTACAATGACTCAAAGATGACCAGGTTCCTTCTCTCTGGCTGTTCTGCTCTCTTTAATATGTGACTTTCATTCTCATAGGCACACAGTGTCTGCTGCCTCTTTAGGAGAAGGGAGGAAGGAAGAAGGGAGAAGAGCAAAGGGCATGTGGCTTTCTCCAGGAAACAATGCTCTACTTAGGATCTTCTAGCTACATCTCATTGGTCAGATCTGGATCATATGACATCGTCTCCTTGCTGAGAATGTGAGCTTTTCACATTCCAGATTCTACAGAAGTTCAGGGAAAGAGATAGGGGGCTAGAATGGCTGTCGAATAAGCTTATCTTCAGTATTTGCCTAGTCCTAACTATCAAAATAATTATTAGTTAGCATACTCCTGCAATACATGCAGAAAATGGATTTTTAAAGGCTGAGATAAACAAGTAAGAGTGTCTGGATTTGTTTGATTGTGAAATGGGAAAGAAATACCCCCATATTCTTGGCCCTTTCTACTGTAATGACTCTTTCTTCTTGGATCGAGAAAGCAATGTATGTGTGTCTTCCAACTACCAGGGATATACATCATTAAGATGTCAGGGGCTAGGGAAACGACCATAGTGTGATACTCTGGACCCACTGAATCCTTAGTAAGATGAACTGAGCGGGTGCTACCTTTGAAACCTCTCTTCCATTTACACTTACCCTAACGGGGTGGGCCATAGTGATAATATGACTGCAGTGATTGTAATTATCACTACAGTCTTATAGAGACTCAAAGTACTCTCAGTGCCCATTCAGGTTCTGTATGCACCAACATTAAAGAGATCTGAATATTCCTCTTTCCCTGGTGGACATTTACTTCGCTGAATGGCATTTGGCCCCTCTAAGAAAGGATTTGAGAAATATTAATTGTATCTACCTGTGTTGACTTTTCAGGGTCTTAATACACCATCAGTTATATCGTATATCTGTAACTGTCTAAATTTGGAAACTTGATGGGGACCTCAGATTTCCATTGAGGTAACTAAAATCACCCTTCTGTTTGCCATCCCTCAATTATTTATTATTATAAATAGTAAGCAATACTTATAATTTATTGTTATAAATAGGAAGTCATACATCTATCTTGCCCATAAGACCACCGTGATCTCTTAGAGCCTACGATTACTGTCGGTGAAAGCACTTTGGTTACCAGCCCTGCCAATGGAGTGATTAAGTAATTAAGTTCATCTTTTCTCTAGAATTAAATGCTGCCACTGGGTCAGTTCTTCAGGAATCCCATCATTTCCATTGATGTTAGTAAACCCAGATGCATGACAATATCTTTAACTCTCAACCGTGTCTTTTAGAGGGAGGCTACTACTGAGCTTACAAGAGATTTTACTCTCTTGTTTACCATGGTAGTGCTTCCTCAGTGAGGAAAGCATCCTCTGAGCCTTCTCAGGATATAGTCAGGTGGTAGATTATCAGGTCTTACATAGTAAGTCTGTTATAAAACCCTTACTTCTGTGAGACTTCTGACACTTTCCTTATTATAATGCCAAGGAATTTGTTTTTGTTCTTCTTACCTAGTGTATTACAGACCACTGGCATATCTCACACTCCAGGGAGCCAACCCAGCTTTGGTAAGAAAAATAATTTCCACCCAATCCAATGCCCAAAAAATGTTCATGTTCAGGTCCCAGAAAGGTGTGAATATATTAGATTATATGACAAAAAAGACCTTGAAGATGTGACTACGTCAAGAATCTTGAGATAAGACATTATTCTGGATTGCCTAGATGGACCCAATGCAGTTGCCTGGGTTCTTATATATAAGAGGATGCCAGGTAGGTAAGAGTCAGAGAGAAGATGTGACAATGGAAAGAGGGATTGGAGTGATGTGGGACCAGCAAACCAAGTAAGGGGGATAGCCTCTAAAAGCTCAAAAAGGCAAAGAAATTGATTTTCACTATATTTGTTTCTTAGGACTATCATAACAAAGTATCACAAAGTGCAGTGGGTGCAGTGGCTCACACCTGTAATCCCAGCACTTTGGGATGCCAAGGCAGGTCAAGAGTTCGAGACCAGCTTGGCCAACATGGTGAAACTCCATCCTATTAAATGCAAAAATTAGCCATGGGTGATGGCATGCACCTGTAGTCCCAGCTACCCGGGAGGCTAAGGCAGGAGAATTGTTTGAACCCAGGAGGCAAAGGCTGCAGTGAGCAAAGATCACACCACTACACTCCAGCCTGGGTGACAGAGTGAGACTCTAACTCAGAGACAACAACAACAACAAAGTGGTTTAACATAGTAATTTATTCTCTACAAATTTTGGGGCCTGGAAGCCCAAAATCAAGGATGTCTTTAGGGCAATGCTCTCTCCAAAGGGCCTAAAGAAGAGTCTTTCCTTGCCTATTCCTAGCTTCTGGTGCTTGGTGGAAATCCCTAGGATTCCTGGGCTTGTGGCTGCATTAGTCCATCTCCACCTTCTCGTAATTATCTTCTTTGTCTGTGTCTCTCTATCTGTTCTACTTTTATAAGGACTTTTATCAGTCATTGGATTTAGGTTCCACTCCAATCCAATATGATTCAATATGATCTCATCTTAATTTAATTGATTATGTCTGCAAAGAACCTGTACCCATATAAGGCCATATATTTTGGTTCTGGATGGACATGCGTTTTTTTTTTCCCAGGTGTGGGGATGCTATTCAACTAGTGCACTCCCCTAGAGCCAAAAGAAATGCAGCCCTATGGTTTTAGACTTGGACTTCCAGAACTGTGAGGTAATAAACTTGTGTTGTTTTAAGCAACTAAATGTGTAACAATTTGTTACAGCAGCAATAGGAAACTAACACCCCAGTCAACTAATGAGAATAGCTGGAGGAGTTTTTGTCAATACACAGAGTTGATGAATTTGCAAGTGCCTCTTCATCAGTGACTTGGAGAAAGCTGCCAAAGCCCAAGAGTCCCTCTTCAGAGTCTTAGAATATGTGCCCTAACCAGGTGGAGCAAACAACAAAATATCAGAGAGAGAGAAAACTTCAGATATGTTAGTAAAAACTAGCCAGCAACTCAGTTAATCTTTCCACAGTGTATGTGTTTGTGTGTATAGTGGGTGTGTGGAGGTGCGTATACACATGTACATACATGTGCATCTCAGCTATTCCCTCCAGTTTTGGAAAATGGAGAGACAACCTAACATCCTTTTCACACATGTACTGTACCTAAAAGAGAAGGTTAACTGGAGTCATATAAAGTAACAGAAGGATCAGTAAATCAGCCCCAAAGTATCAGAGCAAATAGAACATCTGTATAGAACTGTTCATGCAGGAGACAGATGGAAAGAAATGACACAATGACTAAGAAAATATAGTATAGAAGAAATTAATACACTGAAAAAATGAACACAGAATGCAGAAGTAAGACAAAGATCCCAACCTATAGGAAAGCATTAGACATAGAGGAGAAGGAAATGCGTCATAATTGCTAGGATACCTAAACGGGAATATTATTTTAAAATAACAAAGCCAACCAAGAATTGATTTAAAAAACAGAATAAGATAAACAAAAAAAAATGTAGGCTTAGTGTCCCAGTTAATTCTGGAAAGCACTCAGCTGGAATTTTGAAGAAAATTTAATGAAGAGTGCATTTACAGAGGCCAGCTCTGGGTAAAATGTACCATTGAGAGACGGCGAAGAACCCAAGTACCATTGACAGTAGGCCTGATGGTAAACCTTCACCTGTAAGGGCATAGAGAGGAACCAGTGTTAGTGGAATTGTGGGAGAAGTGATTTCCAACAGGGACTTAGTCATTGAAGGATGCAACCACTGCCGGAATCACAGCATCAGTCAGGCAGGGAGTGGGAGAAGCAATTCTTGACCACTCGTTCCTCTATTTTCTCATCTCTTCCTAGTGTCTCCCATTGGCTGAATCCAACCAGAAGAGACAGGGAAAAGCAGATAGGGTAATGCAGTCCTTAGGGCTATCCTCTAAAGGTATAGACCAAAGTAAAGAAAGGAAATGCATAAATGTGGAAGGGGCAAATGGAAAACAGCTAGCACACAGGTATACTGGTCCTGTTTATGAAATACTTGAGGCCCCCTGGGTCTCTCCAGGAGGCTCCTTGTTCATGGCATCCTTGATTGTAAATCCCCTGTGGCCACAGTCTCATGTCATAACACTGCCTTCTATCAACCTAGTTTTAACCAGGCCTATCCTAGAGGAAACTAAAGCTGTTCCACCACCCTGGCCCAAGCCTACCAGACGCATCCTGATTGTGGCTTCCCTAGTGGATCCCTGTGAAAGGCAATAAACACTAAATGCTTCAATGTGTTAAAACCCCTATGGGATGAATTTTGACCAGAGACATTAGATGAGACAAAGTGAGACATAAGATGAGCAGAAGTCTGCAAATACATACATATATATATTTCTCCCCTTGGGAATGAGTGTATTCATATAGAGATAGATAGATAGATAGATAGATAGATAGATAGATAGATGGATAGTTCTTCTCTCCCTTGATGCAGTGAATCCACACAACCTCTCCAGAAAAATCCCTCATGACCAAGTCACCAAATGTGTTTTCTTGAGAAGCTATTGTCAGTTTGCATCACTTTCTTCTCTTTCCTGTGTCTCTCTTCCTCTCCTCATATTACACCCATTCGATTAAACTTGGCTTCAGTCTTTACTTTTAAGGGAACCCATGCTAAGATAATTGGTTTATGAAGTGATATAAGAAAACAGGCCTTCCAGATAAAGTTTTGGAGGTAAATTTCCCATGAGTCTGAAGGCAAGACAAACTCTATTGCTTACGGTAAGTGCAGTAATGATAGCCTTTCAACATAATCACCATTACTAAAGTTTCACTTACATTTAATTGGAATTAAGTGCCACTGGAATGCAAGACTTGGGAGATCAAATGGCAGCTGCATTTGACCAGTGATATGGTTTGGCTGCATCCCCACCCAAATCTCATCTTGAATTGTAGCTCCCATAATTCCTCTGTGTTGTGGGAGGCACCTGGTGGGAGAATGGAGGTGGTTTCCCCCATAGCGTTCTCATGGTAGTGAATAAGCCTCACGAGATCTGATGATTTTGTAAGGGGTTTCCCCTTTCCCTTGGCTCTTATTCACTCTTGCCTGCTGCCATGTAAGACATCCCTTTGTTCTTCCTTCATCTTCTGCCGTGACTGTGAAGCTTCTCTAGCCATGTGGAACTGTGAGTCCATTAAACCTCTTTCCTTTATAAATTACTCAGTCTTGGATATGTCTTTATTAGCAGTATGACAATAGACTAATACAGTAAATTGGCACCAGTAGAGTGGGGTGCTACTGTAAAAATACCCAAAAATGTGGAAGCAACTTTGGAACTGGGTAACAACTTGGAACAGTTTGGAGGGCTCAGAAGATGACAGGAAGATGTGGGAAAGTTTGGAATGAAACTTCCCAGCAATTTGTTTAATAGCTTTGATCAAAATGCTGGTAATGATATGGACAATTAAATTTGGGCTGAGGTGGTTTCAGATAGAGATGAGGAACTTGTTGAGAACTGGAGTAAAGGTGACTCTTGCTATGTTTTAGCAAAGAGACTCGAGGCATTTTGGCCCTGCTCTAGAGATTTGTGGAACTTTGAACTTGATGGAGATGTTTAGAATATCTGGTGGAAGAAATTTCTAAGCAGCAAAGCATTCAAGATGTGACTTGGGTGCTGTTAAAAGCATTCCATTTCTAAAGGGAAACAGAGCATAAAAGTTCAGAAAATTTGCAGTCTGATGATACAGTAGAAAAGAAAAACTCATTTTCTGAGGAGAAACTTAAGCCAGCTGCAGATATTTGCATAAGTAATGAGAAGCCAAATGTTAGTCACCAAGACAATGGAGAAAATGTCTTCAGGGATGTCAGAGACCTTTCCTGAAGCTCCTCCCATCATAGTTCTAGAAGCCTAGGAGGAAAAAGTGGTTTCATTGGCCAGGACCAGGGCTTCCTGCTGTGTGAAGCCTAGGAACTTGGCACCCTGCATCCCAGCTGTTCTAGCCACGGTTAAAAGAGGCCAAGGTACAGCTCTGGCCATGGTTTCCGAGAGTTCAAACCCCAAGTCTTGGCAGCTTTCATGTGGTATTTAGCCCAAAGGTGCACGGAAGTCAAGAAGTTTGGCAGCCTCCATCTAGATTTCAGAGGATGTACAGAAATGCCTGGATATCCAGGCAGAGGTCTGATGCAGGGGCAGAGCCCTCATGGAGAACCTCTGCTAGGGCAGTGCAGAAGGGAAATGTGGGGTTGGAGCCCCCACACAGAGTCTCCACTAGGGCACTGCCTAGTGGAGCTGTGAGAAGAGGGCCATCGTCCTCCAGACCCCAGAATGGTAAATCCATCAATGGTTTGCACCGTGCACCTGGAAAAGCCATAGAAACTCAATTCCAGCCTGTGGAAGCAGCCAAGAGGAAGTCTGTACCTGCAAAGCCATAGGGGTGGAGCTGCTCAAGACCATGGGAACCCACCTCTTGCATCAGCATGACCTGGATGTGAGACATAGAGTCAAAGGAGATCATTCTGGAGCTTTAAGATTTTACTGCCTCACCTGATTTTGAACTTGCATAGGGCCTGTAGTCCCTTCATTCTGGCCAACTTCTCCCCCTTGGAATGAGTGTATTTATCCAATGACTGTACCCCCATTGTATGTAGGTAGTAACCAACTCACTTTTGATTTTACAGGCTCATAGGTGGAAGGGACTTACCTTGTCTCAGATCAGACTTTGGACTATGGACTTCTGAGTTAATGTTGAAATAAATTAAGACTTTCAGGGACTGCTGGGAAGGCATGATTGGTTTTGAAATGTGTGGACATGAGATTTGAGAGAGACCAGGGGTGGAATGATATGGTTTGGCTCTGTGCCCACCCAAATCTCATCTTGGATTGTAGCTCCCATAATTCCCACATGTTGTGAGAGGGACCCAGTGGGAGATAACTGAATCATGGGGGTGGTTTTCCCCATACTGTTCTCATGGTAGTGAATATGTCTCACAAAATCTGATGATTTTGTAAAGGGTTTCCCTTTTACTTGGCTCTCATTCTCTCTTGCCTCTGCCATGTAAGATGCGCCTTTCACCTTCCACCATGCTTGTGAGGCCTCCCCAGCCACTGGTACTGTGAGTCCATTAAAACTCTTTTTCTTTATAAATTACCCGGTCTCTGATATGTCTTTATCAGCAGCATAAAAATGGACCAATAAAACCAGTATGTGAGTAATGATAATTATGAAGAATGTGGTATGGAGTGACCACTTCTGATGGCACTAAAGGCTTTAGAAATGAAAAAAAAATCAGAGATGTTAATTGTTAAAGCTTCTATGAAAGTCAGATTGGTCTCTGCTATAGTTTGGCTATTTGATTCTCCAAATCTCATGTTGAAATTTGGTACCCCATTTTGGAGGTGGGGCCTGTTGGGAGGTGTTTGAGTCATGGAAATGTATCCCTCATGAATGACTTGGTGCCATTCTCCCAGGAGTGAGTGGGTTCTCACTGACTGTTAGTTCTCGTAAGAACTGGTGGAGCTGGCACTTCATCCTCTCTCTTGACTGCTTGTTATCATGTGATCTCCGTATGATGGCTCCCCTTCTCCTTCCATCATTAGTGGAAGCAGCATGAGGCTCTCACCAGAAACTATGCAGATGCTGACATCACGTTTTATGTACAGCCTGCAGGACCATGAGCCAAATAAGCCTCTGTTCTGCATAAATGACCTAGCCTTAAATATTTCTGTATAGCAACATAAATGGACTAAGTCTCCATGGCAGTTTTAAAGAATAATTTCATCTCCTACAGTCACAGGGCAGACTTTGCTGAAAACAAAGCCCAGCATCTGATTGTTTGCAAAGACATAGTTTCAAAGGAAACTATATATAATCTTGACAGGTCTCCTATATGAAAGTCTTGGCCGTGATAGGTAAAGAGTAAGACCATGAGACCTAGGATAGGGATATTTGGGTAGATGAGCTTGAGAATCTTAAAATCTCAAATTCTCCTAAACCCCTCTGGCTGACAGAGAAGCCACTTTCCCCTTAAAAGATAAACATTCTCTTCTTACAAGGACATAGTATTAATATAAAGACCTTACTTGAAGCTCTTGCAAGGGTGCCTCTCAAGATGTGAGTTTTTCTCAAAGTCTGCCTCCTTCATTATTTTCAGGTTAATAAGCAGGGTCCATATGACGGTTAATATTGAGTGTCAACTTGATTGGATTGAAGAATCCGAACTATTGTTCCTGGGTATGTCTGTGAGGGTGTTGTCAAAGTAGATTAACATTTGAGTTAGTGTACTGGGAAAAGCAGACCCACACTCAATCTGGATGGGCACAGTCTAATCAGCTTCCAGTGTGGCCAGAATAAATGCAGGCAGAAGAACATGGAATGACAAGACTGGATTGTCCTTCTGCCCTACACCTTTCTCCTGGGCTGGAGGCTTCCTGCCCTTGCACATCAGACTCCAGGTTCTTCCACTTTGGGATTCTTGACTTTCTTCCACAGACTGAAGGCTGCACTGTCGGCTTCCCTACTTTTGAGGTTTTTGGACTTGGACTGGCTTCCTTGCTCCTCAGCTTGAGGACGGTCTATTGCAGGACGACATCTTGTGATTGTGTGAGTCAATACTCCTTAATAAACTCCCTTTATATGTACATCTATCCTATTCTGTCTTTCTAGAGAACTGACTAACACAGTAAGTTTTCACCTCAGCCCAAATAAGGAAGTACAAGCCTTGCTTTGGAAATAAAGACAGACTTCATACTAAAGAAACTGAAGATTTTCCTTGTGTCACAATGACTCAGATCTGTCATTAACCTTCACTGGCTCACTGGTCACCTATTTTTCACCAGCAAAGTTTTCCAGAACTTTTAAATGAGAGGATATATTATGAACACCCACTTATATTTTGTTTTGGTGGCTTAATTTTAAAGGTGTGTTAATCTTTATGACTCAATTTTTAAAATAGAAAACTGAAAGAGTTGTAGTTATAGGAGGTGAACTAGGAAGCTTCATTTTTAAAGCTAGTTAACAGGACGGTTTATCTAATTTTCGCCATTTAATCAGCTATACATACACACTTTGCTTTATTCAAACAGATGATTGATTGTAAGTTAAAAGTAAATCAACTATACATAACACATACAACAGGATAACCTCCAATAACACTATTTTAAACAGGATAGTTCATTTCTCCCACACATAAAAGATGTCAGCCAGGCTCGGTGGCTCACGCCTGTAATCCCAGCACTTTGGGATGCTGATGTGGGTGGATCATGAGATTAAGAGTTCGGAACCAGACTGACCAACATGCTGAAACCCCATCTTTACTAAAAATACAAAAATTAGCCAGGTGTGGTAGCACATGCCTGTAATCCCAGCTACTCAGGAGGCTGAGGCAGAAGAATCACTTAAACCCGGGAGGCAGAGGGTGCAGTGAGCCGAGACTGAGCCACTGCACTCCAGCCTTGGGGCGACAGAGTGAGATCCCATCTCAAAAAAAAAAAAAAAATGTCAGGAGGAGGCAATCTGGGCTATAATGGAAGCTTCACACTTTCTTCAGGGAGCCAACTGCTCATCTGATCAGCCGTCATCACTGAATGATTCCATCCTCAAGATGAGTCAGGATGGAAGAAGTCTGCGGAAGGTTAATATCAAGTACCATTTTGAGCGGGCTGCAAAAGAATCTGTGAAAGACAAAACATTGCTCCTCCCTACTGGGTCAACTCCTTGAAACAGCTTTCCCATAACATTTCTACCTAAATCTCCTTGGCCCAAAGTTAGTCTTATAGTCTCATCTAGCAGCATGGGAAGCTAAGAAGTGTTGCTTTATAGCTGGGCACATTGTCACAGTGAATAAAATTGAGGTTCCATAGCTGAGTAAAAGGGAAGATGTGCATCCTGAGGGGGCAATGAACAGTCTCTGTCCCAAGTAAGACAGTCTTAATTCATTCAACAAATGCCAAGTACTCTATAAAGGAAGAGGTAAAATGAGTTTAGAAAATAAAGACAAGCTGTACAGAAGCTCTGAAGTTTAATTAGATCCCATTTGTCTATCTTGGCTTTTGTTGCCATTGCTTTTGGTGTTTTAGTCATGAAGTCCTTGCCTATGTACAGCAAAAGAAACAATTATTAGAGTGAACTGACAACCAACAGAATGGGAAAAAATTTTGCAATCTACCCATCTGACAAAGGGCTAATATCTAGAATCTACAAAGTACTAAAACAGATATACAAGAAAAAAAACAAATAAACCCATTCAAAAGTGGGCGAAGGATATGAACAGACACTTCTAAAAAGAAGACATATATGAAGCCAACAAACATATGAAAAAACGCTCATCATCACTGGTCATTAGAGAAATGCAAATCAAAACCACATTGAGATACCATCTTATGCCAGTTAGAATGGTGATCATTAAAAAATATGGAGACAACAGATGCTGGAGAGGATGTGGAGAAATAGGAACTCCCACTGTTGGTGGGAGTGTAAATTGTTCAACTATCGTGGAAGACAGTTTGGTGATTCCTCAAGGATCTAGAAATAGAAATTCAATTTGACCCAGCAGTCTCATTACCGGGTAAATACCCAAAGGATTATAAATTGTTCTATTATAAAGACATATGCACACATATGTTCATCACAGCACTGTGTACAATAGCAAAGACCTGGAACCAACCCAAATGCCCATCAATGATAGATGGGACAAAGAAAATGTGGCACATATACACCATGGAATACTACACAGCCATAAAAAACGATGAGTTCATGTCCTTTGTAGGGACCTGGATGAATCTGGAAACCAACATTCTCAGCAAACTGACACAAGAACAGAAAACCAAACACTGCATGTTCTCACTCATAGGTGGGTGTTGAACAATGAGAACACATGGACTCAGGGAGAAGAGCATCATGCCCTGGGGTCAGTTGTGGGGGACTGGGGAGGGATGGGGGGATGGGGAGGGTGGAGAAGGATAACATGCGGAGAAATGCTGGATATAGATGAAGAGGGAATGGAGACAGCAAACTGCCTTGTTATGTGTGTACTTATGTGACAGCCCTGCATGATCTGCACATGTACCCCAGAACCTAAAGTACAATTAAAAAAAAAAGGATATGAAGACAAGCAAGACACAGATATTCAGGGACTCACACTGTGATGGGAGAGCTGATTATGAAATAAACGAGTTTATGTGAGAATGACTGCTGCCCTCATGACAGGTTATGTCAAAGAGGGCCATTGTCAGTTGGGCCAGGGGTTTGGTGGAGACAGATAGGTTTTCTTCAGGCAATCTGCAGAGGTAGTGCAAATGAAAACAAAAGACAAGAGGTGGCCACCCCATCTCTGCACACTTCTGTTCCTGCAACTCCTGGAGATTTTGTTCCATGAACCCAGAAATTCCCCTTTTTGCTTAAGCCAGTTGAGGTAGTTTCTGCAATTGCAATAAGAGTTTTGAATGATATAGTCATCATGCAGAACAGGCCTTGTAAAGAAAATAAAAACAATTTATGCATCAGGTAACACCATTAGCAAAAAAGTAGGGTGACCAGCTCATCTGGTTTGCTGCAACTGTCCCTGTTTTAGCACTGGAAGTCCCTCATCCTAAGAATTCCCTCCATCTCTTGAAAACCAGATAGTTGATCACTGGAAAGTAAAGTGTTATCCATAGTTTGTGTGGGAAAGAGAAGACAAGGGGGGAAATAGGGAGTATTGTCAAATAGGTGAAATTTTCTCACATGTAAGAAAAAAATAGATGCTCTGTGCAGTTCCAAGGGTTATGTAATAACTTGGCAGCTGCTGAGGAGGTGAGAGTATTAAAAGGCAGATTGCCTCATTATAAAGACAATTTTTGTAAATATCAGAGCTTCCCAAGGGTGGAATTGGCTTGCATTGGAAGGGTAATTGTTCAGAGAGGTCATGTGGTCAGAGCTGAACTGGAACCCTGGCTCTGCCCCTCGCCAGCTGTGTGGTCTTGGGCAAGTTAGTTAATCCCTTTAAACCTCAGTTTGCCCATCTGTGAAATGGCAATGATATTTATACCTACCTCACTGAGTTGTGAGGATGAAATGAGGTGAAGCCAAGTAAATCCTCAGTAGGTTCTAGTTATAAACAGAGAGAAGTAATGAGCTTCCTTGTCAGTAGTAAAGACGGAATGACCCTTAGTATGAATGCTTCGGAGGACGTCAAGCATGGATGCCTGCAAATGAGAAGGACTCAGAAGACTTGAAATTTCCTTTCTAGGCAAAGATTCCGTTTTGATTTGATTTTGTATAAAAGATGTTGCTGATAGGGCTGTTTTAGAGATGGATGCTTGCGATGATTTTTGACAGACTTTCCTTATAAAGCTTTTTAGGGCTTCTTTAAAATACATTTTGCTGAGCTTTAAAATGAGGAGCATCTGTCTGCTTCCAGCTGTCTAGACCTGGGTTATTTCTGCCCTCAGCCACTTTAATGAGGTTGTTAGAGTGACAGGGTGTGTTACTGGCCGCAGCTTTGGAGACTCGGGTCAGGGAGGCTCTTTTCAGCAGCAACCCTGTGAAAAAGGGACCAGAGCGGCTGTCAGTCTCCCTTATCTCCCACTGCACCCATCTCTGGGGTTTCAAAGTGCTGGGGGAAGTTTAGTTACAGCAATGTGACACCATTGCTAAGAAGGTAAAGTACCATCTTTTGCTGAGAGGATAACACCATTGCTGAAAGGATTATGTATCATTCATTCATTGTTTTTTTTAAGTTTCACTTTTTTAAAAAAATCGAGCTATGACTTTCATAGAGAAAAGTGAACATAGCTTACATGTACAGCCTGATGATGTTGTTTGTAGATGTATGCCCCCATTTGACCACTGCCAAGACCAAGACGTAGAATATTTTCACCCCTTCAGAAGCTTCCTGGGGCTCTTTCCCAGTTTGGATCTGAAAAACCATGCATTTGTTTTACCCATTTTTGGTCTACACATAAATAGAATTATACAGCATGTATTTTTGGTGTGTGTTTAGCTTCTTTTAATCAACATAAAATCTGTGTATTTGTCAAGTATACATCTAAATCATAATTTTCCTAAGTTAAAAACTTGACTCATGCAAATATAAATTGACGATGTATCAAAGATTTTATTCAACAGATTCATTAATAAAGGAATCAGTAGAACACTAAAAACAGGTTTCAATGAGAATGTATTTGAATTACTGAGATTCATATTTTCTACCAGACAGAATTTGTTTGCTTTGCTGTAGACAGGAATCCTTTTCATTGCTATGAACAGGAAACATTTTCACTGCTATCAGTTTTCCATAACTTAAAGTCATCTAGGCAATAGAAAGAAAAGCATACATTCTATATACTCAGATAATATTGGGGAGTCCTCTAGACAGCACCTAGTATTGCTGGACAATAAGAGGACGTCCACGGATCTCTGGTCCTTTTCAAAAACTTGGCAATTATTTCCTGATGATACAAACACACCTCAATTTATTTATCTATTTGCTTGCTGATAAGAATTTGGGTTAGTTGCAGTTTGGAGTTACTATTAATAAAGCTTCCGTGAGCATGTTTGTCTATGTCTTTTTGTGGACATATGCAATCACTTCTCTCGAGTATGTTCCTAGGAGTAGAATCACTAGTTCATAAAAATAATATATTTATTATCAATATAATAAACTATTAATGTATGTCACTTTAGTGGTTCGTCCTGCCATGAAAGAGGGTGAGAATCTCTGTCAGCTCACAGACATCTGAAAGCAAAGTAGCAACAACAACCAGCTCTTATCTCAATTTTCAGAACAATCCTTCCAATCAATACTTGGTTTTTCCATTTTGCAGATGGGGAAATGGAGGCTCTGAGAAGTAAGGAAATTTGCACAAGAACTCACAGTGCTAGAGCAGGACTTAGGTCCAAGGGTTTTTGAAATCCTCTATCAATCAGGAATTTTTCTAATATACCAATGGTTTTAGAATTTTTCTAATATAGAAATTTTTCTAATATACCAAACTTATGTGTTACTTAGTTCTGTTAGCATAAGCCCTTTTTTTCCTCCAAAATGTAGTCTTAAAAAGAATCCAGTATATGAAACAAATCATAATTAAGCTGCTAAGGCGGAATGGAGGGCCACAAGGACAGTGGCTTGCTCGTCTGCGAGAACTCTGAGCCCCCACATCGTCCTATTTTCACCCTCTGCAGACCTAAGTCCCTCCCCTGGATTTGCAAACCATGGAGGCCCTAGGAGCATCCTCGTGGGCTCCAAGTACAGATGCATAATTTGTCGCAACACTCTTTTTTATTTATTTAAAATATTCATATCTAAAATTTGGAGACTCTCTTACTTAAACTCAAATATAACCCAAGAGCAAAGTGTAACCTGAGGAGCCAGCGTGCTGCATAGAAAGGCAGTAGCTTTGTGAGAAACTGGATGATGCTCTGGGCCCCTGTCTCCCTGTGGTGCTTTGAATTGGGAGTCTCACTGGCAGTGGAATCTCCTGGAGCTTCATTGCTAAAAGGCAGGTAGCAGAGAAAGAAATACTTTTTAATAAGGAGACTTTCCCCAAAGCTCAAATAAATCAGTTGTGCACACCGATATTCTCTCGTCCTCAGATGGTAAGCTGGGCTGATTGAAGTCAGAGGTCTCTTAACATTCCTTGCCATCTGGATTTTTAAAAGAGATTCCAGATATCTCTTAGTGTTCCTTGATTTCACCGTAGAAGCTTAATTATGACTCTTGGAATGTTAGGAGATCTCTGACGTCATTCAGACCAGCTTGCCATCTAAGGATGAGCATCCCCTCATTGTCCAGCTATGTGACCTTGGACCAATTATTTTATATTTCCCAGCTTCAGTTTAGTGTCTGTGCAATTGTGTCAATGACCACAGAGGGGAGGAGTGAGGATTATGTGAGATGCATTGTGCCCATGAGAGTTCCAGGCTGTGGGAGGTGCTCAGTAAAAATGTGTTTTCTCCCCGGCTCCTCTGTTGAGCAAAGCACACATCCTTGCAGATCGACCAGCCATTTCAGAAATGTGTCATGGTGACAGTAGTGTGACTTTGCTTTCTGCTTTCCTCTGGTACTGAGATAAGCCATTCCACGCTTCAGCACAAGGCCAAGGGAGGGAGAGCAAGGATGACATTGGTAGGCAGGACTGAAGAGAAGCATATTTGTGCAGTGAATTTTATAAACATGAAAGGATGAGATCATTACGCCAGCTATTCCAGGAGCAGAATCAGCACCCCAGCTAGAAAAGAGGGCAGGTCTCTGGAAAGCTGTAATTTTAGCTTACTTGTAATAGCAATAATCACTAGCATTTATTGAGCTTTTAATGTGTGCCAAATATTGTGCTAAGCAATTTACGTGCATTATCTCATTTATCTTCACATCAATTCTGTCACATACATGTCATGCTATCTCATCTTAAAAATGAGGGGATTTGGCAGGGCGCAGTGGTGCACACCTATAATCCAAGCCCTTTGGGTGGCCAAGGTGGGTGGATCACCTGAGGTCAGGAGTTCCAGACCAGCCTGACCATCATGGTGAAATCCCATCTCTACTAAAAATACAAAAATTAGCTGGACATGGTGATGGGTACCTGTAATCCCAGCTATTCGGGAGGCTGAGGCAGGAGAATCACTTGAACCTGGAAGCAGATGTTGAAGTAAGCTGAGATCACACCATTGCACACCAGCCTGGGTGACAAAAGTGAAGCTCCATCTCAAAAAAAAAAAAAAAAAAGATGAGGGGATTGAGGCACTGGGATCTTATGTACCTCTCCCAAGTCCACTCAGCCAGCAAGCAGGGCAATTATGTTCACCTAGGCTCTCACAACAGTACTAGTTGGAGTATCAGTTTGGTGGCTGTAACCAAGGTTCAAATACAGCGGCTTAAGCAAATCAGAAGTCAATTGTTTCTCATGTGTCAATCTTGATGTCACCTGTCAGGGACCAGTTTCCTTTGATCTTATCACTCAGCTGCCATCTCCAGGATGGTGCCCCCTCTGCATGGTCCTTGAAGATTCACCTTCACATCCTCATCCCAGATGGCAAAAAGGAAAGAAAGGAAAGGATAGGCTCTTTGCCTCCATTGGCTCTGTCCACATACCATTGACCAGAACTGGGATTGTGGTCATACCTAGCAGCAAGGGAAGCTTGTGAATCACTCTTTTGAGTAAAAATGTATTATTGTTGTTACTAACGTAGTAGTCAAAAAGGAATTATTAATGGACACCTGGCACTCTGTGCGGCAACCACTGTGCTACCTTATTTGTGTTGAGCCATGCATGTGGAGCTGGCTTAGAGACTTCCCATACAGTATATCATATAATTGTCTCAACAAAGCCGTTGAGAGATAAAGACAGTAGAGACTCAGGGAGGTGAAATGATTCACTTAAGTTAATGTGTTTAGTAAATGGTCAGGCCAAGATTCAAAATCCCAGAAGTGTGATCTTGGGTAGGTTCCTTAACCTCTCTGTGCCTATGACCTCCTCGGCTCTAAAATGGAGCCACCCTGTAGGATTGCTGTGGGCTGTGGATGCTTTCATGCAGTTAGTCCTCAGGATAGGACCTGGCATGTAGCAAGCACTCAGTGAATGATTAGACCTTGTTAATTATTACTGTTATTGTGGTTATTGCTATTGTTTTGTTTTTGTTTTTTTGAGACTCAGTCTCGCTCTATCACCCAGGCTGGTGTGCAGTGGCATGATTTCAGCTCACTGCAACCTCCGCCTCCCAGGTTCAAGCGATTCTCCTGCCTCAGCCTCCCGGGTAGTTGGGTTTACAGGGGACTGCCACCATGCCTGGCTAATTTTTGTATGTTTAGTAGAGATGGGATTTCTCCATGTTGGTTGGCCTGGTCTTGAACTCCCGACCTCAGGCGATCCTCCTGCCCTGGCCTCATAAAGTGTTGGCATTACAGGCATGAGCCATCATGCCTAGCCATGGTTATTGTTAATACTAGCACTGATATCATCTTCCACTCTACTCACCCTGCACTTAATCCTAATCCTAGTGTGATAGATGTTATATCAGGAATAAAGAAGGCTAGGAATGTCCAGAGAGAGGATAGATTGTTTTGACTCTAAAACATTAAAAAGCCTTTTGTTGGACTTTGAAAGAAGGGTAGAATTTTAACAGGCAGAGGTAGGAGTGAAACTGGACAAAGAAGTTATTCCAGGGAAAGGGATTTAGCTTGAAAATAAGCATCTAGAAAGGGAATGTGTGTCGTGGGACGGGAAACCGCATAGGTGAGGACAGCGAGTGGGCATAGGTGGGGACGGCAAGTAGGAGTTAAGGCAGGGAGGGGGGCAGGCCAATGCCTGGAGATAACTTCAGGAGGTTGAGCTCTTACCTGAAGGCAGTGGGGAGCCCTGGAAGGTTTTGATCAACACTGTGCCAGGGGGAGATTGCCATGGCAACAGCTCTGGGGGAGGACAGGAGGGTGGAGAGGCCAGCTCCCTAACTAGTACCACGGGTTAGGTAATAGGTAATGAGGATCCAAGTTAGAGCTACAGCTTTGGGTGAGGCTAGGAGAAAACAGAATAAGGACAACACGTGGAGGGAAAATTAAAGGGCCGCTGTGACTCTGTGTGCAGAGGGCGAGCCAGATGGAGTTGTGAAGCTGCACTGCCTAAACCCACTGTCTGAAGCACAGGCTCCAAATAATTTCAACCTCATAGGGTATGACGGCATCTGCTGGTTGTGACAAATGACTAAATTATTACTCTTTTATTTTTTTTCTCGCTGGTTCTGGTTAGACCTTGAACTGTTTACTTGCTCCCATGTGTCCGGTGTCTATGCTAAACAAGCTTCAGCAGTAAAGAGATCATGCCTGCTTGAGACACCATTTATATGACCAAGGTACAGGGTAGGCTGCTTTGAGAAACAGGCCCCGAATGCATGGCTTTGAATCGACTGTCGGTTAATCTTCTTTCTCATGTAGGTTTAGACACAGTTCAGGGGTGATGCGAAGGCTTGATGATGAAGGGAAGTTAGTCTACTTTTAACTTCTGCCACCCTCAACTTGCAGCTTCTCTCTCATGATCCAAAAGGGCTGCTGCAGCTCCCACTGTCACAGGCATATTCAGACCAAGCAGGAAAAGGGAAAAGAAAAAGAAGGGCTCACTTCCCCTTTAAGATCAAGACCCAGAAGGTGCACACATCACTTCCACTCACATCCCATTAGCTTGAACTTGTTCGTATGATCCGAAAATTGCAAGAGGGGCTGGCAAATATAAGCTTTAATTGGGTGTTCATGTACTCAGATTTAAAAATCTACCACCATGGAAGAAAGGGAACTGGATAAACAAATGCAGTCTCTACTGTTCTGCTACACAGTCTCTGCCAGATGTCTACCCTGCCTACTGCAATGCAGGGAACTTAGCTGAGACTTAACAGAATTTTTATCAAATGAATGAATGACAGTGCCATCACAGGTACTGGGGATACCAAGATGAAATAACATATTTCTTGTTTCCAAGAAGCTTTTAGCCTATAAGGGGCAGAGGCTAAGCAAGTAAAGAATTAAATGCAATGAAATGTTCCATTGGGTCAGACAGCAGCCTGTGTGGAGCCCCGTGTAATCAGTTACAAAGGACAAAAGCAGCAAAGGTCAGAAAAGGTCTTCCTGTAGGAGATGATGCTCGGCTGATTCTGGAAAGATGAGTAGGTGTTTTCTTGGTGCGCCAGGTGAAGAGAGCTGATCAAGGACGAAAGGAGAGCATCGGCAAAGACCAGAAGGTTTAGAAACAGCCATACTTATTTAAGAGCAAACAGACACGGACCAGGAGGGCAGGAAGGGGAACAGCAAGGGAAGAAACTGGAGGAGGTGGGTGGGGTCAGGTCTGGGACCTCAGTCTTTATCTCACAGAAAATGGTAACCCTTGAACCATTTCAAATGCAGATGTCTCAGGTGTCAGGGGCGTGTGTGACAGAATGACATTTTCATTTTTGGAAAATTGCTTTGGGTTCACTTTGCAGAGAATGGACCAGCCATGAGGATAGGACTAGAAGCGAGAGGCAAAACTTTTGCAGAAGCCTCATGTTTTCTTCGCAGTCACTAATATTCTCTGTAGGCATGACTTTCAATGATCTAATGTATCTCATAAAGCTACAAATATTTTTATCTGAAATCAGTTAAAGTCATAGTTGATTTTTTAAAGATAAAGGCTAATTGATTTTGTTTTTCTGTCATCAGTTTTTATTCCAGTGGTCATTTTCACTTCCTCTGTTTGCTTCTGCTGAAGTCTATAAACTGCTATTTACAGAAGCATTGTGTGCCCTTGGGAAAGTCTCCCGCCTTCTGCGTATAAGCCAAATTATGAGTGGGCTGGAAGAAATGAACTCCACCACTCTTTGCAGTTGAAAATCTCCCTGCTATAAGGAAGAGTCAATGGCATCTAAACCGTGGAAACTGAAAAGCAAGGAATTACCAACTGTCTTATTTCATAGTGAAAAAGCCAGGCCA
Source organism: Sapajus apella (assembly GCF_009761245.1). Classification (NCBI taxonomy): domain Eukaryota; kingdom Metazoa; phylum Chordata; class Mammalia; order Primates; family Cebidae; genus Sapajus; species Sapajus apella. Next base: position 55,627,109 of record NW_022436943.1, on the reverse strand, counting down.
AGAGACATTCAATGGTGTCTCCAAGGTCACCCAGCAAAGCAACAGCAACAAAACCAGGAGCTAGGACACGGGTCCTTGTCGTTCAGGCCTTTTCCCACTAATAGGATCAAATGTCACAGCTTAAACAAGGACTTTGCCAGCCTTTTAGTCTTCACTGATTTTTTCTTTTGCTCAACTATAGCATGCATTTTGAAATGATGACCTTGAGATTTCTTTCAGTTCACATTTTCATGATTTACAGAGTTTACCATGAGTGTGTTTTGTGGATATTTCTCTACTAACATGAAGATACCCTGCAGTAAGCACTTACCCAGCCATTTGATTATTTAATGAGAATTTTCCAGTCTCATTATCATCTTAGTAAGCAGCACTTTGAAGGATGGCCAGCTCCCTGTCACACGGAAGACCTGGGATTGATTGCACTGCTCTCATAAGGCTGGACCCTGTGGTAGGTTCCAGTCTTTGACTTACAAATATGGTAAGATAATAAAGAACCTCTTTGAATCTTGGTGATCACTTAAGATTATCTCCTTAGGGTGGATTCTAGATGGAGAATACTTCGTCAGTCTAAAATTCATCTCACAATTAACAAAGCCAAGAAACACATTGTCAACCCGCCACAAGGCCAATATCACACACACATACATACACACTGCACTACACTCATTGACATGCTACACTACAGATATACACGTTACTGCACACACCCCTAATACTACATATACACACACTACTCACACACACCACTGCACACATACATACCCCACCACACTACCACAACCCCCACACACTGCACACACACATCCCATACCATACACACACTCCACACACACATTACCATACCACAAACACACACTGCACACACACACATCCCATACTACACACACACACTACACACACACTTCACTGCAACACACACCCCACACAACACACCACTGCACACACCCCCACTACATACACACCATACACACACACTACTGCACCCATTACACACATACACACTACACACACCTCGCTGCACACACACCCAATACTGCACACACAAAAACACATACAGAACCACACCACAAAAAAAAAACAAAATACACACAACACACACTACATATATATACCACTGCACACACACATCTCATACCACACACATACACACTACACACACCTTACTGCACACACACCCAATACTGTACACACACAAAGAACCACACCACACACACAAACACAATACACAATACACAAAACACACACTACACATACACACCACTGCACACACACACACCACACTACACACATACACACTACACAGACACCCAGCACTGCATGCACACAACCACACTCCACATGCACAAAACCACAATACACACAACACACACAATACACACACGCCACTGCACACACACTGCACACACACCCACAGCAACACAAACATGCACACACACATACTTTCTGCATCTTCCTTAGTCTTGACTCATATCAGTAAATGACATTATGTCATGCCATGTAATTCAAACCGAAAACCTTTGAGTTAGCCCCAATTTCCTTCTCTCACTCACGCTGTTGTTCAGTCCATCAGCATGTCCTGTCAGTTCTTCCTTCCATGTATAAACACATCTGAAAGCTGTTCATTTCTCTTCGTCTCCAGGATCATCACCTTGATCCAAGCCACCACTCTCTCTCCAGACAGCAGAAGCAGCCCCTAACTCATCTCTTTCTGTCCAATGTTGACCTCTTCTATTCTATTCTCTATACAGCAGCCAGAATAACACAAAAACGTCATTTAGTTCATGTTATACCCTCTCCTAAAAGTCTACACTGTTTATCTTATTTTGGAAAAAAATACAAACTCTTTATCCCATCTTAGAAAGCACTCCTTCCCACCCTTCTCACCCAATGTCCTACCTTTTCCCAGTGTATTCATTTGTTCCATTAAGGGAAGGGTATGGTATGGTTATAGGCACTTGTGATGCATCAGTGAAAAAGCAAAGATCCCTGCCCTAATGGAACTTACATCCTAGCAGGGTGAGAGAGAAGATAAACAAGTAAGTCTAAAGTGTATGTAGAATATGTTAGAGGTTTTAAGTGCTATTCGAAAAAGAAAAGTAGAACAGAATGGGAAGCCAGCAGTTATAGAGAAGGTTCTAGGGTGCAATTTTAAATAGAATGGCTAGGCAGCATATTTAGTGCTTTTTTTTTTGATAAACAGGGAAAGAGTTGGCCACAAAATATCTGAAGGGAAAGGCTTTCTAGACAGAGATGAGTTTATTTTCTATATAGTAGCCTGAATAATATACAATATATATATCTTTTATATTCTACTTTGGTGAGTTCAGATAATAAGCAAGCACACAGAGAAACTAGGAAAAGGTCAAGAGAGTGAGAAGTGGTGTGCACAGACCTCAACTGGATGGTGAGAAATGACTGGCCGGGAGCTGCTGGAGATGACTTGTCTCATCTCATCCTTACATCAGCCTTATAAGGCAGGTCTCATCAGCCTTGTTATACAAATAAAGGCATTAATGGCAGAGAAATGCTAAATAATTTTCTTAAATTCACTCAACTAACGTCTCCTGTCACGTGGCTCCGTAGTCCCCTGTGTGTTCTCTGCCACCATATCTGTCAAACAGCACATTTATGATTGGGTGCTTAGCCACTTTCCATTCCTGAGTCGAGGGGAGAAAGTGTGTCTACATCAAGGTGGAACCCCCAGCGCCTGGCACCGTGACGGACCTGCCATCTGCACACAGTGATGCTTGCCAAATAAGAGTGCAAGCCTGAGCCGCTGTTCAACTCCGGTGTGATTAGATCTGGAGCCCTTCCCCATGATAACGGGAATTGATCCTAAAGTCATGTGCTGGTTTTAAAATTCATTCACAAATAGTATGAGGCGTTTCCATCTAGTCTGTTTTCCATCTTTCTGAATCTCAGTGAGCTTTGACTCCTTCGACCAATGGCACGCATTGTAAGTGATGCGAGGTGACTTTGAAACTAGTTCCTCAGAGACTGCACAGCTTCTGCCTAAATCACTGGACACTTGGCCTCTACGCAAGAAGCCACACTATCCTGACATGACCATCCTGGAGGGGCCACATTGTGTCAGCTTTCTGGGTGGCCATCACAGCTGAGCCCGGTATCCATTTCCGGTGAAGAAGCTGTGTCATGTTAGAAGTGGATCCTCTTGGCCCTCCTGATCCAGCCCCATCCATTGGAGTCACTGGCAGTCTTCCCAGCTGAAGCCCAAACATCAAACAACAGAGAGAGATCACTCCCCCTGTGCCCCGTCAGAATTGCTAACCCAAAGAAGGCAGTTTCTCTTTGCGCGAGTAAGATTGGGGAGGTTAGTTACATGGCTATGAGTAACTGGAACATCAAGAAAAATCTTTTTTTTTTTTTTTTTTTTTTTTTTTTCTGATGGAGTCTCGCTCTGTCACCCCGGGTGGAGTACACTGGTGCAATCTCACCTCACTGCAACTTCCACCTCCCAGTTACAGCAATTCTCCTGCCTCAGCCTTCTTAGTAGCTGGGGCTACAGGCATGTGTCACCACACCTGTCTAATTTTTGTATTTTTAGTAGAGACAGGGTTTTGCCATGTTGGCCAGGCTGGTCTCGAACTCCTGACCTCAGGTGATCCACCCGCCTCAGCTTATTACAGGTGTGAGTCACCACACTCAGCCCAAGTAAAATCTTATGTCTATATTTACTTCTCTGTTGTGTTTATTGTTGATCTTCCTTACTTAAATATAAGTTTTCCTCTCTCTCTCTCTCTTTCTCACTCGCTCTCTCTCTCACTCTCTGAGATAGGTCTTGCACTGTCATCCAGGGTGGAGCGCAGCAGCACAATCATAGCTCAGTGCAGCCTCGAGCTCCTGAGCTCAAGTGGTCTTTTCCTCTCAGCCTCCCAAAGTGCTAGGATTACAGGTATTGGCTGCTGAGCCCAACCCTGATTATAAGCTTTCTAAGTGCAGTAATATTTGCCTGTTTTGTTTATTGCTGTATTTCTGGCACCTAGTAGAGTACCTGGCATATACTGGTTGTGCAATAACTATTTATTAAATGAATAAATGAATAATAAGAATTTTAAAACATGTACATAGAAATAGGAAAGCAGAGAAAATCAGCCTTTAATCTTCTGGCCAAAACAAAGAGAAAAACATGAAGCTCACAAGATTCCCAATGACTACAAGACAAAACACACTGGATGCTTTGGAAAAGCCTAGATGTTTCTGAAGTGATTTACTGCTATCACTTTTACCCTTGTCTTATCCTCCCCCCATCCTCTTCCTAGATGGTGAGAGATTTTCCATGGTTTCAGTTATGTCTTACCTCATTCCTTGCCAAGGCTGGAAGATCCTAAAAAATATTAAGTGCTCCAAAAATATTTAGCGAATGAGATCTCCATGCATCCAAAACCACAGAGTGAGGCTTTACATCCATGCAAGTAATACGAAACCGGGCTCTTAATTTGGAAAGGAAAGGATCAGCTAATTAATATGCAATGTCAGCAGCCTCATATATTTTATGGTACAAAACAGAACTGCATGTCCCTCAGCCCAGTCAATTTCCTGTTTGTTATCACATTAAACCTATTCCAGGGCAGATGGAAAATTTGAAGGACATTTCCAGCCATTAAGATGCATATAAGTCTTTCAGAATTGCATATAAATACATAACACCCCTCATCAATATTTTTAGAAATTAGGGTTGACATAATTTTTGATTAAGCAGGAGCTCTTTTATCATGTAATTCTGCTTCCTTCAGCTGAGAATTGGGCTTCCCAAATCTATACGTTGCTGATGTTTGTCCAGGTTTTAAGGCAGTTTCTGTTCAAAATTTCACACAAAGATCCTTGTTGTTCCTCTCTCTGACCTTAGCTCTGCCTGACTTTTAAGAAATTATCAATTAATAAGTAAAAAACAATGGATTTAGCACCTCCATTGTGGTTCCTGTGTTCAGCAGTCCTGGGTGTTGCCCTGTGACACTTTCAGACTGGTATTAAGAGGTAGCACTCCTATCTCCGTTTTACATAGGATAGAACGAAGGCACAGGCACCTGCTAACCTGCTCAAAGTCACAGCTAGAAAGTAGCAGAGCCTTAAACTTTGTGCTGGATTGGCTCTGGAGCAGGAATTCTTCTGACACTGCTGAAAGAGAAGGAAGGCAAGCTGGCGTTTATAGCACTCCCCCAATGCGCCAGGTACCGTGTTGGCCGCTTTACATTTATTTTGTCATTTTATGGCCACATTATAAAGTACACATTTTTATCTCTGTATTATAGATCATAAAACTGAGGTTTGGAGATATTCAGCAATTTGCCCAGGGTTAAACAGTTACTAATGAGTGAAGCCAAGACGCAGGTTCGGTCTGTGAGATGCCATAAACTGTTCTTTTCTTTAAGCAAGAACCTGAGCATGAGCTCATGAAAGCTTTTCATCTGTGCAGCCCGAGACCCATTTGCTGTGCAGTCCAGCAGTTGTTGAACTAATGTGGGAGACAGAGGTATTCTGTGACTTTGAGAAAATCTTAAACCTCACTAACTCTAGGCATTTCTATCTGTAAAATGGGTTTAGAATACTCTCTCTCCCTATGCCACAAGACCTTTAGAAGTGAATAAAGAAACTCTCTGTCCCAAACCCTCACTTCTCAGATAAGGACACTGAAGCCCTCTCTAAGTTGCTCAGTCAGTGATGACTGAAACTAGACTAGAACCCCCATCTATAAGCCTCTGCTTCTAAATGCTACCATTTATTTTATAAGTTAAATACATACCTCTCATGTGTATGTAAAATGAATGCATGTTAAAAAGTTTTATCCAACTCATTCAGTAATGAGCAAATCAGTAGTGTGCTAAGACCAATTCGAAGGAGATTTTTGTAGAACAGAAAGATACATAGGTAACTAGAAATGTTGAAATAAATTTGCTAAAATATACAAAATAGATTAACATTCAAAAGGCCATAACATGTAACATTTAGAGTTATCTTTTCTGCATGGCAGGAAACAGTTGCATCTTGACTGGACAAAACTCATTGGCATTGCTATCAGTTTTATATAAGTTAACTTTTATCCCTACAGAGTTGTAAATAGATTTAATAGAAAGACAGTCAGAGGTGCAGATACCTATAGAATCAATGATTCCTTGAGGGATCTTGGCCATCCCCTGAAAGAACTCCAAATAATCTCTTTGCCAATTTCTGAATTTTCCTTATACAAAAAAAAAGAAAAAAGGTGAAAATGTCAATACCTTTCCACCATTGGCATTGATTCTGCTCACGGGTCTGTGGGACAGTGAAGTAGCTCTCCTCCCCCCGTCTCATTCTGGGGTCCAGGCTGGAGGGGGCAGTAGTTCCTTGGGGCATGCTATTCTCCCTAGTGGAGGTCAGGACTTCCAGAGAAACAGCATGAGCATGTGATGCCTCTGAATGCCTGTGCTTGGAGGTGGCACATTTTCACTTCTGTCCGTATTGCACTGGTCAGAGCAAGTTATGGGAACCAGCCCACATTAGTGGGAAGCATAATCCTCCCATGGATGCAGGGGAGTGCATATTTGCTGAAGAGTCATCATTCTTCTGACGTTCAGACCACATCAGTTTGTGCCAAGAGATGCAAAAACAAACAAACAAAGCAAAAAAGAACCTACCACACATGTGGACACAGACACTGTGTAAACACAGAGGAACAACTTTTACATACAGATATCCTGTTGGGATCATTTACCCCTTTGCTAAGAGTGAAAGAAAATATGGCTGGCCATCCAAAAGTTACTTTTGGAAATGAACTCACGTTGATGCTTGGCGTTCTGACATAATCCACCAATAGAATGAGGGTTTTCATTGAGATATTTGACTCTTACGTGGTGTGTTTAATGCGTGCTAGCTAAAAGTTGGTGGTGGAACATGTTTCTTAAACAGGGCACATCTAGCCCTTTGGTTTTTCAGAACCATGTTTTGAGAGAATGGAAAATGATGGAATACTCATCCAGAGCACTTATTTACTCAAAGAACTTGAGGAAATACTTTAGGTTAAGAGATGACAGCTGTAGTTTTTACATGCAAACAATAGATGACATGTGATATTTTAATGGATTGTTTTTTCTTCTGCCACAAATAATTTATAGTGAAAGCACTTTATGGTAAACAACCAAAGAAGAAAAATGAGGATTTCCAGTTTAGGTTGAAAACCACTTGGGGTATCACCCATAAAGTCTGAGATCAGGATGAGAAGATCAGGATTATCAAAATAATAGCACAGGATCCTGCCCTAGAACAGGGGTCTAGGTGAAGGGGAGCAGTCCGTCTGAGGGAGCACTGACTCCTCAGAATTGGAGCCTAAGAGCATCTTCCTCTTTCTCTTAATTCTGTTTGTTCTTCTTCTTCCTCTTTTTCATTATCATGGCAATCATACTTGCCGCTGCCATTTATGAATTCCTCCCTCTTGTGGTAGATTCTGTGCATAGCACTTTACAGAAGCGTGGTGACTTTAAGTTCCTGCAGACAGGAGGCTTGTAAACTACGGCTGGAACTTGCATTCATAAAACCTGTTTGGGGTGGTCTCAGAAAACTTAACAATTAAAACCTGTTTAAAAGGAGCCTTAACTCAATATCAAAGAGACTTACCTGTTCTTCCTCTCAGAAAGAAAAGGTTTTTTTTTTCATTGTTTTTTTTCCTGATCAATTTGGAGCATCAAAAGTCGAGACAATTCTAAATAATGCAGTGTCCTACATGGATTAAATTATCTCATCTTTCAATAATCTTCTGAGAAAGTCATTATTATGCAGATAATATATAATAAAAAGATAATCATCATAATAGAAAATGAAGTTCAGAGAGATTAATAATTGGTCAGGCAGCAATGAGAATATAGCCCAAGGAACTAGCTGGGATACAGCAATAACCTCAGCAGACTGAGACACAGACAGAGATAGATAGAGATACAGATAGAGATAGAGATAGAGACCCTCAGTGCTTTGGGTCTCTACAGTTAGCTTTGAAACTCACCATGAGCACAAGAGGTAGATGTTATTTAGTTCCTTCATCCATTTCCAGAGAAGAAACCAAGTACAAGAGAACTGCTGTCGCTTACCCAAGCCCACTTAGAAAGTGCTGAGGCTGGAATGGAAATCTAGGTCTTCAAACACCAAAAGTTTTCGGAATCACAGGCCTCCTATGAAACACCTGAATTTTATTAGGTTTTCGACATTCACATTACTTAGGAAGAATTTTATCTCAGCATGAAGCACTTTCCGGTAATGAAGACACTATCTTCTGGGCTTCGGAGAAGTATCTGAGTTTGAATCTCTGTTCAGACATTGTTCTCTGACTCTGGGAAATCCACACACATTCTTTTGTTTTTTTTGAGTTGTAGTCTTGCTTTGTCACCCAGGCTGGAGTGCAGTGTCACCCAGGCTGGAGTGCAATGGTGCAATCTCGGCTCACTGCAACCTCTGCCTCCCAGGTTCAAGCAGTTCTCCTGTCTCAGCCTCCCGAGTAGCTGAGATTACAGACACATGCCACCACGCCTGGCTAATTTTTTGTATTTTAGTAGAGATGGGGTTTCATCATGTTGCCCAGGCTGGTCTCAAACTCCTGAGCTCAGGCAATCCACCCGCATTGGCCTCCCAAAGTGCTGGGATTATAGGCGTGAGCCATTGTGCCTAGCCACACACATTCTTGAATGTATATTTGTGTAACACCAACTTCAGTGGGCAATTATGACAATGAAATGAGGTAAAGAAGATGCTTAGCACTGGGTCTAGCCATAGAACACACACTCAGCAACTGACGAGTATACTGATTATTCAGCAATGTGATTTCTTGGGAGGCAATGAGCCCCACATGATGGAGATATTCAGGCAGAAACCAAACAGCTTGGCTAAGATTGAACTGGATTAACACTTTATAGCCTAGATTCATAAGCCCTCAGTGAAATGTGAAGTCACTGTAGTGTGTTCATGTGATAGGCTGAATTATGGCTCCCCAAAATTCATACACCGAAGCCCTAATACCCAGGACCTCAGAATGTGACCATATTTGTAGATAGGGCCTTTACAGAGGTAACCGAGTTGCAATGAGGCTATTAGGGTGGAACTAATCCCACCTGACTGGTGTCCTTATAAGAAGACATTTGGACACACGAGGTGACACTAGGGGGCTTGCACATGGAGGAAACACCATGTCAAGATGCAGCATGAAGTTGGCCATCTGCAAGCCAAGGAGATAAGCCTCAGGGGAACCAACCCTACCCGTGCCTTAATCTCAGACTTCCAGCCTCTAGAACCCTGAGAAAGTAATGTTCTATTGTTTCAGCCACCCGGTCTGTGGTATTTTGTTACGGCAGTGCTATCAAATGAATATAGCTTGCAGTCAGCATTTTCTACCATTTGGAATGGAAAATATCATTTCAGTTAGTGATATGTGTATTCTATCATGTGGACTGGGTTGTGATATAAAATGTGGGTCACTGTCACAGAAGGTAGAGCAACATTGGGCTTCGTACCCAAAAGCTCTCTTTTCATCTGGATGTAATAGCAACCATGAATATGGTACCATTCATATTATATCAGTGTATATGAATTGAATACATTTTCACGCTAAAGTTTGACAGATGTTAACTCCCTTCATCCTGACACATCTTTTCAAGGTGATTATTATTATTCATACTTTTCAGGTGAGGCTAAGACTGGTTATTAAACCTGTGTAGGGTCAAACACTTAGCATTTTTCAGGGACAGGATTCCTACCCAGGGTGGGTGGTCTCAAAAGCCTGAACTCTCCCTATTCAACATCATCCTGTCCTGCGTGGACAGCATCATCTCCTGGCCAGTGGCTTAGCACACAAACATCAGCTGAGATGGAGAGTAAGAAGGTCTTGGCTTTAATAGGATCTGCGCCTGCGCCTCAGGACACAATGAGCCCTTTATGACTGCAGGAGAAACAGAGTGCTTCTCCAGTTGGCATGGTGCTTTTCTTCTTGTACCCAAGGCACACTGAGCATCCTGGTGTCTGTGGGGTGGGGTAATGAAGCTTAAGTTCTGCTGTCTAGAGAGTCAGTCAAGCCCTAAGAGAGGGAGTTAAAAAAAACGGCCCGGTCCTTTTTGTCTGAAGGCACTAAGAATAGTGTCTATGGCTGCTGCCTTCAGCCCCCTTGGGCAAGTGGACTCTGGGTCAGACGCTCTTAAACGCAGACACATGGGCTCATTAGTGAGAAAATGGCAGTGGATAATTGGGATATGTAAATGACATGGGCGAACTGGGTGTTTTACCAATCAGGACCCAAGAGAAGAAGTGTCATTTGGTGGAGAGAAAGGAACAGACTGCCCAGGGAGCCAATTACTGGAGCCAGAAGAGGATGCTCAGCTTAGCAGGGAGCCCACAGTCAGGATGGTGAGAGGCTGCGACGTTGTGGGGAGGTTGTTTCTGCCTCTAAAATGCAAAGTGACCCATGGCCCAGCCCTGCATTTTTTAGGTACCAATTTTTGGCAATATCCTTTTCTAAATACCTCTTGCAGCCAGCCCCTCCTCTCCAAGATCTGCCTCAACATCTCTCAGCTGGGCTCTGCCTTGTAATTGCTCTGATTGAATAGATTTTTCTCACTTCCCACCTCTCCTTCACAGAGTTGTCAGAAAGCCCTTTGTGGAACCACCTGGGAATAGGTCAGTTTATGCTTAAAGTAACTCATGACCCCCAAGTTTACAAGCCTGGTATATGTATGAAAGCCTTCCCCACGTGGCCTCTGTTCCATCCATGCTTGCCTCCACCCATCACAACCACTTTTCCTGGAAACTCCACTCTCTGTCTTGCCTCCAAGCCTTTGCCTACACTGAACCTGCCACCTGGAACAGCATTCTCAAGAAATAATACACTGTAGTGGTTAAATGTATAGGCTCTGGAGTTAGATCACCTGAGCTTGAAACCTGGGGCTGTCATTTCTTAGTCATGTAACGTTGGGTGCAGTACTTAACCAAAGTATAATTTTCATCATGCTTAATATAAAGAGCAATAGCCATAATGCCTATTTCATAACTGTGTTGTGAGGATTAAATGAGATAATCTATATGTAGCACTCAGCCCAGTACCAAGTGTACAGTAAGCACTCAATAAATGTTATTATAGTATAATAAGCCTCTATCACGAGTCAGGTCATTGACAGCAATGACCACAGAAAGATGAGTAAATTGTTTTGCATTTTATTAGCTCATCTTTGCAACTAAATGTAGAATTATCTTTTCCTTCTGTTTCTCATAGATGGAGAGCAACACATAAAACAGGCAATCAGTGAATGCTCACTGGAAGGATGAATGAATGAATTCATTAAGTAGATAAATTGAATATTTTACCCAACATAATTATTTAAAAGAAAAAAAGACAAAAGTGGCATTAAGAAACATGCAAAATTAATTTAAAGGTTAATGTAAAAATTGCAAATGTGAGGCAGAAAAAGAAATACTTTTGCAACTGAGAACAATCTAAGCCCCTTAATCACTGCCATCTGGAGTGAAGGTGAGCACCATGATGCTGTGTCAGATGCCCTCCAGTAATGTAGTCAATGCGCACAGTACCTCACAGGCTGCAAAGCCCTGCAGCCCTACCTCAACGTGGATCCTGGGAGGAATGATACTCAGACCAAGTCTGAGGCAGGGAGGGTAGGAAACATTGTCCCATTGTATAGCTGAGGAAACAGGCGAGATATGAGTCCGGCAACTTGCTTGAGATCACTAAGCTCGAAGTCGCAGAGCCAGGATGATCTAAATGCTGAATGCTATTCTGCCTGCCTCTGCTGAGTGACACGTGCAGGGGTGTTCCTTAGCTTCTTCTCCTTCGTTCCTGGGAAGCCTTCTCACCTGTAAGGAACCAAGAGTTCCTCTGTCTGAGTGTACAGTGATATGAAGTCTAGGAAAGGGGAAGACAAAAGGAAGACCTGGAGGAAGGGAAGAGGGCAGTAAATTTAATAATTTGCTGAGATTGGGTTTCCAAGAATAAAAAATATATCCAGGGTAGGAATGGGATCCATTGTTCCCAAACATATTTCCTTTTGGCCCAGGTTGTTTCTAGACCCAGAATTGGGGCTTGTCCTGTCTCCTCCAAACAAGCAAAAGGTGCTCTTCTTGGCTATAAAGACCTGTCTCACTGGCTCCGCCCAGAGGTAGATTTAGAGCCAGGTCCAGATTAAGCATTTTGGGGACAAATTATTTCAACAGAAGTAGTTTCATGTGGAATTATTTGACGGCGAATAAGGCATTCCTAAGTGCATGGATGGTGTTGTTGGCAGAAGCATCGAGGGTTGGAGAGGCAATTCTGTACCCAGGATACGAGTCTATTCCAAGAATGGCACATGTCTGCCCCTGCACATGATTAGAAGGTCTAATGTAATCAACTTGCCACGAGGTGGCTGACTGGTCCCCTAGGGAAGGTGCCCCACTGGGGGCTGAGCATCTCCATTGCTTGAAGGTCAGACATGCTGCAGTCCTGTTAGCAGCAGTCATGATCAGAATATTCACAGAGGGTATTTCTGGGTAACATGATGATTACTGTTGCCTTCTGGCTGATTTACATTTCATAATTTCCTAACAACTACTTTGCATTTCTTGTTTAACAAATAATAAAAGTGAATTAAAAATTGGCCTAAAGCAATTATTTAATGTGTTTGGGGAACAGAGTGAGAGGGGCGAGCAGGACCACCATTTGCATATGCCTGTGAACCTGAGACTCTGTCCTACTCATTCAATGACAGCCATAATAACCACCACTGGAATATCACCTCATCACTAGATGCTTACAACCCTGGAAGGTAGTATTTGTAGAGGCAGAAATGTAGGCTCAGAGAAAGCCCTTTTGTCTCTCTTTACTTACTCATTCCCAGGAAGTGCCTTACCTGCAAAGGAGAGAGGGTTTACTTGGACGTCTCACCTGGATGTTGAGATGAAGACCAGCTAAAGAGAAATGCAAAAATGAAAGCTAAGGCATGGAGGAGGGGAAGCAGGTGGCTGGGTTTTCAATGTTACACTTCTAGCTGGGGCTCAAAGCCAGAAGGGGAATGCCTCATTGTTGTCCTCACTGATACTGTGTCACTAATTCTTTGCTTTGGTGCCATGTTCAGCTAGAACCTGAGGCTTTCAGGGACTTTAGCACTCTGAGAAGTTTCCTTCCAATGGGATATAGGATGTTTGATTTCCTTTCACTGAAACCTGTGCTGCGGAGTGCTGTGATTATACCGTTGCTCAAATGATACTCAGTGCCCACCCTGCTTTTCATGATGTTTCCAAAGCCCCTATTAGAAATCTAAACACTGCTTGCTATTGGATTATAAAACCATTGAAGCAACTCCATTTCCTAGACTCAACTACCTGGCAGTAGTTTCCCTATCATTGAGTTTAATTGGCTCAGTTATGAATTTGTTATTGACTTAACCTCATCTTTAATGGGAGGCATGAAAAAAGCCCTTGCGCCTTATCTTAAATTGTAATATTTGACTCTCTTCATGTACCTGAGGATCCCAACTGTCATTCTGGGAATCTGAACTTTTGATTAATTGCACAATAATAAATTCTCAAGTCTTCCTTCCACATTCCTTGACTCATATTCTTTTTTAAAAATGTTTATCTAGTGAAACTTTTAATTTTAAATACTGTCAAAATGTTTTTATCATGTTTCTTTTTTTTTTTTTTTTTTTTTGAGAAAGATTTTTCTTTTGTTGCCCAGGCTGGAGTGCAATGGCACGATCTCAGCTCACCACAACCTCCGCCTCCTGGGTTCAGGCAATTCTCCTGCCTCAGCCTCCTGAGTAGCTGGGATTACAGGCACGTGCCACCATGCCCAGCTAATGTGTTGTATTTTTAGTAGAGACGGGGTTTCACCATATTGACCAGGATGGTCTCGATCTCTTGACCTCGTGATCCACCCGCCTCGGCCTCCCAAAGTGCTGGGATTACAGGCGTGAGCCACTGCGCCCGGCCCTTTTATCATGTTTCTTAAGTTGCAAGGAGCATAAAGGAGCAGGAAGACTTCCTAAGTATAAAGACTTTCACAAAGGTGAAATGAAACAAAACAAAAATATCACCCACAAACATACATCGAATGCTTGTGTGCCAGGCATTGTGCTGGGAGCTTTACACTCTTCATTCACTTATTCATCATTTATTCATGCTGTAAACACAGATTGAGAGCCTATGATATGATAGACATGCTTCCAGGATTCGAAACGAGGATGCTTAGTCCCTGCTCTTGTTTAGAAAGATAACAGTCAACAAGTAAACAGAACGTACATGCAATCATTTTTGGCAGTGATAAATGTCATGAAGGAACAAAACAGGAAGAGACGGAGGGAGAAGAGCAACTTTGGAAAAGGTGCTCATAGGTAAAGGGGGAGACTCTTTCCTGGTTAGCTGGGATGGGTCTAGGACAGGAAGAATACATGTGGGTTTGATGTGTTGTGCACAGCAGGGCTAACATGTGGACTAGAGAAGGCTTTGCGGTGCCCATCTCCCACATGGAGATATTCTAATCCAAGCAACTCCCTTTTCCTTGGGCTTTTTCTCCTTTTCAGAGCCTGCCCCAACTGGTTACTTACTCCAACTCACTGCCGAGTGTTAATCTAATCATAAACGTATGGGGGTCCTACTGTGCAGCTGCCACGTTTCCATGTGCAATTTCATACAATCCTCACAAAACCCATCAATCAATGAGCAGCCTTTTTCTCTGGGGTTCTAGTCATGACTCTTCCTGTTTAAGTTCCCATACTAGAGTCTGTTTCTGGACAAACAATTCTGCTGCACTGAGAGTTTATTTTTGTACCAATCCCAGTGTTTTAATGATTTCAGTCTTACAGTTTAAATTCCTCTGGAAACTCCTCCCTTCTCGATTTGGGGACCCTTTTGGAGGTTTTCCCTTTTTATAGTCATTCTATAGCGTGGTGGTTCTCTGACCCCTCCCCTGCCCCAGCCCATGCGCTCCTACTCCCTTCCCTTCTCCTTCCCCTCTTCCCCCCTTCCCTGTCTCTTATGCTCTCCTTGGCCAACTTCTCCAGGCAAATACAGAGCTGGTGTTCTTGCAGGCCTCTGATTCCTCTTTTCTTATACACCAGGGATAGATTCTTGGCCTTGTTCACAGCCTCTCCCCTCCACCCCAGCTGACAGACATGAGGTGAGAGAGTAGGAAGGAATGGAGCACCAGGTGCCATGGGGCAGCAGGAATGGTGCCTTCTCCGATGGCGGTGGTCACGGAGGAAGGGCAGGATGCTCCTGTCCTTACTCAGTGGCTTCCAAGGTCTAGCCTTTGCCTAACCGTGGCCTCACTTTACCCTCCTCTCATTAAACTCAAGACACCCCTCCTCTCTGCACCTGCTGTTCCATTGTTTGGAGGGCTCTCTGGACATTTACATAGTTGCTCCCAGTTTGTCAGTGGGATCTCACCTCGAAGTGTCATCTCCAAGATGAGGCCTTCCGCGACCAGCCAGTTTAGAGAGGCTCCCCCAGTCACTATGGCCAGCACTCTTTCTTATCACATAGTATTTTCAAATATTGGACATTCTGCAGTTAAAATTTCTTTTCATTGTCTTCCACCAACTAGGACGCGGGTCTCACAAGTGCAGAGACTTCATATCTTCAGGATAGAGATCACTGCCCTTCGCCAGGGAAGTTCATGAGGGGGTTAGAGATTGGTTGAATGATTTGAAATTTGGAGGAGAGAAGGAATGACTGGCCTGGGTGCAAGTCGGGAGCAAAGCAGGAACCGAGGATTCTGACTGCATTTCTTCAGCCTTCTGCCCACCTAGGCTGGTGGATGTGCTATTCAAGGACTGGGCGAGCGAGGGCCGTGGCATCCACCTTGAATCACGAACCAGAGGGAAGAGGGTCCCAAGCTTCGCTACCACAGAGCGGGTGCGTTCGCGGTGCGCCAGGCATGTCCAACCCAACAACTTGGATTTTACCTCTGAAGCCCAGAAGCAGGGGAAGCGGGTTAGGGAAATTCATAAAGCTGCAACCACAGAGCCAATATTTGGAAGGAGACAACCCCCTAGTCCTTCCTCCCCTACTCTTCTTTCCTCCACTGCCCCCCGCCACGCCCCATCCAGGGGAAGCCCCAACGCCCACCGGAGCTCCGGGAGCCGGGCTCTGCGGCCGCCTAGCACACTGCCTGGCTGCAACGGGGGCGGTGGCAGCCCAGGCGATCCCAGGTCCCCCAGATAATCAGGGGTGTGGGTAGGCGGGAAGGGGCGGGGCGCCGCCGCCCAGGCCTCCTGCCGCGATAGGGCGGGACAATGGGGCCCCACCCCGACGAAGGAGGGAGGGAGGGAGGCGGCGTGCGCTTGGCCCGCGGCGCGCTCGCTGCTGCTGCTACTGCTGCTGCGAGGCTGAGGCTGGAGCGGGCGGGGAGGAGCGCGGGTGGGAGGGCGGAGGAGGGAGGAGGCGGCGGCTGCGGCGGCGGCGGCGCGTGTGGCGGGCGGGCGGGAGGGCGGCTGGCACCGGGCTTGTAAATAAACTGCGATGCTGTCTCGGGCTTGCCGGCCTGGGTGCCGCCGCCGCCGCCGCCGCCCCGGAGCGCCGGTGCCAGGCTCTCGCCGCCGCGCGCCCTAGCGCCTGCGAGCCAGTCTCGCGCGCCCTCCCAGCCTTCCCGCAGCCCCCGGCCCGTGACCCTCGGGGTCCCGCGGCTGACCCGCGCGGGATGTGATCCCCTGACCCCCTGCCCGGCCTCCCCTGCCCCCCAGGGGGCCCGCCTTTGCCTGCTTTTGGGGGGGGTGGGTGGGGAGGGGCGCGCGGATCATGGCATTGGAGTTCCCGGGCTTGCAGCCGCCGCCGCCGCCTCGTTCACGCACCCCAAGCGCCCCTTCTTCCCAGAGCAGCAGCGGAGAAGGCGAAGCGGCCGGCGGGGGCGAGGCAGATGGGGCTCAAGGCGCGCCGGGCGGCGGGGGCGGCTGGCGGCGTCGGCGACGGGGGCGGCGGAGGCGGCGGGGCCGCTAACCCAGCCGGGGGGGACGCGGCGGCGGCCGGCGACGAGGAGCGGAAAGTGGGGCTGGCGCCCGGCGACGTGGAGCAAGTCACCTTGGCGCTTGGGGCCGGAGCTGACAAAGACGGGACCCTCTTACTGGAGGGCGGCGGCCGCGAAGAGGGGCAGCGGCGGACCCCGCAGGGCATCGGGCTCCTGGCCAAGACCCCGCTGAGCCGCCCAGTCAAGAGAAACAACGCCAAGTACCGGCGCATCCAAACTTTGATCTACGACGCCCTGGAGAGACCGCGGGGCTGGGCGCTGCTCTACCACGCGCTGGTGTGAGTACCCGGCCGCTCGGGGCGCCCTCGGCGGCGGCGCGCGTGGGGGTTTGGGGTCGGGGTGAGAGCTGAGAAGTCTCTGGGGTTTTAAGACCCACAGATGCCTTCTTGCGGAATGGGAGAGCAGCCCGTCCTCAGCGCGCGTTCCCCTGGGGTGGGTGGGTGGGTGTGTGTGTGTGTGTGTGTGTGTGTGTGTGTGTGTGTGTGTGTGCCGCTCCCCAGGTGTTCCACACCCGGGCTTAAAAAATGAAGCGTGGTTCCCCTGCTGATTTGGGCGGATGTGTGCGCGCGGGTGCGCATTTATGACACCTCCTCCAGGTGTTGCTTTGGAAGCTTAAAAGAATTATGTGGGTTTTTCCAATTAACGTGAGGGTTGAAGAGGATAAAGCAGGTCTTCACATAAGCGCTGTGTTTCTGTTTCGGGTGGATCCCTTCTGTTGGGATCGCCACTGAGTTTAGTTGGGGATGGGGGGGTGCGCACCGCTCATAACAGGGGTCGGGGTGGGGGGAGAGAGAGCGAGAGAGAGAGTGTGAGAGAGAGAGTGTGTGTGTGTGTGTGTGTGCGTGCGTGTGTGTTGCTTGCTTGTGCCACCCTTCCTAGCGCTGGATACGGGTATAGAGAAGGACCTGGTGCTGCTCTGATTGGGAGCTGGGACTGGCCGAAATGCGTGTCTCTTAGGATTCCTTTTAGGGAAGTGAATGGGAATATGTGGGTCTAAGCCTAGACTGACGGGCTGGGGCTTCACAGAGCCAGAAGGTGAGGGGGCCAGGGACTCTTTTGGATGAAACATCTCCTTGGTTTGGGGTTCGATGTTCTCTCAGCCTCAGTCGCCGCCCCTTCTGCTTTGGCTGGGCGAGGGCACCGGGAATGTGAGGGGCTTGGCCTGGAGGTTTGCTCCCAGGCACTGTTCTCCTAGAAAGAATCTCCTTGCTAGTCCGGATGTAAATGCATGGCCAGAAGGAAGAAGGGACTCCCTCTGCACCTGCCATTGGGGATGGAAAATCCACCCGTATTTGGGTGGGGGAGAGGATGGTGGGGGTGCTCCACACTCGGGATTGGAAATCTAGGCTGTCAACGCCCACCTCGGAGCTGGCAGGGCACGTCCAGCTACCAAGCTCTGTTTCCTGGTTCTGGTTTAGTCATCCTGATGGCTGCTTCTAGGAAGCCGTATTGTACCAGGGTTTTGGCAGGGAATTGCCTATGACCTTGGCAACACCTCCCTCCCTCCCATCCCTCAAGCATTTGGCAGTGGATTTTCCTCTCTGTTCTCCTCCAATTCACCCATGACTGATGTAGTCGGAAGGGCTCAGAAACCTTGGAGTTAGTTACACTACCTGCCAGTCTTCCTTGGTTGGAAACGTTTTTCCAGATTCGGCCACCAGGTGGGGGCGTCCACACAGGACCTCAGACTTAGCAACAGGTTTCTGCAAGGAGGTTACCAAGCCTGGAGAGGTTGCCTTCCCGGAAACTAAGGAACCAGCAGGAGAGGTGGGGTGGGAGTGGGGCATCTTCCCAGGAACGTGGATTTTGGTGTCTGTATCTGTGTGTGTGTGTGTGTGTGTGTGTGTGTGTGTGTGTTTGCAGGTGTTGGTGGGGGTCTGTCTGGAGAGAGGACTTAACAATTGTTGCTCTTTCATTTGCTCTTCTTAGGTGGCAAAAAAGGATTAAAAATACATTCATCTCTGTCTCTGCAATATGTATAGTTGAAGTGAAATGAATACTAGAATAAGTGATAGTTAAAAAGGCATAAGTTCGTTGAGTATACACAGTCATACAGGGATTCATGTGTCCTTTCACATGTACGTGGTGTTCAGTACGTATTGACTAAAAATCCTGGGGTCCTATGGAAGCATGTGGGCTCCCACTTTCTTCTCTTCCCACCTTTCCCAGCCAGCACCTCCAGTCCTGCCTTGCCCAATCTGGGGAAGGGAATAGGTAAAGCCTGTTACTGACTGAGCCTCAATTTTATTTTTCTCTAGAATTATTCCATCACCTGGAAGCAGATTTGATAATGCCAAAACCTGGAGCCTTTTGTCCCAAAAAATCCCAGAATATTTGAGACTTTGTGAGAGGGAAGACAGTTACCTAGCTAGAAACTATATATGCAAGTGCATATGTATGCAAATATACTAATTTTATTTAATTCTCACACAGTACTATTAGATGGAAATTATTATCTCTGTTGGATAAAGATATGAAAACGTCAAGAGAGAAAATCACTTGTCCACGATCACACAGCTAAGGTTTCTGGAGCTCACATTTGAATGCAATGCGTTCACTCTGTTTCCAAGCCCAGATCCCAGTTCTGATCCTCTGCCAGAAATCGTGGGACCCTGGGTATTTTGCTGAGCGTCACTGGGTGCCCCTTTCCCCATTGTTAATGCAGGGCCCTGAGTAATGTCTTGGCCTCCCCGTGCTAGCTCTCAGTTCGCATATGGCTAGAAATGGGAGTTTGGATTCAAGTTGGGGGCTGGTCAGAACCCAGGGAGCCACAGTGTTAGGAAAATGGAGGATGAACTGCGGTGGTGGTGGGATTGCAGATTCTAATAAATTGGGAGTTAAACAGAAAAACCTGTGTTTAATTGACATTGAGCTCCTAATAGTGAAGAATACTTAGTAGATGCACAATTCATTCTTCCTCCAGCTTAGGAGACAGTCCAGTCAAGTGAACATAATTGAACCTTTCCTTGATGATTCAGGATTTTGCATTGAAATTTATACTTTCAAGCATCCATTTTCTTGTTCTGGACTGTGACTAATGGAACAATGGGCCCAGGAAATTGGGCTGGGCCAACCACAGGTCTACAATCTAGTGCACCTTTTTTTTTTTTTTTTTAAATGAACCAGGCCCATGAGATGAGATTATTATTTTTTTTCTCCTTCCTAAAGGTAGAATATAAGAAATGTGGAAGTCAATCAAACCTTTACCTGGCTTCTTTTGCCTCAAATGCTGTATTAGTCTGTTGTCACAGTGCTACAAAGAAACACCAGAGACTGGGTAATATATAAAGGAAAGAAGTTTAATTGACTCACAGTTCCACATGGCTGAGGGTTCTCAGGAAACTTACAATCATGGCGGAAGGGGAGGAGGAAGCAAGGCATGTCTTACATGGTGGCAGGAGAAAGAGAACAAAGAGGAAGAGCCATACACTTACCAAACAGCCGGATCTCCTGAGAATTCTATCACAATAAGAGCAAGGGGAGAGTCCACCCACATGATTCTGTCACCTCCCACCAGGCCACGCCCACAACATGTGAGGATTACAATTTGAGATGAGATTTGTGTGGGAACATAGAGCCAAACTATATCATTCTGCCCCTGCTTCCTCCCAAATCTCCTGTCCTGTTCATATTTCAAATCCAATCATGCTTTCCCAACAGTGCCCCAAGGTCTTAACTCATTCCAGAATTAACTAAAAAAAAAAGTCCAAGTCCAAAGTCTCATCTGAAACAAGCAAATTGCTTCTGCCAATTAACCTGTAAGATCCAAAAATGAATTAGTTACTTCTGAGATCCAATGGGAATGTAGGCATTGGGTGAATAGTCCCATTCCAAATGGGAGAAATTGGCCAAAACAAAGGGGCTATATTCCCCTTGCAAGTCTGCAACCCAGCAGGGCATTCATTTAAAAAGCTCCAAAATAATCTCCTTTGATTCCATGCCTCACATCCAGGACACCCTGATGCAAGGGGTGGGCTTCCATGCCTTGGGCAGCTCCACCCTTGTGGCTCTACGGGGTTCAACTCCTGTAGCTGTTTCCATGGGCTGGCATTGAGTGCCTGTGGCTTTTCTAGACACACAGTGCAAGCTGTCTGTGGATCTACCATTCTGGGGTCTGGAGGACAACAGCCTTCTTCTCACAGCTCCACTAGGCAGTGTCCCAGTGGGACTCTGTGTGAGGGCTCCAACCTCACATTTCCCCTTGTACTGCCCTCACAGAGATTCTCTATGCGGGCTCCACTCCTGCAGCAGACTTCTGTGTGGACATCCAGATGTTTCCACATGTCCTCTGAAATCTAGGTGGAGGTTCCCAAACTCAATTCTTGTCTCCTGTGTACCCACAGGCCCAACACCACACAGAGGCCACCAAGACTCAGGGCTTGCACACTTTGAAGTAACGGGCCAAGCTGTACCTTGTTTCATTTTAGCCATGGCTGGAACTGGAGCAGCTGGGACACAGGGCACCAAGTCCAGCAGCTGCACAGAGCAGTGGGGCCCTCAGCCTGGCCCAATAGACCATTTTTCCCTCCTAGGCCCCTGGGCTTGTGAAGGGAGGGGCTGCCACAAAATTCTCTGACATGCCCTGGAGACATTTTCCCTATTTTCTTGGCTATTAACATTCAGCTCATCATTACTTATGCATATTTCTGCAACTGGCTTGAATTCCTCCTTAGAAAATACGTTGTTTTTCTTTTCTACCACATGATCAGGCTGCAAATTTTCCAAATCTTTATGCTCCACTTTTCCTTTTAAATATGAGTTCCAATATGATATATTTCAAACCATACTTTTGTGAACACATATAACTGAATGTTTTCAGAATTTTTTCAGAATGTTTTCAAGGTTGACTCTTGAATGCTTTGCTGCTTAGAAATTTATTCCACCAGATACCTTAAATCATTCTCTGAACTTCAAATTTCCACAGATCTCTAGGGCAGGGGCAAAATGCTACCAGTCTCTTTGCTAAAGGATAGCATGAGTGACCTTTATCCCAGTTCCCAATAAGTTCCTCATTTCCATCTGAGACCACCTCATCCTGGACTTCGTTGTTCATATCACTATCAGCATTTTGATCAGAACCATTCAGTAAGTCACTGAGAAGTTCCAAACTTTCCCATATCTCCCAGTCTTCTTCTGAGCCCTCCAGACTGTTTCAACCTCTGCCTGTTACCCAGTTCCAGAGTCTCTTCTGTATTTTCAAGTATCTTTATAGCAGTGCCTCAAACTCCAGGTACCAATTTCCTTTATTAGTCCATTTTCACACTGCTATAAAGAAATACCTGAGACTGGGTCATTTATAAAGGAAAGAGGTTTAATTGACTCACCATTCTGCATGGCTGCGGAAGCCTCAGGAAACTTACAATCATGGCAGAAGGGGAAGAGGCATGTCTTACGTGGTGGCAGAAGAGAGAGTGAGGCTGAAGGGGAAGAGTCACTCACTTACCAAACAACTGGATCTTGTGAGAATTCTATCACCAGAAGATTAAGGGGGAAGTCCACACCCATAATTCAGTCACCTCCCACCAGGCCACTCCTGAAACGTGGGGATTACAATTTGAGATGAGTTTTGGGTGGGGACACAGAGACAAATCGTATCAAATGTCCATCCCCTACTTTCACCTGGTGACTTGCCTTCATCTTGGCCCAGCTTCCCCAGACATAAAAGTTTGTACCTTGCATCTTATTGATCTCTGCTTCTCTGTCCTGTTGAACTGAGAGCTACTTGAGAGTGGGAGCTGTGTGTTCTCCTGTAACCTTACCACTCCTCAGCAAGCTGAATGCCTGGTAGGTACTAAGTAAGCATTTGCTGAATGGATTCATGAAAGCATTCTCCAAGGGTTCTGGTTAATCAGGAATTTGCTGCAATAGCTTTATTATCATCACAGTAGTAGTAAGTAGTCAAAGTCAGCATTATAAGACTTTCATTTATGGACTATGGGGAGAGAAAAGAAGATTGGAGACCATGCTTTAACTTCAGTGAGGCTGATCACTTCTCTGTTTTTTTTTTATCCATATGACTGAAAGAGGTTCTGATTTTGTGAAAAACATGCTGGACTTGGAGTTCACATCTGGACTGCCTTACGTCTCTGTGACTTTGCAGGAGTCAGGTTGCGGATGACCTGTAAGTTGGGGATGATTACACCACCCTATCACAGGGTGGTTTTTAGGCTCCAAGAATAGTGTAAATGAATGCAGTTAGCCCAAGAGCAGACATTCAGCATTCATTAGTTAGTTCTGAATTGGGATCTCCTTAAAAGTCATACACGCCTGATACTGTGACTGTCCGGAGGCTGTCCAGGGACTCCCCCTTCCTAGCCTGTTGGTGAAGAGATGCTGGCTTCATCTTGGCATTCATCTCATTTGGCACTGCATAGGCATCCTGCTGCCCTGACCATCTTGCCACAGCCAGCTGCGATCAATCACTCTCCTGTTGACAAACCAAGGGAAAATGATCACAAAAAATACCCACTGATTGCATTCTGGGGTATGTTGGCTCCAGGGACATCTGGCAGGCAAGACTGGGTAGTGAAACACGTGGAGCCAGCAGCTGCTCTGGAACATAAAGGGCCTTCCCAGTGGACTTAGCATGTTGACAAGAAGATCTATTGTCTTCATGGTGGAGGAGAGACACTGAATGCCCACTTAACACTGTCAGTAATGCACAGTCTTCCCAATTTGGGGGTAAGAGAAATTTGGGCTTCCAAACTTCTTTTGCTTCTTATAGCTGGTATGGTCTTGGGCAAGTTGCTGTATATTTGGGTTTCAGTTTCTTCATCTGAAAAATGTTATCAGTAAGGCTCTTCTGAAGCTAAGAGCACTTTACATGAAAGAAACACTCAGTATTATATGTTTGTGTTGTTAATGTTGATCAGTTAAGATTTTTTAATGTTTTCTGTGTGCCAGGCACTCTTCTAGATATTAGAGACATAGCAATAAACAAACAAAACAATCCCTGCCTAATGGAACATATACATTAATGATAACCTTGTTAATATTAGCAGAAATCTCGGAATTTGGTCATCTAGTCAACCTCCCAGCCAGAGCAGAATGAATCCCTCCAGCAGTATCTAAGCCATGCCTATAAACTATAATTCATTACTGAAGTAACATCAGTTTTTCTCTAGACAAAGCTGATTTCCACTATCTTGGCACTTCCATTTCTCTGAGTCTATTTCTCTCATTCTCCTTTTCAACTCCCATGTATTTTATTCTTTCTCATCTACCACTTGATGTTGCCTTTCTTAACCATTCTCAATCAATCCTCACCTTTTTTCATTCACTAATCTCTCTTTGCATTTCCTTCCTCGGTATTGCCAATTTCCTTCTCATTTTGAGAAGCAGGGATTTTGAGAAGTTGTCACTCTTTATTCAGCAGTAAGAGCATACTCTTTTGGGTCAAACCTTGGTTGCATTTAACTCTACTGTTTCTTCTGTATAACGTGGAGTAATTTGCTCAACCTTTCTGAATTTCCGTTTCTGTTTCTAATACGAAGATAATGATGTCTACCTCCCAAGGCTGTTGTGACTTTTTTTAATTGATGGATAATATCTGTACATATTTATGAGGTACACGTGCTATTTCATTGCATGTGTAGACTGTGTCATTATCAAATGAAGGTGTTTCGGGTATCTGTCACTTGGAGTATTTATCATTATGTCAGGAACATTTCAAGTTCTCTCTTTTGGCTGTTTTGAATTATACAGTACATTGTTGTTAACTGTAGTCACCCTTCTTTGATATTAAACATTAGAACTTATTGCCTCCGACTGCATGTTTGTACCCATTAACTAACTTCTCTTTATTCCCTTACTCCTGCACACTCATCCTTCCCGGCGTCTGGTATCTATCATTTTATCCTCTACCTCCATGAGATCAACTTCTTTAGCTCTCACATATCGGAATGAACACATGATATTTGTCTTTATGTGCCTGGGTTATTTCATTTAACATAATGACTTCCAGTTCCATCCAAGTTGCTGCAAATAACATGATTTCATTTTCTCATGGCTGACTAGTATTCCATTGCGTACATATACATTTTCTTTATCCATCCATCCGTTGATAGATCCTTAGGTTGATTCCTTACTTTGTTATTGGGAATACTGCTGCAATATCCATGAGAGTGCAGATATTTCTCCAATACATTAATTTCTTTTCCTTTGGATAAATACCCGGTAGTGGGATTGCTAGATGGTATGATAGTTTTATTTTCAGTTTTTTTGAGAAATCTTCATATTGCTTTCCATAGTGGCGGTACTAATTTACAGCCATAACTTTCCCATCAAAAGTAAGCAAGACTTCCTTTTCTCAGAATCCTCATCAGCATCTGTTCTTTTTTGTCTTTTTAATATTGACCATTCTAACTGGGGTAAGATGATATCTCATTGTGGTTTTGATTTGTATTTTCCTGATAATTAGTGATATTGAACATCTTTTCATATATCTGTTGGCCATATTATGTCTTCTTTTAAGAAATATCTATTAATTAGGATCTAAAGATCCTAAACATGTATGCACCCAATACAGAAATACCCAGATATATAAGACTTACAAAGAGACTTGGACCCCCACACAATAATAGCGGGAGACTTCAACATCAATATTAGATAGATCAATGAGACAGAATGTTAACATCGATATCCAGGACTTGAACTCAGATCTGGAACAAGCAGACTTAATTAACATTCATACAACTCTCCACTTTAAATACACAAAATATACACTCTTATCAGTACTACATCACACGTATTTACAGGTTTAAATGAAATATTGGTTGGCTGCTTGTTAATTATTTTATTCCCTCATTTTTTTTATGTCTCTATTATTAAACACAATTACAGGCATACCCAGTTTTAGACTGCATTCTAGCCCGGGCAATAAAGCAACACCCCTGTTCTCTCTCCCTCTTCCTCTTCCTCTTTCTTCCTTTCCTGTATTCTTTTTCTTTTTTTTTTTTTTTTTAATTCTTTTTCTTCCTTTCTCTCGGAAAAAAAAAAAAAGAAAAAAAAAAAGAAATATCTATTAATATCCTTTGCCTACTTTGTAATGGGACTGTTTGTTTCTTAACTGCTGAGTTTCCTGTTTATTCTAGGTATCAGTCCCTTGTTGATGAATAGTTTGTGATTTTGTTTCCCATTTAATGGGTTGTCCCTTCACTCTGTTGATTGTTTCATTTGCCACATAGAAACTTTTTAGTTTAAAAAGGCCCATTTGCTCATTTTTTTGTTTTGTTGCTTATGCTATTGAAGTCTTGGGTATAAAATCTTTGTCTAGACCAGGATCGTAAGTGTTTGCTCTATTCTTCAAGGATTTTTATAGTTTTAGATCTTACTTTTCAGTCTTTAATCCATCTTGAGTTTATTTTGTATATGGTAAGGCATAGAGGTCATTTCATTATTCTGCATTGTTGTGAAATTTAATTGCAATGATGGATATGAAACACCTAGACATGTCATTATAGGCATTTAGTAATAATTTCTCTCTTTTGCTTCTCCTCTTGATCATATCCAATTTGATGCTTTCTTGCAACCCTCATGAAATCCATGCACACTTCCCTTGGCAATCATTTCAGGTGGCCATTTGCATTGACAGGGGGAGGTTGAGCAGTGGCTCTCTCTTACAAATGAATGAGAGGTTTTGAGAAGTTAGGTGATCTGCCCAAGCTCTTAAAGCTACTGAAGTGGCACAGCTGGGGTCACACGTGAGTCCTCACTCCTGGGTGGTGCTTCTTCCACCATGTCATGGTGTACTCAGTGGAGGATTAACAAAAAACCAGAACTCTCCTATCCTGGGTCCTTGATAGCTAGATGCATTTCTGACAAATTTCAGGGGAAAAACCAATGCTGCCACTCTGCCGACCACACTTTGCGTAGCGGGCCTCTCAAACCTTGGCATGCACATGAATCACCTCAGCAAAAAGATACCATAAGAGAGAAATCTGGCAGACTCCACCTGAACAAAAGTTATCAAACTTGTGCATAATGAGACAAACCCATCCCTCTGATGTAATTCAGTGGAAATGTTCAACTTACCTGCAATGATGCCTAAAATGATCTGAATCTAATCACAAAGAAATAACAGACAAATTCAAATTGTGGGGCATCCTGCTAGGTATCTGGCATGGTCTCTTCCAGAGGCTTCACATCATGGCCAAACAAACAAATAGAAGAAGAGGAGCGGAACTGTCTCAGTTTAAGGAGGCTAAAGAGACATAATAACCAAATGCACTGTTGATCCTTGATTGGTTCCTGAATTGAACAAAAGAAATAACAGAGGATATTATACAAGGATAACTAAGAAAAGTTGAACATGGCCTCAAGATTAGATAACATCATTGTATCACAATTTAATTTCTTGAGTTTGATAATTTCATTGTGGTTATATAAGTGGGTGTTCTGTTCTTTAAAGAGATGCATGGTGCAGTAGTTAGTGGTGACAAGTCATGATGTTTCCAACTTACTTTCAAATGGTTCAGCACACATACAGACAATAGGATTGCGTGTGTGGATGCACACACACAATACACACACCCAGAATGAGAAAGAGGAAAAGAAAATATGGCAAATGTAACTAATGATTGGTGAATCCAGGTAAAGAGAATATATGTGCATGTTATATTATTCCCTTAACTTTAAACAAATTTTTAGAAATAAAAAAGTTACAAATAGTTTAAAAAGAAGACTCAACACGTACAAACACGCAAAGCAGTCACGTGAGTCCTGATGACAGGCATTGCCCTGAGGTAATTCCAGCATGAAGCCAGGCTAAGAACTGTTGACTGAGCAAAATGGGCTTTCTTAGATTCATGGATTCTGCGTGTAGACACTGTTGCCAAACCTTGTGCCAGGCTGGTGAGGGAGATGAGCCATAGTTCTTTCTCTATGGAGAGAGAGACTGGGAATGACTAAATTTAAATAGCGTAGCGAATGCAATAATAGAATGCAAATGAGGAACCTCAGGAGGGCAGGAAAAGGAAACATTCGTAACCCTCCTGTGTTGTATCAATGGAGACTTCTTCAAGGGAGGTTTAAGCATCCAGGGATGAGATGAAGGCGTTACTGTTTGTCCAAGTGATGCCTGGTCCTGTCTCCTGCTTGGAGAATGGAATGCAAACTTCCTTCAATTCAATGCTAAATTATTATTGCATTATTTTGAAGCTCCTACTTTCAAGTTTGTATTCATTTTTTAAAATTCCATAAATGTTTAAAAGTTTCATAAATCAAGTGTGATCCTATGGTATTTTCCCACCGGTCAGGGTCCCTGCTCCTTTTTTCTTTTTGGTCTGGGTCTGGAGGTCTTGACGGAATGCAAACAAGATTTATGTCATCTTTTGACAAGTGGGACAGTATCAAGGGAAGCAAGGAAAAGGTCTTCAAATGTGGACTGAATAAAAACCCTTTTTGGATGCCATGCTCTGTGGCTCTGCTTTTGGGTGGCCCAGAACAGCTCTGGGTTTGTCAGAAGTACATTGGGTGAGCTTTCAGGAGATCAGCATTAACTATGTGAGTTGGACACTTCATTTTCCACAGTCTGCAAAATGGGCATCGTAATACCTGCTGCATAGAATTGGTATAAGAATCCCGTGAGACAATGTGTGAGAGAGTGCAAGAGTCAGCACACCAAGGTAGTATTTTTCTAAAGCTGTAGAAGGATCAGGTGGGTCCCACAGTTAGGACTTTGTCTATATTGGGTTCCAGCATCTGCCCATGCACAGATTTGCCACATTTGTATGCTGCATCACCTGATCATCACTGCCTGTTTTTATTGGGCACCTATTAACTGTATACCTCAGCACCTGTGTCTATAGGGATGTCAGCTTCCCAAGGTGATCACATTTTGAAAAGATGAAGAGAGTATTAGGTTTGGAGTTAAGAAAATTGAAGTCAATTTGAAGTTTTCAGGTCCCCTCTGATTTTGCAGGTGTCATAGGGTGCACATCAAATTCCATCCAAATCGTAGCCTTGTTGGATGGGATTTTTCATTCTACCACAGAAGGGATAGAAGAGTTGTTTGAAATGTTTTCTCTAGGGAACAAATTGGATTACAACTCAGAAGTACGATTGCTTTTTGTATGTTATGTATGACTAAGTAAGAGTGAGAACTTAGGCTGTGGGCTCATGAAATATCCCATACGTGGGTGCCGGCTGGCTCCCGTCTGAGGTGGGCTTCCCTCTGTACTGAATTCAGTCCTCAGGGTTGGGAACCTCTTCTTCTCCTCTCCGTGCACTCGTTTTTAAGAGTCGTGTAAAATCATCTGCATTTTGCAAGAGTGAAACAGTTGGGTCAAGCTCTATGAAGCGGCATATTAATAATAACAGCTAATGCTTTTACATGATTTCACATTTTATATCACCTCTTGGGCAGCACCACCATCTGTTTCATGTCAGTGTAACCTGGTTTATGTGTATTAGTAACTATAACAGCTACAGCAGGTGCCTATTTACAAATCACCAAACCTGGTTCTCCTAAGCTGGTGTCCTACCCAAAGGCAGGCAGGCTATGGATAGAACTTCTTTGTCTTTGACCCCTGAAGTTCTTTGTAAAGTCATTGCAGCAGTTTAGGTTTTTTTCTGCCTTGATGTTGTCTTCTTGGGGAGATGGAGTGAAATCTTATTCAATAAAACTTGAAAGTCCTGGGCTAGGAAAATTTGCTTTTCTAGCCCAGGCCATGTGTCCTTATGGAAAATCACTTCGCCCTATCAGACTATTCATCTCTCTCCTTCTGCCTGTCTCTTCATTCCCAGCTTTTGCTTCGTCTCGCTCGCCATCAGCTGTCTCATGTATCAGCTATGGATGCCTCTCCCCATGGTAATGCCAGGTTGAAAAATGAAACCAGCAGTACTTAATAATCAGCAAATCTAATCACACTAATCAGCAGTTACTTAGCAGCAATTTATGGGATTTATGGTCCCGGCACAGAGAGAGGCACTTGGCAGCTTATAAAAATCAGAGGCTGTTGGAGCTGGAAGGGGTCTTTGAGAAGAGGAAACGAAGGCTCAGGGCCATTTGAAACTTGCCTAAGGTTGTACTGCTAAGGGGATGACCCAGACCAGGTCTTCATGCAAAGCTGGCATCCATTCAGCCACACTGGCATCACCGCAAGCCTCCAAAAGCAGTGTGTCATCAGGGGAGTCTTGTCTCCTCTGGGTTCACAGCTGCCTTAGGATCTGAGTCCAATCCTGTCCGAAGTGTAGTTTTGCTTGATGGGGTCTTTCACTTTATCTCAAAAAAGCTACGGATATTTGTTCAGAATTTTTTTTTCAAGGGCAAGGTGAGTTATCAATCGGAGCCACATTTTCTTCTTGCTTTATCTGAGGTGTTTGTTTATAAATGAAGAGAAGGAGGAGTCAACACAGGTCGGGCTGAGGGATCAGGCATCCCTACATGGACTCTTGCCAAAGAGGGCTTCTCTTTCTGCCAAAATCCCAGAGCTAAGATTTCCCTTTTTCTGTCCTTTTCCTGCCCCTCATCTGGTTTTCTACCAAGAGTACTACAAAATAGTCTCTGAACTCCATGAGCTCAACATTGAATTGGGGCATTCAAAACCTTCAGGTTAATGACGACTAATGTTTTTATCCACTGAATGGTTTATAAAGTCACCTGTGGAGTAACACGATTGTCTGTTCCGTTCATGGAGACCTGATTTATTTTTATTAGAAGCAGCCACTTACATTTACTTGTGGTGTTATTTGTGCCATGGGCGAAGCACTCTAGATAGTTCCAAGATGTGGCTGAGAGCCCAGAGAACATGGGCCCAGCCACCAGGAAACCCAGGCTCTCACCTTGAGTCTTCTGCTGATTTCCTCTGTAGTCTCCATAACTCATTTTACTTCTAGTGGCCTCAGTTTCCTCCTCTGAAAGGTGGACCTAATTTTTCCTGCCTTCCAGGTTATTTAAAAGGTTAAATGAAGCAACGGAGGGACTCTGCCCCACAGAGCCCTGGGAAGAGTGCTGGCATTCTGTCCTGGTTTGTATTCAACCAGATGCTGACGCTGAGGCAGGGGCCTCAATGCATGTGGTTTATTTACTGCAGAATTGCTCTATCTTGTTTTCATTATCTCCCCTTTGAGAAGTCTTTCAAGACGTTTTTCCCCCAACTGCCCTCACCCAGGAAATGTTAATACGACTGTTACACTGTGTATGTCTTTATGAACTGTGTGTTATATGGGCTTGGTGTATAAAATATAAAAAGAGTAAGATTTTTTCACTCTATACTCCCGGAACCAATTTTGCCCCCTGGGAGGCAATAGCATCCCTACTGAGGGTGCATGATTTAGGAGGTGATTCCAAGAAAAATTGGAGAATTGACTAAAATTGGGAAACTAAGTGAAATAAAACAGGAAAGAAGATGTAGATTATAAGGATGCATCATTAAGCAGGTCCCTGTGACAGCAATTGAGGCTTCGTCTTCCTAGGGACCCTGGAATGCAATCTAGAACAGACTGGAATGATCCTTGAACCCCAACCATGACTGGCTAAGGGTTGCTCCTGGGGGTAGAGAAATTTCTTAGACAAACGTGAAACGTTTAGGCTACTTTTGGCAGGGGCTGGGTGTGAGTCCTGAGGAGGTATGGGAAGGGTGCCAATGACAACTAGCACCCTAGGATGGTGATGATTCTCTAGTGTTCCCCCCCCTCATTAATTTTTCATGTAGGATAGTTATTCAGGAAAAAAATGAGTTGAAAATATTCGTAAATATGTGAATTTGATGCCTGTTATCTAGGATAGCTGAGCTTTCTAAGCTCTTACTATGTGCCAGAATTACAGCATTCTCAGAAGCACTGCGAAACCTGCCCACTGCCCGAGTTAGCCTTTGGGGAAAGGAGCTGTCTTCTTGTTAATATTATGGTATCATCACGTGTTTTTAATTCTCACCAAATAAAACAGGCGAGTTCTTTCCTTTTATTTATGTCATGTATTTGCTTTATTTCATGTATTTATTTACTTTTTAGACAGGTTCTCCCTCTGTCTCCCAGGCTGGAGTCCAGTAGGACAATCATGGTTCACCACAGCCTTGACCTCCTGGGCTCAAAGCAGTCCTTCCGCCTCAGCCTCCCAAGCAACTGGGACCATAGGCGTGTGCCACTCTGCCCACTATTTCTTAAAAATTAGTTTTTGTAGAGACGAGGTCTCACTACATTACCCAAGCCAATCTGGAACTCCCAAGAGAGTTATTCTAAATAAGTATGGACAATTTCAATACTGCTGACATAATTCTGAGTGGCTTTTGTGATACTTTCAAAGAATGAAGAATCTTACTAATTTATGATATGGGAAACATTAGCATTTTCAAAATAAGATTAAAATAGATATTCCAGTTACTCTTACAAACACATCTTTTGTGGAGAAAATGGCAGGATCTTGGTTGTAAACAAGGTGCTGTGACTTCCACCCTTTGCTGGAGTTCTGGTTTCCTGGGGAAGTAATTAACATTCCCCTTCACAGTTCTGGGACACCAAAGGAAATGCTGAGATTTCTTTTTTAATTCCTCTTTTTGTGCAATGAACTTCAACGTATCTTGTTTGGCTGGGAAGCCATTTCTTGGAAAAACTGTAATCCTTTAGGTTTTGTATACATACCCTAATCAAACTCAAGACATGCAGACTGATCACTCAGAGGCTGTTGATTTCAGGTGTAGCAGATGCCAGACCTTGGGCTAGGAGTAGAGGAAATGGGTGAATAAATCAGTTTCTGCTCTTAAGGG
Source organism: Sapajus apella (assembly GCF_009761245.1). Classification (NCBI taxonomy): domain Eukaryota; kingdom Metazoa; phylum Chordata; class Mammalia; order Primates; family Cebidae; genus Sapajus; species Sapajus apella. The sequence goes on along the minus strand of NW_022436943.1, from coordinate 55,594,430 downwards.
ACTCATGGTCAAATAGGTGAATAAATAATTGCATATTGGTGTGATACTCACTCCCATATGTGCAGATACAGAGTCTACTGGGGTTCAGGTAAAGTTGTCAACACTTTTCTCAAACATATCAGGGAAGAATTCCATCAAGTAGATTTCATCGTGTATATAGGATGGAGACCACTTCCTCCTTTATTTTCTAATGTACAGCCTTGATGATGAAGAATCCAAGGTCCAATTTTTTATCACAGTGAAGGAAAGTTGCTGAAAGTGATACAGAGGAAAGCAGAATCATAAAACCTGAGCTGGGTGAACCTTTCGTTGAGTTGTGTAAAGAGATTGAAAATTTGCTTTTTAGTGGCACATTTCATGCATGTAAGCATCCATTCTCTGCATTCCAGAGCCTGATACAACACATGACACTCTGGATACAAAGTCTTTTTGCATGAATAGATAGAATGCCAGCCTCCAAGGAGTATGTGGCTTCACTGACAAGCAGACACGGATATAAGTACTGGCTTTGAAGTCTGGCTGTATCATTGTTCAAGTAGTAACCTTGAGTAAATCACTTAACCAGCCTAGACCTGTTTGCTCATCTGTAATGTGAGCATGTCTGTGCACATGGTAAGGATTAAATGAAGTGGCTGTAATAGAGTCTTATGGGCTTATAGTAGGTATCAGATAAATGGCCATTCCATTCTGCATTCTTTTCCAATTCTGCTAATGTAAAAATGATGTCAAGTGATTTTCCTGCTTCAGCCTCCCAATTAGCTGGGATTACAGGCACACACCACCACATCTGGCTAATTTTTGTATTTTTAGTAGAGACAGGGTTTCACCATGTTGGCTAGGCTGGTCTCGAACTCCTGACCTCAGGTGGTCTGCCCGCCTCGGCCTCCCAAAGTGGTGGGATTACAGGCATGGATTGCTTGAACCTGGGAGGTGAAGGTTGCAGTAAGCATAAAATGCGCCATTGCACTCCGGCCTGGGTGACAGAGGAAACTCTGTCTCAAAGAAAAAAAAATGATGTCAAGAAATAAAAGTGATGTTGAAGTCAATGTGGGATCATAATTCCTATCCTAAGCTTATGCCCTGGAGCATGATAAAGTATGAGTTCTGATGTGTGATTATGGTAAAAAGTAGGAATTTACTTTGAAAAAATAAAAGAAGTGTAGAAGGAAAGATTTGCTGCTTAGCCCAAGTCACCCAAGGAAGCAGATATGTCATGAAAAACACTCGCCTAGACCACATGACCTTCAGACAGGCCAGGACTGAGTTTATGCAATCATATTAGACATCTAAACCAACCACACAGTGTGCTTACTTGAAGAGAAAAGAAACAGAGATCTAGTTGGTTTTAGGTTCACTTGAGTAAGAAACTATCAGATTTCTTTATTGAATAAATTATGTTTCCATCTTGTAGAAAATGAATTCTGCAGGATGCTTCTGTTTTTCTTTTTTTTTCCTTTGGCTGCCAGGGCTGTGGGTAGCATTTGTGCCTCAGCCAGAGTGACAACGTTATAGACTTTATGCCTGGGTTCTTTCTTCCTCTAGGTTTCCTTCTCCTCATGTGCTCTCGAACTGTGCTTCTTACTACAAACACTTCTTGTTACTTGATTTTATTTTGCTGTCACATAAGAGCTCAATATACATTGTAAATGAATTTGCCAATTGAATCCCCTCAGACTAGTCTTTTTAATCCCACTGAATTAATCTGGGTTCTTTCATAGATGTGAATATGTCGTGGGCCAAATTGTTGTCTTCCAAAATAGAGCCATTTATAGAATAAAAATCTGATAAAAGTTAAAGGTTGTTATGGTTTGTGTCTTCCCTGGATGCTAAAATTTTGTGTGTATGTGTGTGTTGAGTCAGGCATATATTGTTTATGTATACGTGTGTGTGTGTGTGTGTGTGTGTGTCTAGAAAAAGAGACAGAAAGAAGGAAGGAAGGAAAGGGAAAATGTTAGGTGGGGAGAGGGAGAATACACTTCATATTTTGGATATCAACAGTAGTAATGATAATGGTAATCATTTCTTCTATTCCTTATTGACCTGTGTCCAGGGTATCAGGTTAATCTTTAAAACCATTGTTGCCGGGCGTGGTGGCTCACGCCTGTAATCCCAGCACTTTGGGAGGCCAGGTGGGTGGATCATGAAGTTAAGAGATTGAGACCATCATGGCCAACATGGTGAAACCCCGTCTGAACTAAAGATACAAAAATTACCTGGGCATGGTGACACATGCCTATAGTCCCAGCTACTCGGGAGGCTGAGGCGGGAGAATTGCTTGAATGCAGGAGGCAGAGGTTGCCGTGAGCCAAGATCGTGCCATTGCGCTCCAGCCTGGGCAACAAGAACAACAACAAAAACCAAAAAACCTTGTTGCATTTGATCCTTGTGATAACACTGTCAGATGTGTATAACTGGCCCCTGTTTTATCAATGGGGACACAGAGGCTCAGAAAAAGTATCTGACTTTCTCAGAGTTTTTCAGGGGTACGGCTGGCATTGGCCTCAGATATTCTGAATGCAGAGGCTGTGATGCAGTCAAAAGTTCATATTCCAGCACTGCCACTCTGTGACTGCTGATTTTCTTGTCATTTGTAAAAAATTGAAATATAATTTATATGTCATAAAAACTCACCATTTAAAAGTGTACAATTCATAACTGGGTGTGGTGGCTCACTCCTGTAATTTCAGCACTTTGGGAGGCTGAGGTGGGTGGATTACTTGAGGTCAAGAGTTCGAGACTATCCAGGCCAATATGATGAAACCCTGTTTCTACTAAAAATACAAAATGTAGCTGGGCATGGTGATGAACACCTGTAATCTCAGCTACTCAGGAGGCTGAGACATGAGAATCACCTAACTCCAGGAGGTGGGGGTTGCAGTGAGCTGAGATTGCGCCACTGTACTCCAGCCTGGGCAACAAAGCAAGACTCCATCACAATGAATGAATGAATGAATGAATGAATGAACAATTGGTGGTTTTAGTATATTTACAAGGTCCTATAATAATTCGTAGATTTTTATAGTTTACACTTGTTAGACTAAAGTGCTATAAAAAATTATCATTTTGATACTCGATCTTTCTCATCTGCAGAAGAGTAGTTGTGAACGTTTAACGGGTAAAAGACACTGTTAAGATAATGAAAAGACAAACCACTGACTGGGGGAAATACTTGCCACACACACATCTGATAAAGGTCTTGTGTCAAGCGTTCAAAGAATTCTCAAAATTCAACAATAAGGAAAACAACTAAAAAACAGACAAAATATCTGAACCGGCAAAGGCCTTGTATCAAACATAAAAGAACTCTCACAAAGGAAAATAGCTGAAAAATGAGCAGCTGGCATAGTACCGTTGATGCTAAGGGTAATGCGAATGAACACCTCTAGTACAAAGCCGGATTGGTACACAGGCTGGAAGTAGAAATACAGACGGACGGCTGTATACAGAGAGGCTCTGGGATAGAGCTCTGGCAGGCTTTCTGGAGGAGGCAGCCTTTGATCCAGGAATGGAAGGATGGAATGGTGCCAGAGTCTGGGTTAGGGGTGAAGGCGGAAGGGAGTCACTGACGAAGGTTTGGAGGTGAGAAAATGTAGTAGGCCCCTAAGGTGTGATCATTTCCCAGTGGCTGCATCCAGGGACCCTTTATATGGAAGTGGGATGGGTGGGGTAGCTGAGTGGTGAGAGGGTGAAACAAGAGATGAAGCTGGAGGGGTGTGACCTTTCTTAACTGGGGAATTGCTGTGTTACCTTATACAAGAAACCTTGGGGTCTCTGTATCTTTATTTCCTGAAAAACTATATGAACACTTTTTAGGATTTCTCAGTGGAGAAGCTATTATGGATGGGACTGTTCCTCAGGGGACAGGCATGTCATACACTCTGCAGGATGTTCAACATCCTGGGCTCCTGCCCACAGCACTGTTAGAGTTCCCCTGTTGTGATAAATCAGACCCAGTCTTTCCAAAGGGTCTGATTGGGGTGGTGGCACCCTTGTTTGAGGACCACTCCCTTCTGTGATCTGTAAAACTTCTTGTTCTAAAGGCCGTGACTGCCTAAGGCCTCTGGCTTCAGATTTCCAGCGTTCACACAGTTGGTTGAAGCAAAAACACATATGTAGGAGGCTGGAGGATGCATCGCACTTGCGGGGTGAGTGTGCACTTCACAGTAGTTTTTAATGACTTTAAGAAAGCTAACTCTGCTTTTTGAACTATAAACAGTTTGGCCCAGGTAAAATATGCACATACATCATTTCAAACGTTGGGTAATAAGTTAGTTAAACACAAACCGCATGTGTGCATGCATGAACACATACACACCCACACACACACCCTCAATCCCCAAGCCCCGGTGTGTGAAACATTAATTAGTGTCACTGTCTGAAACAAATTAAGCTGGGGACCTTGTTGCTTTCATCTGGAAAAAAAAAAATAGCAGTGGGAAATGCTGACTTTGGAAACAGCAGAAGCAGTGGGCTTGTTCCAGGAATATTGCGGTGACTCAGACCCCTCCCCAGGCTGCAGAACGTGTCGTTGCAGAAGCCTGCCACTTTGGCTGGATTGGGGGTGGGCGGCGAGAATGTGGATGAAAATGCAGCTTGTGTTTCAGGTGACAGAGGCTTTTTGGAGCCAGAGTTTATAGCCAGACTAGGGGGAGTCTGAATCTCAGAGATGTGACCTCAGGCAAGTGACTTCTCTTCTCTGGATCTCAGTTTCCCCTTCTATAAAATGGGAATATTAATAGTATCTACCTCTAAGGGTGCTGGTGAGGATTACATGAGTTAGTGTAGATGGAACTCATAGACGAGTTCTGGGCACAAAGAAGAGAGTAAGTATCTGCTAGGACAACAATGACAATGACAGTGGTGATGAATCCAGGCCTCTGGGATTCTAGCTGTAAATAGAATAGGTACCTAGCTCAAAAAATGCCATCCGAAGAAATGAATAAATCTAAATGGAGATACAGGGAGTAATACTGGGGCACCCAAGAAGAAGCAGAGGCCTCTTTTGCCCATATCAGTGTTTTCTAATTGTAGTAAAATATACATAACAAAAACTTTACCATTTAATGGCTGGACAGGGTGGCTTATGCCTGTAACCCTAGCACTTTGGGAGGGGTTAGGTCATTTGTGGTCAGGTCATTTGCAGTCAGGAGTTTGAGACCAGCCTGGCCAACATGGCGAAACCCCCATCTCTACTAAATACAAATATTAGCCAGATGTCATGGGGAACACCTGTAATCCCAGCTACTTGGGAGGCTGAGGTAGAAGAATCACTGGGACCTGAGGGGTGGAGATTGCAGTGAACTAAGGTCACACCACTGCCTTCCAGCCTGGGCAACAGAGTGAGACTGTCACAAAAAGAAATTACAATTTTAACCATTTTTATGTGTATAGTTCAGTGGCACAGAATGCTGTTTTTCATCTTGTAAACTAAAACTCTGTACTCACTAAACAGTTAGTCTCTACCTACCCCTCTGCCCAGTCTCTGGCGGCCACATTCTACTTTCTCTGTGATGTTAACACCTCTAAGTACCTCCTATGAATGGAATCATAGAGTATTTGTCCTTTTATGATTGGCTTGATATAACATCCTCAAGCTTCATCCCTATTGCATAATGTGTCAAAATTTCCTTCCCTTTCGTGACTGTATACTGCATCGTATGTGTACATGCCATTCATTCATGAATGGACACGTGGGTTGCTTCCCTTCCACCTTCTGGCTATTATAAGTAATACTTTCATGAACATGGGTGTACATTACCATATTAATGCATCTAATTATGTCTGAGTTTCTCTGGCTCTTCAAGCCCATCTCATCTGCGGCTCCACGGTGATCAGTGGGGAGAAAGGACAGTGGGCGTATCAGCCACTGAGATGACCCCTTCCTAGCTGGATTACTTTGGACAATTCTTTCATTCCTCTGGGTCTCCATTTCTTCATCTGTAAAATGAGAGTACTCATATTTCCTTCCTTATAAAGTATTAGGAGAATAAAACGAGTTTATGTAAAGCACTTCGAACAGTGCTGACATGTAGCACACCTTGTAGAAATGAAGCTACTGTTATTAATGTAACAGTCTAGGGACATTGTACGTCATTTTAATCACTATGACCTGTTGTAGACATGAGAGAGTGGAGGCACAGAGAGGCTGGGTGACTTTCCCAGAGGCACACAGCTGGGCTGGAACCTGATGAGCCAGAGGATAGGCCCATGCTTCCTCTCCTGGTCCTTTTCTGGGCCCTTCTCCCTGAGCTTCAGTGGAGGTGGCACTCAGATTCATCTCGCATTAGGCTTTGCCTTGGTAGAGTCTGCCATGAGCATCCCAACCAGATCCTGGTTCTCTGGCAGGCAAGAACCACGCATGAAATGTTTTCTTTTAATCGACAGTGCCAGGCATAGTGCTGGGCATGAGGTCCACATTTAACAAGCACGGCTGACTAATCCCTTTGGCCTTGCAGCATCTGAACTGGGTTCCAAACCAAACCCCAGATGCGAACACTGGCATTGGAGGCTGCTTTCGGAAGCCTGAGTACCACTGCCTTCCGTGGGGACTGCACAGACTCGCTCACTCCTGGCAGGCGCTTGGCAGCCTGGAGAGAAGTTTCCGTCCTCTAGCTGGGCCAGGTCAGCTCCACTGCCGTTCCCTCGCAACCACCCTTGCCATTTACGATAATTTAGCCAGAGTCTATTGTGTGTGGATTCTATTCCAGTTTTAAAGTTGGTTAATGTTTGTGCTCAGAAATCACAAAAAGATCAGTGGGAATTGACTGATCATGGTCCAGCTCACAAGAAGGGAACTGGTGGGTTTGGAGGGGAAGAGGAGGGAGCCAGCTGGCCTCTTAGCCTGCACTCAGGGACACCGCCTGCCTAGAGGGAGCCTCTAGGCCAGTGCAGCCCCCTTAATATTAGGCCCTAGGCTCTATTGTAAGAATGGCCAAGGATACACAGAGGGGTGTGCCACTGGCCTTGAGGGGCCCCCATAATAATTCCAGGAAGCCAGACCTCTCAGGTCGCATCTCCTGTAGTGTCCTGACTTCTCTTCTTTCTTCTGCTCTTACCCATCCATTCTCCCATCTGGCAGCCAGAGTCGTCTTTTTTCCAGAATAAACTGGATGATGCCTTCCGTGGCTCAAAGCCCTTCAGGACTGTCTGTTGACCTTAGACTAGAACCTGTTGTCTTCACCAAGACCAACAGGCCCCACATGATTCAGCCCTTGCCCACCTCTCTTCCCTTGGCCAGACCGGCTGGTTCCCCAGCATTCTGTTCTCCAGCTCACGATGGCCCTTCCTAGATCATCCAAGGCCCTGCCTCTCCTTGGGGCCTTCATTCTACCAAAGAGACTGCACCCTCAACTCTCATGAAGTGGCTTTTTTAGATTCCAGAAAGGGTCTCATTGACCACCTTCACCCTAAGTCAGTCTTCATTTTTACATTCTCCCAAGCACCCTGTCATGAGCTGTAATTATCATAAGCTGTAAGTTACATGTTTATTTACTGGTTTGTCTCCCTTCATTAAACTGAGAGCTCTAAGCAGGCAAACATCACATCAAGTTCATTGTGGTGTCCCCTGCTCCCAGCTTGGGGCCTGTCTGTAGTGTATGTTTGTTGACTGACTAACCCAGACAGCCTCACTGGAATGTTTCTGGAGGAGGCTGAGCAAGGCAGCCTGAGGATGACCTGAATCCTCTATCATGCTTGACTGATAGAGTATGCCCAGCTTGGAGGCAGGGAGTGAAGAGGGCTGTGAGCCTTACCCTCAGATATCCCTAGTCCTGTCCTGTGGGTAAGGAAAGGACCCTTCTGTGGTTCCCCTGGCCAGTGGAAGGAGAAACAGCAACATGCTCAGCTGCTTAACCCAAGAATTTGGAGCCAGCAATACTTGACTGCAGGGGGACAGCAGTCTTGGAAAGTGGGTAGTGTCTCATCTTTGCTGGAAGGTTCCGGTGGAGGTGATGAAACGGCATGTGCATGGAATACTGTTTAGCCTTAAAATGAAAGAAATTTTCACACTTGTTATGACATGGATGAGCCCTGAGGACGTGAGGCTAAGTGAAATAAGACAGAGACAAAAGGAAAAATACTGCATGACTCCACTTATGAGAAGCACCTAGAAGAGTTTAATTCATAGAGACAGAGAGTAGCGGGGTGGTTGCCAGGGACTGGAGGAAGCAGGGAAGGTGGAGCTGTTGCTTGATGGAAACAGTGTTTCATTTTGGGGAAATGAAAATGTTTGGGAGGTGGACAGAAGTAATGGTTGCACAAGGATGTGAATGAAGTGAATGCCACTGAATTGCATACTTAAAAATGGTTAAAATGATAAAATTTATGTTGTGTATATCTTAGCACAATAACAAACAAACGAAAAACCCAACCCTTGGCTGGGGTGTGAGAAACCATGTACCACTGTGGGGGTTTTGACCCAGTGACTTTAAAGGTACCCTCCAACTCCAGGATGTTTAGTTCTGCAAAACAAAATAAAACTTCATTTGAAAGTGTCCCATTTTTCTGTTGACCTGTCTCCGTTGCGCTCCCTTGAAACTACAGGCTGGCTGAACAGACATCCAAGCTTGCCCTGCTCTCTCCACCTTCCCACCGCTCCTGGCCTATTTTAAGGCCTGGAGGCAACAGATCTCATCTATCAGTTAAATGGAGAAAATGTCGTGGCTGAATATTTGCAACAATTATCCATTGATAGATGTGTGCTGTGGCTCTCTGCAAAGCTCACCCTTTGCTGCTCCAGCGCTGGGGTCCTGCGTGAATAGACCCCTTTCTTCCTTCCTGTCCCTACATTTCTGTTTCTTGCATCGCTGTATCTTATTCTTCCCTGTACTTTGTACATCTGCATCCTTAACCAATTCACTAAACATTTAGTGAGCACCTACTGATTTCCTATTCCGGAAAATGCAAGCTGTAGGGACAGTCACACAAACAGAATGTGCAGTGTGTCCCAGACCAGTGGGCATATAGGAGGGACAGGATAATGTCTGCTTGGTGGGGGGCAGTCCATCAAGAAAGTCTTCCCAAAGGAGATGCTTCTTGAGCCCGATTGTATTAGTCTGTTCCCACACTGCTAATAAAGACATACCTGAGACTGGGTAATTTATAAAAAGAGAAAAGATTTAATGGACTCACAGTTCCACATGGCTGGGGAGGCCTCACAATCATGGTGGAAGGCAAAGGAGAAGCAAAGTCACGTTTTATATGGCAGCAGCCAAGACAGCATGTGCAGGGGAACTCCCCTTTATAAAACTGTCAGATCTCGTGAGACTTACCATGAAAACAACACGGGAAAAACCCACCCTCATGATTCAGTTACCTCCTACTGGGTCCCTCCCATGACATATGGGCATTATTACAATTCAAGATGAGATTTGGGTGGGGACACAGAGCCAAACCATGTTATGGATCTTGAGCTATGAGTAAAAACTCTTCAGAAAGGCCCAGAGGAAAGGGCCTCACAGAGATTATTTCTAGACATTCCATCCTTCTCTGGAAAGAGCTTTCTAATCAACCCGTCTTTTGATGTCCCTTTTAAGTTCTGCTTTTCTTTTCTCTCATCCCTTCTCTTGCCCCAGTCATCCACTGAAGGGCAGAGAGGGGAGGAAGGTGATGATGGGGAATGGAGGGAGAGCTGGAGTGCTGAGGCTGCCCTAGAAGGAGAAAGAGCATGTGAGCTCCTCCTTCTTCTTTGGCTCAGAGGGCATTCACCTGTGTTGGGCCTGACTCTGGTGGGCCTGCCTGTGGAAGATGGTGTGATGCCAGCCCCTCCGTGCCCATAGCCCTTCAGCTTCATCTTCAGAAACAATTACTCGCATCCTGCTATGGAACCTGTGGCTGGAACTGCTAATTGCAAAAATGATGTAATCATGAAACTGTTTTCCTGGGGTAGGGGGAAGGTGTTGGCAATACAGAGGGAAGAGGGCTAGAGTTGGGGGCTGGACCCTGGGTGATGGCCTGGCAGGAACTTAGGCTTGCTTTGGGCCCATCTTAGACCTTAATTTCTCAGTATGTAAAACTTTAAGGGCTCACTGGTTCTGACTGTCTCTTGCTCATCCATGGAAACTGGCCTTGACCCTTGATCCTTGCCTCCCGCATGTAGCTACCAGCTCTCCCGACAACCAGTCCATGATTTTACCCTGGGGACTTAATTCCTTCCTATTCTTCACTTCATTGTTTGGGATCAGCTGGCTTCACCTGGCCATGAGGGCAGGTACAGGAGTGAGCACGTGACCCAGGCAGAGCCAGTGGCGTGGAGGGCGAATCTGAGGGCCCTACAGGGAATACCATCAGAGATGTCTTTTCCTGTGGGGGTCTGGAGTGGTGAGAGAAGGGAGTGGGTGAGATGGAGGACCTGAAATGGATGTCAGAACCGTGGGAGGCAGAGTAGGAGCATCCTGCTGGGAGGCTGCAGGGCAGGCAGTTGGAGAGACCAGTGTGGAGGGGGGATGGGAACTTGACCAACTGTACAATGTTCACTGTAGACCACAGTGAACATTGTAATCTGATCCTGTGGCCACTGGGTTTCACAGTAGGGGGTGGCATGATCAGATTTGTGTTTTGCTAGAGTGACTCTGCTATTGGCTGCAGAAGGGATGGGGCGGCAGGCATACACATGGTCTTTACAAGACACAGTTCAAGATGGTACCTAAAATTCAGAATGAGGCCATTTATTAAGCTCCTACCTTGTGCTAGGAGGTACACACGGGGCTCTAACCCACTGAATCGCTGTAAACACTCTGTTAAACTGAATTTCATTATCCCCACGTTGTAGCTGAAGAACATGCTCAGAGAGGTCCAATATTTTGCTCAGGGTCACACAGCCAGATGCAGCCGGAAAAGTCTATGCCAAAGCTGTTGCTCTTCCTGCTGTGCATGGCAACCTCACCATTCTCTAACCCACATTGGCCCCTTTTGTCTCTCTCAGGAGCCTTCAGGGCCAGGGCTGACATTTGTGTTCAAGATGATTTCCTTCCTGCTCACAATAAATGCCAAACTGAATGATGGAAGTGATTCAGCAAGAAATAGAATTTGAGGGGGAAAAAAAAGAGCTGTGTGAAAACATTTACAAATGGATTAAAAATTTGAGTCCATCAGCCCATGCCAACATACTTGGAAGTTTGGGAGGTATTTTTAGACCATGAAATCCAAATGGCACAGATCGTGGGTTGGAAAGATAGAAATGCAAAGAATAGTTTGCTAGCTGTGACCAGAGATTGCTTTGCTTAGTTTTTCCTTAGCTATAAAATAGCAACAACCAAAATGCAGAATTCACTGCAAGCACATCCTTCCTCCTCCTCTTTTTTACTTTTTCTTTTATTTTCTTCTTCTTCCTCTTTTTTTTTTTTTTTTAATCTTCATTTCTCCTTATTCTTAGAGCTCAGCTTCTTGTTCTAGGAAACCCCTGGAGAGACCTACGCCTACATTATGATTGCTTTTGAACTCCCTTGACACTTTCAGAGGCTGGTAGCAGAAGCCCATCTTAAACCAGCTGAGGAGTCCCAGGGAGCTTGCTGGCTTATGAACCTCAAAGGAGATCAATAGCCAGCCTGAGCGATGGGTGGGGCTTTACCAGGAAGCAAGGTATTGCATTCCTAAGTTTGGGACCCACTGACTTAGCTGGGTTCAGGTGCCCACTGCAGAACCTTATTCTCAACCTGTGTCCTTGGGTGTAAGGATCATGAGATGGCATGAAAACTGCTGCAAAGCAGGGGGAAGAATAGCTCCCAGGAAAAGGGGGGCGTGCTTGTCAAATTCTTTGACAGTAGGAAGGAACGTTTATCGAGCATTTGCATTTTCCAGGCACGTTTGTAGCTGCTTACCTATGCTCTTTCAGTCCTCACAACAGCCCCCACAAATAAGTGCAGTTGAAGGAAAATGAAAAGGGGGTTTGGTGATGTTGTGGTGTGGTTGGGATAATAAATGTGAGTGGTATTTATAAGTTGCTGAAGGTGATGCCCAGCAGGTAGTACTTATTCCATGTTAACTTCCGTTTCCATCTCTTAAAAATGTTTCCAATTATTTTTATTTCTGCCAGAGGAATACATGCGTATATTCAAGCCCAAAGTTGTATAGGAAGGCAGGTGATAAATGAAAAGCCACAGCTCCTCCCCAGAGGCAGTCTCTTTCTTTCTGTCCTTAGAACTCTTGGTGGTTCTCCTGTATCTCTGAATCATGCGCTGGTGGCGCTGTTGATGCATCAACTTTAGGCGTTTTTATTGATTTCCTGTTCTATCCTGTCTCCCTTATGGTTCACGTCTTCTTCTTCTTTCTCTCCTGTAACCCAGCTCACCCGCTACTCTGCTCCTTCTTTCTTTAATCCTTATTACTTCTCTTTCTCCTGTTTTTTCAATCTCTTTCCTTGCACACAGCCAATCACCGTGTGGCCTGCGCTCGGGTACCCCTCTACCACTTCTTCCCCACCCTCTTCCTTTTCTTCTTTCTAGCAGTGTCTTCTCCATATCCCTGTCCCAGAAACATTTACCATCTTTCCATGGTTTTCTTTGGTACTTTTATCTTGACCTTTGTCTGCCCGTTCTGCCCTGCTTTAGGGTTATTTCTAGCTGTGTTACCACCACTTGTTAAAAATCTTGTTCTTGCATTCATTACCTTATGAAGCCTGAAGAACACACCATGATGTAAGTTTTTGGATTCTCATTTTGGGGATGTGGAACCAGAGCATCCTAAGATGGACTCAAAGTCCCAGGGGAGAGGGAAAGAGCCACATGCACAGCTTATTTAGGGCCAGGTCTGATGTGACTCATCCTGGGTTCTCAGAAGGGGCTCAGAAAATGTTTGTTGTAGGACTGAACAGAAAGCCAGCCTAATGTTAGTGAGATGAATTGGGCATTCGTCTCTGACTTCTATAGTTTGATTTTCTGAGGCCATGCACACACACACGCTGTCTCACACACCACTCACATGCTTCTGGCTTTAAATTCATCTCCTCCTACATCTTTTTTTATTGCTTTCGATTAAGCCTGATTTCTGTTTGGGAAGCAGCCTGCTTGTAAGAAGCCTTTGGTAGTTTTGTCCTCCCGTCGCCTGGGATAATTTATGGGCTTGGTGAAAGGGAACCTGCCTCCTGTACTGTCAATATTAAATATACATTACTTCCCTCACAAAATAGCATTCAGAGTTGTAATAAATCCTCTGGAAATTACCTGGAGTTAACTCTGAGTTGGTTAAGTGCCAGTAATTATGCATTGCCTGGGAATCTCTGCTGACATGTAGACTCATCCTGGGTGCCTTGCTTGGCTTTCTTTAATTGTAACCTGGAGCTACAGAATTTTGGACCTGGAAGAGGCCTTCCCAGTGTAGCTCTGCCTTTCAGCTTAAAGAATGAAGAACCTGAACCCAGGCAAGGGAAAGGTTTTGCTTAAGGACACACAGATTCCTAGCAGCCAAGGAGAGCAGAGCATGGATCTCCCAAGCTCATCTTTTCAGCCCCTTTGATCTATCCATTTCCAGGCAGGGTGCTCTCAGGTCAGGCTAATGTGTGGCACAATGCAGTTTGCCAAGCTGTTTTTCAGTCTTTCCAATATTAGTTATTAATTGGGCACTAATCTCGTTGGCCACCATGAAAACATTGTCTTGAGAGGGACTTAAGGTCAGTGGATCCAGGAAGCCACTGCAGGGCTCTCAGCAATAAACGCGGACCAGAAGGTCATCTGGTACTTTTGCTGCTTGGAGAGGCAAACAGTAACCCAGCTTATCCCTTCTGGGCCCCCATCCCATAAAGACCTCAGCCTTTGAATAGACACAGATGATTAAATATAGTTCAGCTCTGCAAATGCCCATGGAGCATACTACTCTGTGCCCAGCAGTTTTCAAGGTATCCCGGGCATTTGGGCATGTACGATGGACTTCTTGCTTGGACAATTATGGGATGTGTAACAGGGAGACAGGAATGTAGAGAAATAGCCGAGTTCTGGCCTCAGAAGCAGAGACTTGGGATGAAACTAAGCCTTTATGACCTAGGCAGGTTCTGTAACCTTGGTGAGTCTTGATTTTCTCATCTGTAAAATGGGGTAGTTGTGAGACTTGAATGGGATTCTGTATGGGAAATGGCTAACACACAGTAAGAGCTCAATACGTGATATCAATAATAATGATTTTTGTGTGTTTTATTTTGGAGTGGGGGCTAATCACAGAATAACTCAAGGTGCCCAAAGTGGGGAAAATTAATTTGATTTGGAGGATTGGTGAAGATGTCTTCATGGCCTTACTGCTTATTAGAGCTGTTTCCTTACTTCTTCTTAACTTGATTATAGTGCCTCAGTTGAGTAATATCATTCATTCATTCAATTGATTTCCCTTAAAAATATTTATGTTGGGGGTGAGGCCGGGTGCATGGGAGAAATAAGTGAAAGCTAATGTGTCCCTGCCCACTGTGAATGCAGAGTCTGGAGGAAGGAGGCAGGTAGGCTGCGTGGCTATGCTGCCCTGGGCCATGGAGAGCTGCTTGGCCTTCCCCAGGCACGTTCCTCCTCCTTGCCTTTGCTCACAGCTGCGTCTCCTTCTCCTGACCTGGGACCTGACTCTTCCTTTCTGAAAGGCCAGCTCTTTGCTTCCCCATGAAGTGACTGTGACAAGAATGTGATAATGTAATACCACAATTAAGAGCATTTGGGACTTGGTTCCAAATGTAAAACAGGCACAGAGTTGTGAGAATTACAAGGTGATATTGATTGGATGCAGAGCATGTTACCTGGAAACACCCTGAAGGCTTTAGCCCATATTACTACCCTGAAATCCAAGTCTCCTTATACTTTCTCACCAACTAATTTTGTTCTAAGAATAAAGCTCAATGTTCGTAGGTTACTTTGTAATTTACAAAGTACTCTACTTTGTCGAATCCTTATAATCAGGTGAAGTGAGCAGGAATTACTATTCTCGTTTATTTTATAGACAAGGAACAGGCTTGCAGATGCTGAGTGATGCGAGAGTCCCATGTCTGATTCAGTCCAAGTCCAATGCCACCAACTCCCACGTTCTCTGCAATCAGCCATCCTGCAGATCAGCCTGCAGCGCAGCGCTGACCTATGGTCAGCTATGTTACACCATGCATTTCTCATACCACATTCTGCATAGCATTCTGTAGAGCTATGCTTATTTTAACATGCTCAGTTTGCACAGCTCTATGGAGTAGGTTTGATTATTTTTACAAGAAGGAAGTAGAGGCACAGAAAAGTTATGTGACTTTCCTAAGTTCAGTCCCAGCTGCTGGGCTGCAAAGTGTTGGCTCCTGTCATTCACATCATGCTGTCTTTTTATTACAAGTCTGTGCCTCACCATTTGGAATAAAATCCATAATTCTACCATATTCAGTGTAGACTCTTCACTGGAGGCAGGACACATGACCCCAATAGTAGCACAGACACAGATTCAGAACTCAAAGTGCAGAAACAGAGCTTAATGCCAGGAACCAGTTGGTGGCTGGATGAGGAGGGCAGGAGGGAGCACACGGGAGACAGGGGCAAAAGGATCAGAGGGGCATGAGCTAAATCACATGGAGAGCCAGGAGCTCAGCACCCTACCCACGTCCTCTAAGCACTCACACCCTCAGGAAATAGAGGTTGATGGAGCGGTAGCATCCTCTCCGTGTACTGCTAGAGGTGGGCTCTGGAGCCAGACTGCTGGGTTCAAATCCCAGCTCTGTAACTTGCCAGCTGTGTCACTGTGGGCAAGTTTCTGAACTTCTCTGTACCTCTTGGGTTTCTGATAAGAAGAAAAGTGGACAATGAACTGTGCTTGTCCAAGGGGCTTGGTAAGAGGGTAAAATTACTTGGTATTTATAAAGTGCTGAGAATAATGCTTGGCCCTTAGCTGTGTGAAAGTAGTTGTTGAGTAAATAAGACAAATAGGTGGGGGAAAGAGTGTCAGAGAATTGGGTGACTTCCCCAGGGTCATAGTGGGTACAGGAGTGGGCCCTGAACTCAGGGCTCCTGGAACCCACCCCATAGAAATCTACACTGTTCTCCTTGTATTTCACTGCTTGCTGCAAAATTAAGAAAACTAAACAAAATGCAACAAAAAAACATCTTCCTCAGTAGTTCGCAGTGGTTTGGAGATGAGATGATGGTTTTCAAAATAAGCATCCAAATCAGGCTTGTGAATCTGTGCTCAGGAGGGCGTGTTTGGAGGGGTGAGGTAGCAGTGTGGGTAGTGGGGGATGATGAATTTTTAACAAAGCCCTTTTCTCCATGTGTCTTTTTAGAACGCCAGCTCTCACTTGTCCCTGACACGTGGACATCTCCATCCAGGCCCCTTTTCAAAAACCTTCTGATTCTCATTAATGCTGTTTTCAATTAAATTATTCTTAGTCCTAGAAACTACCCAATTAAAGAAGCAATTTTCTGTACTTTTCCTGGAAGCGATTGCTTACCTGGTTTGGTGGTGCCTTTAGCGGTGAACAAAGCCAGAGTGAATACTCCTGGGCCACAGGCTCTAATTGGTGGTGCTGGGGTTGGAGGGGATGGGGAGGTGGGGGTGATTCCCATGGTGGGGGTGGATTTCTACAAAAGCTAACTTGACAAAGAAATGGGCTAGTCAAATGCCAATCTTCTCCCACCCCCTCCCTACCTTTATTTCCAAAGGTTATGCTCAAGTGGGGCCTTAGCAATAGCTCCAATTTGTAATTCTAATTTCCTTGGAAATAGGGCTAAATAGAGCATTTGTCATTTCTCACCATGTGGATTACCAGCCGCAGATAAGGATTTATGGCCTGAGCTGCTTCAGCCTCAGGAGCCTCTCTCTGGGGCTGAGATCCGGTGTCTGAGCACAGATTTGGGGAGAGGGTGTTGGATGGGGAGAAGGGGCTGGGTGTTCTCAGTTAAAAATATCTCAAACATTTTTTTCTCTAAATCTAGAAGAGAGAAAAAACATGTATCCTGTTAAAGCTTCAGGTTGCTTGGTTATGAGTAAAATAAGAAGCAGGAAAATGTTCAAAAGGGTGAAATGCTTTCAGCATGGTGGGAGTGGTTTTTCTGCCCTGGATATTGCTTTTGGGAGTGAGAATGCTTTGACTTCATAGGTCAGTGGTAGGAGTGCATGTGGCTCTCCCAGCCTGAGGGATAGCAGGCTTCCAGGGTAGCTTGTCTGGGGAACTAGGAGAAAATCTGGCCCACCTTGGTGGAAGCCAGTGTTTGAGAAGTTTGCTGTTGGCATTCAGGGTCCATCTTTGCAGCCATCAGTGCATTCTGAAAATATATTTTAGCCCCTACTCGTTGATGAGGTTCACGGGCTCTGTGCTAGGCACCAGAGAAACCAGTGGGGAGCTCATACCAAATGGTTCTGCAACTCCACGTACTTTGGAGGCTGGTGGGGGAGACAGACATAGATCAAGGAATTAAAAAAATACATGTCAAATTACCCGCTTGCTAAGTTCTCCAGAGGAGAGATGCCTGGTATATAAAGGGATTTAGCCTCCTGGGACACCTCAGAGTGGGCTTTGCAGATACTGAAACTGAGATACGTATGGAGGAAGAATCTGGTTAACTTTCTCTTTTAAAACTTTTAAGTTCAGGGGTACAGGGGCAAGTGTGTTACATAGGTAAACTTGTGTCATGGGGGTTTGCTGTACAGATTTTTTCCTCACCCAGGTATTAAGCCTAGTACCCATTAGTTATTTTTCCTGATTCTCTCCCTCCTCCCACCCTCCACCCTCTGAAAGACCCCAGTGTGTGTTGTTCCCCTCTTTGTGTCCATGTGTTCACATCATTTAGCTCCCACTTCTAAGTGAGAACAAGCAGTATTTGGTTTTCTGGTCCTGGGTTAGTTTGCTAAGGATAAGGACCTCCAGCGCTATCCTTGTCCCTGAAAAAGATCTCATGCTTTTTTATGGCTGCATAGTATTTCTAGTGTATACACACACACACACACACACACACACACACACACACACACCCCACATTTTCTTTATTCATTCTATCATTGATAGGCATTTAGGTTGATTCCAGAGTGGCTATTATTAAAAAGTAAACAAAACCTCACAGATGCTGATGAGGCTGCAGAGGAAAAGGAGTGTTTATACACTGTTGGTGAGAGTTTAAGTTAGTTCAGCCATTGTGGAAGGCAGTGTGGCAATTCCTCAAAGACCTAAAGACAGAAATATCATCAACCCAGCAATCCCATGACTGGGTATAAACCTAAAGGAATATCAATCATTCTATTGTAAAGACACATGCCTACTTATGTTCATTGCAACACTATTCACAATAGCAAAGACATGGCATCAACCTACTTTTGAGGTCTTCAAGTATTGGGGGCGGGAAAGAGGGTACTGGGCCCCACCATTGCTGCCAGGCTTGGCTGTGGCATATGGGGCAGGTAAGTTACCTCCCTTCTTGGAGTCCCAGTTATCTGGGACTAAAATAGGGCCAATCACATCTGCTCCACAGTTACTGTGACAAGAACGGAGAGGTAAGTATAGGTCGGGTACCTGGCAGGCCCTAATCCTTGACAGGTGAGAAGCAGAGTTCTGATTTCTTGGTGGCAATGCCATATTCCTTTGAGCAGAAGGTTACTCATGGTCCCAGATAAGTACAGTGTCACCTTTGAATAGGACTTGATAGGGCTGGGCTATATCTTTGGCAGGGTTTGGCCCACTTTAATGTTCTGTGAGGGTGGCCAAGTGGCATCTGTCCGTGTTGCTGGAAGAAGCTGATTTCAAGGAGTTAGTACCCCCTTCCTCTGTACGCAGTTGGTAAGGGGCAGAGGTGGAGTCTGAACCCACATTGAGGCAGTGTATTTTCTCCTCCTGCTTTCTTGTCTTTCTGGTGTGGGGATTGGGTCATGTAACTCCTTCAAGCCTCAGTTTCCCATGACTGACGTGGAGAACTGCGCTGCACAATGGAGTGGTGAGCAATACATTCATGTGCGGAGCCAGGCTCTGGGCGTGGACACAAAAGGGAGGAAGGACTCAAGGCCACTCCTCAGGGCTGCATTCTAGTATGGGAAGACAAACACAGGCCAGGAATTGAGGGGATGCCTGATACTGCAGGACCTGGCCAGTGGATGAAGGACAGCAGGGAAAAGGGTGGAAAGACTATGCAGGCACAGGGCAGTACTTCACGTTTGCTGCTGGCAGCTTCTCTCTTTTAAGGTGACTTTGAGCAGAGACTTGAATGAGTAAGGGAGAGTAATGGAGATGACCGACCACTGGTATTCGAAGGTTCAAACCAGTGACAGATGGAAAGCATTCAAAAAAAGAAAAATGAACAATCCGGCAATCAAAAAATGATACAAATTAAAAACAAACAATTTGGCATCTTGACTGTTGACTTAGCATCTGCATTATATCAGGTATTATGGTAATCCAAAGATGATTTAAAGTATGTGGAAGGATATTTGCAGGTTCTATGCAAATAGTATACCATTTTGTATTAGGGACTTGAGCATCTGGGATTGTGGTATCTCAGGACGTCCCAGAACCAATCCTCTATGGCTACTGAAGGATGACTGTAGTTTCCTGCTTCTGTGTAACAAATTACCACAAATTTAGCAGCTTAAAGCAGGGAAAATTTATTATCTTCTGGGTCTGAAGGTCAGAAGTCCAAAGTGGGTCTCATTGGGCTAAAACAAGGCGTCAGGAGGGCTGTGTCCCTCCTGGACTTTGGGGAGAACCTGTTACCCTACTTTTTCCAGCTTTTGTGGCTACCTGCATTCCTCAGCTCATGGCTTCTTCCACCATCATGAAAGCCAGCAGCAAACTATTCTTTCTTCTCTCTCTCACTCTGACTCCCCTCTGCCCCCTCCTTTGCTGGAAAGGACCCTTGTGACTATGTTGGGCCCACCTGGGTAATCCGGGATCATCTCTTTAGGGTCAGCTGGTTAGCTTACTTCAGTCCATCAGCAATCTTGACTTTCTTTTGCCTGTAACCTAACATAGCACAGGTTCTGGGGGTTAAGACGTGACTATCCCTGGCTTTAATGAAGGCACCTTCTTTCTCAGGGAGAAGTCGCACTGGGAGTCAGGGGGCTTGCCATTCAGTCCCAGTCCTGCTACCTAACTGCTGTGAGACTTTGGCTCTTCACTTTATTTCTCTGAGCTTTTTTTCTCCATCTTCAAAATGGGCACAGAAATTTGGATTTATAATTTTGCAGTAGACTTCAAAAAGGTTGGCTGGGATGAATTGAATTCTTTGAGTCTAGTTTATTCTGATGAGTTTGCTGCTCAGTCCAAAAGTAATGTTACTCAGCAGTGGTAAATCTTGACTTTGCTAGAATGGGTTGGGGATGTGGGAAATCTAAAACCAGATGAAAAAATTGGCTTAGCGTAAAGCTTGATATGAAGTATGAGGGATTGGGGAGATGGCATGAATGGGATGGGTATTTGGGTAGGCCAGGGTTGTAGGATCTCTTCACAAAAGAAGGTATAAAGAGAAGCTGCATTTTACCTCCACCACACTGTGGCTGAAGGCTGCCCCTAAATAGCAGAATGTTCAGCCAGGCTGGAAATGGTTAAACAAAATGTTATATCTGGCTGGAATGGATCTCAAGGTCATTTCTTAGGAGTCCACATGCAAAGTTGAATCTCTTCTTCAAGATCCCCAAAAGTTGTAGCCTAGATTGTTCATGAAATCCCCTAGTGATAGGGAGCAAGGCAGGGCAGCTCTCCTTAGAAAGTCTTACTCTGACCACATTTCCTTTCATTGACCTGAGCTCAGTCTCACTGTCTCTTTCCCCAGTGTTAGTTTTTCTCCATGAGTGCCACAGAGAATTATCAAACCACCCAAGCCAGGGCTGTCCTAACAGCTGACCACCACCCGTCATCACTCTCAGAGATCACCAAGCAGCCACACTCACACGTTGCAGGGGTTTCCTTGGATAAGGAGGCTGGCCAGGGCCTCTGGATTCTGAGCACATCTCCCATTGGTCATCACAGACCACAGAGAAATCAGGCAGGACTCTTTCTCAGGAAAATGATAGAGGGCCCAGTGGAGTCCCTCAGTTCCTCAGATGGAAGGAGGAAAGGGCAGGGTGGGATCGGGGCAGAGACCGCAAATCCTGCCACTGTTTTAGCCTGCATTTGGAAGCAGCCCAAGAGCTCCAAGGATTGATACAGCTTGGTTCAAATGACAGAAGGAGACTTCAGTGTATCTAAGGACCTGTAAGGGGCAGGAATTCTAGTCTTATATAGTACAGACTTGAATAGAAAGCAATTTTTCCTACATGTATTTCTCATAAGAAGAATCACCTTATAATAGAAAGCAGTTTCGACCAGGTGCGGTGGCTCACGTCTGTAATCCTGGTACTTTGAGAAGCCAAGGTGGGCAGATCATCTGAGGTTGGGAGTTTGAGACCAGCCTGACCGACATGGAGAAACCCTGTCTCTACTAAAAATGCAAAATTAGCTGGGTGTGGTGGCACATGCCTGTAATCCCAGCTGCCAGGGAGGCCGAGGCAGGGGAATTGCTTGAACCCAGGAGGCGGAGGTTGCAGTGAGACAAGATCGCGCCATTGCTCTCCAGCCCGGGCAACAAGAGCGAAACTCTGTCTCAAAAAAGAAAAAGTAAGCAGTTTTTTCTAAATGTATTTCTCATAAGAAGAATCACCTTATAATTGAATCCTTACAAAATTTGTGTTATACAGCACTGTCTCAATTGTTTTATTCTGTGACAACAGGTTACTGTTTGTGGAAGGGGCACATTTGCTTGTGATATAAACATAGTCAGTGCTCGTTTAGACACTTGTGGCAGTCACTCAATGGAATTGGCTTCACACACACACCCAAAGCTGCTTAATGGATTTAATCATTTTTCCTGTGGCAATGTTCTCACAAATGCAAGTTAAACTGCCGTGAACAGTTATTTTAAAGATCTATGAAAGAAAAGCCTCCTTAGAGTTAGTGGTTATATTCTAAGGATCCTCGAAGATGGATGGGTATTTGGGGCCTGGGATAAAGTTTTCAGTGACAACATCATGGATGGCTTCAAAAGATGTGTCTCTCCTGAGAAACCTAGATGCACGAGGATATGGTGCATGATACTACAGCATGCTCTGGAAAACTGAGTTGAGGAGTTAGTGTTTTAGAGGCATCAGAAACAGTGATATCAAAGAATAAATGGTTTGCCAAATGAGTATGTCAAATTAGAAATATTTCTAAATGAACACATAGGCAAAGTATTACATTTCCACGTGTAAACTAAATTAATACATTAAATGTTAGAAATAGACGCTTACCTTTTCAAAGAAAGGTACATTCAGTATTCCATGTTGACCTGTAAGGAAGGCGGAAGAGGAACCACTGTCCACATCTCATATGTTAGGAAACTGAGGTACAGAGACCACAGAACCAAAACCTAGGGCCTGCCCCCCCACACCACTCCACTCTTAAGAGAAAAGATTTGGCCAACTCCTGAAAAACCTGGCTTGAAGGACAGCAGGCCAAAGACAAGAGATGCCTGGGCTGCTTGAAGCAAGTGGGTATAAATCTGTGACTCCCGGAAAGGTCCCTTCCAGCCCTACCTTCTGAGGGCGGAGCCCAGGGAGGACTAACCACCACCAAGGGTTTTCCCTGTGGCTTCTTGATTTCCCTGGGACAATTTTTAAAAATATATTTAAGTTTGGCTATTTTACTTCTTAAGGATTAAAAATTAGTCCTTAAAAGTTTGGGGAAACAAACTCAAAACTTCACGTGAAATGCACAACAAAAAATGAAATTCCAGTAAAATATAAGGACAATAAAACAAAGAAACACAAATACTTGCCTGGCTTGAAGAAGATTCCTGTGCAAATCATCCCCAAACTGGTATCTATAGAGGCTATTTTTTCATTCATTCTAAGTTAGGGTATCGTATCATTTGAAGAGAGATTTAAACAAAGGTGAGCGTCATACTGCTGTTTTCAGTTTTTCACATAATATACAAGCATTAAAATTGGAAAGAATTTAGGATCTTCTACATGGATCTAGATACTGCTTAAGAAATATTGAAAATGTTTACTAGTGATGGCGATTTATATGATCAAGTTAAAATATGTTATAGTATCTTCTGTGATATAACAGGTGATATATATAGCTCCCTTATAGTGTTTCAGTGTGGAAATGTGTAAATTAAGATTCATTTCCAAACCTAAGTATTAAAATGTTATGGATCATTTGCTTCTCCAAATTAAGGTTAATTAAAAAGGGTCTAAGAAACATTAACTCAACAAAGGTTGTTTTATCTGGCATTTGTGTCAACAGAGTGCATATTATATGAAAATCTTGATTATAGACCATAATGAATGCTTTTGCTAGAATGAAGGCTAGGAAATTTCCTGGAAAAATATATAATCATTATGAATTGTTTTTAAAAAGCCATTTAATAGCTTTGGACTCTGCCTCTCTTTCAGGGGCCAACCCTGGCAGAGCTGGGGCAGGAGTGTGGAAGCAGGCAGAGACGATACAGACTTGGCTGCAATGCCCAGTGAGGAGAACAAGACAAGGGGGATGAATAAAGACTGAGAGCCTTCCGCCCTGAGGTTCTTGAAAAAATGGTGGCTCACACCTGTAATCCCAGCACTTCGGGAGGATTGTTTGAGCTCAGGAGTTTGAGACCAGTGAGGGCAACGTAGTGAGACCCCATCCTAATGAAATAAAATAATAAACATAAATATACATTTTAATTTAGGAAAAGAAGGAAAAAAAAGGTCTATGCTTTCTTTCTTTCTTTCTACGATCTCGGTTTGAATGAAACCGAGTTTGATTTTGGGCTAATTACTTTCAGTTCCTTTATCAATAAAGCGGAGATAGCCAACATATCCCCCAAAGGTGCTTTAAAGATTAAGTGTACCAAAAGCAACCTACAGAGGTTAAGGTCGCAGAGATGGAGGCTAATATCTTGATTCCCGTGCTTGCTAAGCGATTCCTCAAGCTGTCTGAACTTTAGTTCCTTAGGTGTATGGAGAGTCATCCCCGCCTCTGGCTGAACCGGTGAGGATCAACATCAGCCGGCATGGT
This sequence comes from Sapajus apella, assembly GCF_009761245.1. Taxonomy (NCBI): domain Eukaryota; kingdom Metazoa; phylum Chordata; class Mammalia; order Primates; family Cebidae; genus Sapajus; species Sapajus apella. The sequence goes on along the minus strand of NW_022436943.1, from coordinate 55,570,492 downwards.
AGCTCTGAGCTACTGGAAGGACCCCATACCTGTTCATGTACCATTCCTTTACTCCCTATTTTATTTCACAAAATGTTTGGGCATCTATTGTGTGCTGTGAATGTGAATACATTAGATAATCAAATAAAATAAAACAAAGAGAATAATGATAAGTGGGAGCATGGGGCCCATGGTCCAGGATGCCCTGGGCAACACTCCTTGACTGTCGGCGTATGGGCTTACATCCTTTTTTCACTCACATCCTTTCTTAACTGCCGGCTTATGGGCTGCTGTCCCCCACCCAGGCCTGTGCTGGTTCATTCATGCATGCTCAGCACTGAGGCAGCACCCCTGACCTGGGTAGCTGCTCAGGAAATGTGTCTAGAATGAATGAATCCTTTACATTGTAGGCTGTAGGTTTAAAAGAGCTGAACTTTGGGGCCAGAAACTGTTCAGACTCAGAGAAAAATTTGCAGAGGTTCAGATTGGTTTGAAGTAATATTGACTCCTGCCCAGCCTTTAAGAGCCAGCCTGTTCCGGGGTCGCCTCCTTTCTGAAGGCTTCTCCTGTTTCCATGGCTCACAAATCCAGTTTTTTCTCACCTTTTTGAGCAGTTGCTGTCCATAGAGGACAATTTGATACTGGATGCATGATTCTTCCCTGTCCATGTCTAAGTATTGCTCTCTAGCATCCAGCAGCTCCTGGTCCTTCTTATCTGAAATGGCTCTGGAAGTTTCCTGCATTCACATCATTTTGATTTTGCTGAAAACTTTTGAGTTTGGGGGATAATCTCCAGAAATAGTTTAACTTCTCTAAGCCTCCATTTTCTCTTTTATATAATGGAGATAAAAATACCTGCCTTAGAAGGTTGACCACATGAACTGACTCATTCACTCAGAAAGGATTTTTCCAGCATCTACTATGTGCCAGCCACTGTTCTAGGTGCTTGGAATAGATCTGTGAGCAAAAGAGAAAAAATAACCTCTTCATTCATAGATTGTACATTCTAGTTAGGGGTGGCAAGTGATAGATATAAAATATAAGATAATGTTAATAGTAGTTTAAGCAGTGATGAAACCTGCAGAGAAAAACAGAGCAGGAGTTGGGTGATGGATGACAAATTAGCAACTTAAAAAAAACACAGAAATACTAGTTTATTATTATTTTTTATTTATTTGTGTTTGAGGCGGCATCTTGCTCTGTCAGTCAGGCTGGAGTACATGGCATGATCTTGGCTCACTGCCACCTCTGCCTCTTGGGTTCAAGCGATTCTTCTGTCTCAGCCTCCTGGATAGCTGAGATTACAGGTGCACACCACCACGCCTGGCTAATTTCTGTATTTTTAGTAGAGACGGAGTTTTGCCATGTTGGGCAGGCTGGTCTTGAATTCCTGACCTCGGGTGATCTGCCTGCCTCGGCCTCCCAACCTGCTGGGATTACAGGTGTGAGCCACCGTGCCTGGCCTATTAGTTTATTTTTTAAGTCTATACTAACAAAATTAAAGCACTCATCAATTCTGTACACTCTCATAAGCTCCCCTGAACTTCCACAAAGGCAGTGTCCAGCACTGCCACATGTGATGGTGTTGGCCTTGATTTCTCCATGGCAATTTTCAGAAATGAGAATGCTGCTTCTGTGGTCAGAGGTGAACACATACTTGTTGGATTGAAAAGAAAGCAGATACAAAAGGAAATGGAGGAGCATCTGGCTGTTCCCAATCCTTCTCTGCTGGGTCAGAACAAACCCACACATCAGTTGGGGTTGTTTTTCATGAATGGAATGGCTAGTGGTGACTGTTCATTGAATTGGGAACTGGGAGGGGCTAATGACTCAGATGAGTCAGGTTACCTTCTAGGACATTTCCGATCCAGACACTCATATTAAAGTATGGTGTCATTTGGAGAATTCAGGAGGCCTCCTCCAATTCTCCTCTAGTACAGTAAGATTCTTTGACCCCAATTTCTTTGGGCATTGAACAGGCCAATAATTATGACCTAAATAAAAAATGGGGATTCTTCATCTAACAGGTAGGAGAGACCATTGGTGATTTTATCTAACCCAGAACTTGGTGTTACGTAGTTGCCATACCTGTTTGTGTTCTCTTCAAGTGTTGGCGAATTATTCTTAGTATGAACTGGGTCATTTTTTCAACAAATGCTCCTTGAGCTCTTGACTTGTGCCTGGCATCCTACTAATTCTTGCCCTCATGGAGCTTTTAGTCTAGTGAAGAAGACAGGCATTTAACTGCAGGATTGTAATATTGTTTGGTAAGTGCAGTGTGTCTGGAGTGGGTGACAGAGATAGGATATAAGGGGGAAGAAGTAGGCAGGACCTAGATGATGGACTTCTAAGTCCTGTTGAAAGCGTAGGGAATGTTTCAGCAGTGGAGTGAGACAACTGGCTTTGCGCTAGATGGGTCACTCTGCCTGTAGAGTCGAGTTTGGAATGGAAAGGCAAGGCAAGCCTCTCAAGGAAGGAGACCAGTTAGCAGGCTGGCACAGGGGCCTTTGGCTCCTGACTCAGTGACCTTTCTCTGCCACGCCACGTTATTGAGAAGATGCTACAGAAATGCTTGGTTTGGTGACTCCTGAAGGGCCTGCTTGTAAGAATTGCTTGGGCCCTTTTAAAATTTCTGATGTCCCATTTTTATCTTTTTTTCATCTTAGAGATTATGATTTACTTTGTCTTGGTTGGGACCAAGACTAGTCTTCGTTAAACTAATTTCACCTGATGCTTATTGAGGAAGATCTGGGTGGAAATCTATATCGAAAACACACACTGAATGTGATTTCTGTGAAGAGACGGCTCATGAAAGAGCAAAGAGGCCTCTCTGGTTGAGACGGTTTCTGAATGACAGTCAACTGCTCAGGGAAAGGAGAACCCCTAACCCTTTCTGTCCAGTTCTTGCTATAGGGTGTAACAGGGAGTAGGTGTCTAAGAATGAGAAACCACTTGTTGAATGAATGAATGAGTGAATTGGAGTACTTGATTCTGGAAATGGTCTAAGGCATAAGCAGAGGAAGTATAGGCAAGGTGATTGGAAAACTCTTATGCTTTTATTTATTTGTTTTTTTTGAGATGGAGTTTCCTTCTTGTCACCCAGGCTGGAGTACAGTGGGGTGATCTCCACTCTCTGCTACCTCACCTCCTGGGTTCAAGCAATTCTCCTGCCTCAGCCTCCCGATTAGGTGGGATTATAGGCACCCACCACCATGCCTGGCCAATTTTTTGTGTTTTCAGTAGAGATGGGGTTTGCCATGTTGTACAGGCTGATCTTGTACTCCTGACCTCAAGTGGTCCACCTGCATTGGCCTTCCAAAGTGCTGGGATTCCAGGTGTGGGCCACCACACTTGGCCAGAAAACTCTCATTCTTAGGGCTCTTTCTCCTTCTGTTTTGTGACATGACAGTGAGGCAAAATTTTGAGGACTGATCTAGAAATGCTTAAGAACATCATGCATGTATTGGATGGATGGAATCTCAGAGTAGATGAATGCTCTTCTGTTTTCAACAGTTTTCCTAATTAGCTGGATGACTGTGGCCATGGAATTATCTTTTCTGTCTTAGTTTTATCATCTGCTGAATAGTGCTACTGATGCCTCCAGTTCCTGTCACACCCAGAGATTCATTCAGTGCACAGATATGAAAGGTCTGATTGGAACCACCCATGGACTAGCTTCTAAGGCTGCAAAGATAAGAAGGCAAGATGGCTGCTCAACCAGAGAAGACCACTCCTTCATTAGTGGTTGACAAACTTGCATCAGGTTCCTGCAACATGCCTGGCACTGTGCTTGTGAGGATCAAAACAGATGGATGCTGGGGAAAGCACTTTGACATAATGTCTTGAAAAATATAAAGCATTAATTCAAAGTTTGGCATTGATCCAAATGCCAGTGTCTTCCCCTGTTTGATGGTCGGGAATGGCTAACCCATCCTTCAGGAACCAAGCTTGGAAGTCATTGTGTAGCTCCCAGTTAACCTCCTGCAGGTGTCCTTTCCATTACCGTCTTTATTATACATGATGTTCTGTTTGGATGTTTGTTTCCTCCCTCAGTGTTTACATACCTTTAGATGAAGGATGGTCTATTATTCATATGTCAACCTCCGCCAAACAACGGATGCTTAATATCTGCTTATGTAATTGAGCGAATATAATTTTTTGCCAGTGGGAGTTCTAAACTGTATTTAAGTAATGCTCCTGGTGAGGCAGATGCTAAATAGTTTTATAAAATGTGAATTTACATATACAGTTTAACATAGGTGTAGTTTGCTATGTCTTCCATTTTAAGATGTAATAAAAGAAATCACAAATTTGGTAGCATTTCAAGGGTTCACCATTTACAGTGAAGCATAGAAAGTGCTCTCTCTCTCCCTTTCCTCTCTCTCTCTCTCCCTTGGGGTGTGTGTGTGTGTGTGTGTGTGTGTGTGTGTGTGTGTGTGAATTTTCTCCTGCGGCCTGGGGGCAAGGAAAGAATACTGACTAATTTCTGTGTGTTGCTTCCAGGGACCAGAGGCTGATTGCGGTTTCAAATTGTTTTTGTTAATTATTTTAATAATGTTTTGCAAATAAATTGCCTTATGCAAAAGCATTTGAGAGGGTGTGCATCCAAAGAATTTCTGTCTAGCTACAGCAGGCATTTCATGTTGGAAAAAACTTCTTTAAGGCAGAAAGAATGAGAAGAATGCCTAGACAGCAGGACTCTGTTTAGAAAAAGAGAAGGAAGGATTGTAAAGAGGAGTGGGTGGCAGAAGGATGGCACAAAGAGAGACAGAGTAAAGCAGATGAAGAAAAAGAGGACAGTTTCACAGAGGGAGATAGACAGCAGAGGTGAAGAGACCAAGAAGTAGAGAGAGATGGAGTTTCAGAGGGACAAGGCCTGAGATGGGGACACATGCATCATCAGAGTCAAAGACACAGAGACAGATGCATCGGGAAAGACAGGGAGAGACAGCAGGCCTGGGAGCATCTGCAGCACAGGCATAAGGCTTGGTATGATTGCTGGATAGATTGTGGCTAGGAAGCATTGCCTATAATTGGTCCATGGGGAATTTTTAATAAAATCTTTAAAGCGATTAAAGGCCATTTTATTGAAAAGAGATCTGGGCCTCTTTGATGAAGAGAGACCAACCTGGGCCATTTTCTCTCCCCGTGCTCAGCTGCTGTTTCAGTTGCTCCTTGGAGAAGTGGTTGTGGCTTTGCCCCCCTGCTCTTCCTCTTGCCTATGGCAGAGCTGGGGAGCTCCCCTTCCCCAGGTAATTTGAGAGAGAGACCCAGCATAGGCCTTGGTTTCTTTGGTTCTGCTGCCCAGATCTCAGGCCTTGCTGGAACAAAGGCTGCTATTTTTACATCTTAAATCACTGTTGCAGAGAGCAAATGCAACTTACAGTAATTCCTTTGCTCCTGAGCCTTTCTTTGGGGTCAGACCTGGTAGGATTTTAAGAGTTTATCAGGCAAAAATAGATAAATAAGTAAGTAAGTAAGTAAATAAATACAGTTAGCCAAAAGCATGGTCTGGATGGTTTCTTCTCACTCCTGAGGTCAGTGACCCCATCCAGGCCCCTCACCATGATGTTACTCCTTAGGTTAAAGGAGAACAGGCAAGGAAGAGGAAGGTAAGATCCCAGAGATCATCAGTTCATGTCTCTCATTTTACAGAGACTGAGGTGCTGAGAACAGGACTGACTAGAACCCTAAGGATCTGTGTGCAAGACTGGTGCACGTATTCCCATGGAGGCAGAAGGGCACCTCTGCCATCAGCCTGCTGTCTTGACCCACACCTGTGCCCATGGCAGACATCACGAATCAATCACAGGCATCACTAATCAATTAGGACCTGCTGCTTCTGGACCCTTCTGAAGACTGTGCTTGGGGGGCAGCCACAATCATTTAGATTCTGCATGTGGGATGCATCCTTTTTACCCTTTCTGCACCAAACACCGCTCTCTTGCTGATGTGTGTTTGTGTTTCTTATGTAGATAGCTTTATAGTCTTAATGTGTGCCCCACTGTCCACTGGCTAATAATAATAACACATATGATGTTAGAGTTAGAAGGGATCTAGCCTATCCTTTCTCAGGAATCTAAGTGTTGTTTATGCAGGAATGTGAGGGAATGGGCAGGAATGTATCATCCAGTCTCAAGGGTTATTTATCTCATTGCTTTAATGTTTATTTTGGGTGGCCAGAGAGTACCTGTAGTTAGACTATATGAATTTGTGTTTTGGTTCTTGGCAAGGAAGTTTTATTCTTCCTTGGATAAATTGATAAAACCATTGCTCAGAGAAAGGCCAAGTTCATACAGCACACCAGCTGATGCTTTAATCATTCCATTGGTGAGGGAAGGATTTCACCCTAGGGTTATGGGATATGGGAATGGCTGCACCTATGACATCTGACACTGAATAGGTGAGATGGATAGTTTATTCCTCACATATAGTCACAGCCCCGGGGGAGGACACCACATACCACACTGGTCCCCATGAGGATTGTATGTGGGATAAGAGTGAGCAACCAGGCTGTGGGAGGCAGGCTTATTGGCGGGGGTGCCCCCTGCTTCCCATAAGAGGATCTGATTGGCTTATTTTACCAACTCTGTGGGTTGGAGGGGAACTGAACTGAAACACACTACTTAGGGATAAGCAGGAACTATGCCTGGTGTCATGATAGGTAGGGTTGTTTATCTAAGAGACTTTATTCATGGGAGCGGAGGAGGGAGGGGAACTTTCACTTAGGCCATCCGAGGCCCTCCCAGTTTCACCAGATGTCAAGGAAGCCTGCCATATTGGTCCTTAACTTTAGGCCTTACACCACAACTGGGATAGGGAGAGCTGAAATTTGAACCCAGGGCTGCTGGCCTGCAAAGCCTGTGATCTTTCCCACCCGCCATGCAGGCTCCTACCAAAAGCTTGTTTTGGAATCAAATGTGAGCAAAGGGTTCTTCTCCATGTGTGTTTGCATTTGTATTTCCTTGCACCTGGGCATTGTTTAATAATATAATTAATTTTCTTCCCAATTTCTTTTTGTACTGTCACGTTGGAGTGGTTGGGAGAACCAAATTATTCTAAATTAATTCAGGCTTTGTCTTAGAATCAGAGAATGAGGTAACCAGTCAGTGGGACTGAATACAGCCAAGGCTGGAAAACACAGATTCATTGAGCTGACAGGAGTTGTGCCCCACTTAAATAATTAGAACGTGACCATGAATACAAATGAGTAGAGTAGATACCTTGGCAGATTAATATTCATGCTGCCAGAGGATCTTAAGTCTTACAGCAGGAGTCTCCCAGGAGTTCCTTTAAACAACACACTTCCTGCGTGCATGTAAAATAACACTCCAAGTATATATCTACTCTTTACAACCTATGAAGGTTTTGGGGTCATGGCTGTTATGAAAGGAGATATAACATTGATTTAAAAAAATCAGATATGGTGACGCTGAATAAAGAGAGGAATAATGATGATACCAGTTCATACTGTGTGTGTCTGCGTGTGCCACTGTGCTAGGCATTTCCCATACATTTTCTTCTTTATCTCACAAGATCCTCTCAATGCAGGTAGTATTATTATTCTTTTAAGGTGAAGAAATCGAGGCTTAGAGAATTTACTTGTCCCAAGTCACCCAACCAGTAATTGATGGAGTTTACTTACTACTTAACATTACAGAGCAGCTGTAAGGATGAAAAGCAATGGTGTTTAATGATTTAGCACCATGTCTGTTATGCACTATGCCTCCTATAAATAAGAGTTCTTCTCCTTATTCTGACGTTATGTATCCCAGTGACTCTCCTGTGACTATATGTGTTGGTGTCCAGTGCAGGGCAGGTCCTTGCTGCAGATCCATGAGCTCCACTATGGGGGCAGATGTAACTTTGATCTGAGGGTCTTTACCCACCATGGTCCTCACAAATTCTTGATGTCCAAAGGCACTGGAAATCCCCAAGAAGAAACTCATTATAGTGGGTTGATTGATGTCCAACAAGAACATATTGGTGTCCTAAACACTGGAACCTGTGAATATGAACTTATTTGGGAAGAGGCTCTTTTCAGATATAATTAAGGATTGGAAGATCAGATTATCTTGGATGTACCTGGTGGGCTCTAAATCCAGTGACAATGTCCTTGCCATTGGTGAGACACATGGAGAGAGGGGGAGAAGATGATGTGAAGACAGGGCCAGAAATTAGAATTGTGTAGCCACAAGCCCAGGAAGACCTGAAGTCACCAGAAACTGGAAGAAGCAAGACAGGGCTGTCCTCTAGAGCATTCAGAGGGAGTGCCGCCCTGATGAGTTCTGGATTGCAGACTTCTGCCTCCAGAATCGTGACAAATAACTTTCTGTGGTTTGAAGCCACCAAGTCTGTGTTGATTTGTTAAGAGCACTCCAGGAAATGAATATACCCAAGTGTCCCTAGGACCTCCTCCCGGTGAGGCAGGAAGATGATCAGCCTGAGTCCCCAGAGCCCCAGGCTGTTGCCCTGCTCTGCCACCAATGGACTGTGGTTCTTGAGAGTTCCATCTGTTTTGCTCTCTGAGCCTTAGTTTCCTCATCTGTGAAATGAGAGGGTTGGGGGGACGTGATTATGAAATGGGAACACGGAGTGACCACAGGTAGAGGTTAGAGATTTTGGAGATATTGAGGCTGGAATCGTCAAGTAGTTGTGATATTTGGAGAGGCGCAGAGGCTGGAGGGCAGCAGGAGAGAGGGAGGAAGGGGTGAGGCAGGGGGCATGTCCGTTCTGTGTATTGGGCGACAGACACAGAACAGCTGTGTGTCTGCGCCCCTTGGAGGCAGCAGTTGATTCTGTCCCTAGCTCACTGTGCTGTGCCTGGAGAAAGCCAGCTATGTGGGGGGGTGTGGACTGCCAGTTGGAACCAGTTCATTCCAGTCAGCCACAGTGGTGTGACATGGTAGCGAAGAAGAAGAAGAGTATCACCCCCGTCATTTGAGATCATTCGGCTGCAAATGATGAGAGAAACATTTAAGATAGTCCTGCACGATTTTTTTTTTAATCCCAGAAATAATTTTTTTGACCTAGTTTTGATTGCGTTCAGGATGTGGTTATACTTAACTGAGCCGAACTACAATACGCTTTACTCAGTGTCCTGGAAGCACCTTCAGAGCTACTTGTGTGCTAGGGTCTCTGTGCTGGGTGGTGGAGCCAGCTGGGTGAGGCTCCACCTGAAAGCAGAGCAGGTCGCTGTGGCTCAGAGATCAGGAACACGGGACTCTGGGATGGGACTGCACTGGCTCTGCCACTTACAGCTGTGTGACTCCAGCTGAATTACTACCCTCTCTGAATCCCAGTTTACCCAGCTGCACAGTGGGTTTAAATGTGCCTTCTTTTGGTAGGGATTTGCTCATTGGATTTTCACAACAGCTCTGTGAGATAGAAGCTGTTAGTGACCTCATGCTGTAGATGAAGACTTGGCCCCATGGGGAGGTTAAGTAACAGTTTCATGGCCATCTCTTATGGCCATACAGTGGCCAAATCAGGAGTCTGACTTGAGTCCATGCTCTTAACCATTGCCCCTCCCTGCCTTTCCAGATGATGGATGTTCAGGAATGAGTTTTGCCATTTTGTGGGGGAAGGTCAGTGCTGCCCACTCTGGGGGTTCAGGAGGGAAGAGAGATTGCTAGAATGTGGACCCAACTCAGTGGGATTGGGTTAAAGTCCTGGGACACCAATGCATTTGGTGGGCAGCTTTCTTGTCCTTTCTCAGAAATGGTTCCTTTTGGTCCTTAATGGCAATAGTGATCTGTCTTGGAAGCTGCTGTGTCCTTCAGATGACATGCATACTGTGTTACCCCCCTCTGAACAGGTGGCAGAGGGGTGGTGGTGGGACATAATTACATGGTAATACCCTATTTTATCAGATCACATCAAACAAATAATTCTGGCTTCTCCCTGGAGAGGGGATTGGCATTTTAACAATGTGTGGGACTTAGGAAGGGGCTCCCAGTCTGGCCATCTGAGGTCTCCTGCTTCCTCTGCCTACATCTCCAACTTCATCTCCTTCCCACCCTTTTCCAGGACCTGCTTCTCTCTATGTATGCTGTTGTATGGCTTTGTGCTTTTGTTCATGCAATTTCTTGTACCTGAAATTCTCTCTCTCCACCGTCTACCCTGAGAATTTCTTCAGGCCTAAGCTTAAGGATCCATCATTTCCTCTTCCAGGCAGCTGACTCTCCAGTTGCGGAGGCAGACAGACAAGTAATGGACAAATAATTATGCATTACCATTTGAAAACGAAGTGCTTAGTGAAATGGAGAGTGGTGGGAGGAGGCGTCCCTGAGAGTCCCTGAGATACAGCTGCCGGAAGGGGAGCCAGTCAGGCCCAGTGCTGGGGGCGCGTGCAGCTGGTGGAAGAGAACTTCATTCTTGGAGGATCATGTGTTCTGAGATCCTAAGGTGGGAAAGCTTGTGTGTTCCAGGAACTAAAGGAAGGCCAGGGGAGCTAGAATGTCATGCACAGTGGGGAGAATAGTAGCAGGTGGGTTTGCAGAGGCACACCTGCAGGATAGAGAGTTTAGATTTAAATATAATGCAAAACATATGCTTTGAGGCTGCCCCTCTGGCAGCTCTGCTGAGACTTGGTGGGGAACCAGGTGAGCGATCACTGGAGTGATCGGTGGGAGGTAGCGGTGGCTGGACTTGAGTTCTAGGCATAGAAGTGAAGGGAAGACAGACGTTTCTGGATTTATTCTGGAAGTCAGTGTGCAGAGAAAGATAAAGGAGGAGTCGGGATGGCTCCTGGGTCTCTGATTGGAGCAACTGCATTAGATGGTAGTGTCATTTCCTGAGAAGGGCGATCCTAGAAAGAGCCAGTTTGGAGGTGACATCCAAGCGTCTGCCCCAGACTTGCAGGCAGTGATTGTCTGTTGGTGAGGGCTGGTGGAGGCACTGACCAGGCATCTGGGTAGAAAAACTGTAGCTCTGAGTGGAGGGTATAACCTTTCTCTCTTTCTGACGCTGATGGTGCAACACCAGCACTAGAGGCCTCATGATCCCAGCAAAATAAGAAGAGAGACAGAAAAGATGGAACATTGGAACTAGTGTGAGGATTTGGACCTGGCCCCTTCCTGGCTCCCTTCGGGAAATGAAGTCTGCATTTGCCCATCTTCAGGATCCAGGCGTTTCCCCTGTTCTCTGTTTTTAAAGTTTAATTTCCTGTCTGATTCTGCAGCCAGATCCAGGTGCAGGGGTCATGTAGGCCAGTGCCTCGTATCTTCGTAGGATCTTTCATATGTTCCAACTTGTTCCTGCTTATGGAGGTTTGTCCCTCGTGTTCCTTTGGAAACCATTGTTTTTGCTGAGGACAGAACTACCAGCTGAGGTTGATAAGACCTTTCTCCTGTTAGCTGTTACTGCCTATCATCTGCCCCAAGTGAATCCCCCATGTTGTCCCCACCTCTACACACCCTAGGTCAGGCAGCAGCATTTTGGTGATAACCTGTCTTTCCTCTGCTCCTCTGTGCTCTTTCTGTAGATTTGAAGAATTTTTTAAAAATGTGTCCTGCCTGTACCTTGTGTCTTCTGTTTCTTTCATCACCCGGTGGTTCTCGGAGAGCCTTTCCCATTTCCCAGCGTTGGCTCCTTGAGACTTCTTATGGAACAATTCGTGACAAACTGTTGGACTTCCATTTTCCTAGCGGGTTTGTTGGGCCACGAACACTACCATTTCCCCGTTTTCTCTCACATGCGTGACTGTTATCTAGTCACCAACTATCTTAAAATATATGATTCATATCAAGAGATAATTTGAACACAAGACTGTGTATTATATATGCACATACACATAGATCTAATCAGAAATTTAGGAAACATAGCAAAGCCCTCCTAATGACAGGTTAACTGTATGAATCTTTTAAACATTAAACTCTGCCCCACATCCCCTGCTCAAACTTGTCCTGGTATATGCCACTCATGCCTTCCTGTTTCCCTTTCAAATCATGTTTACTTTTGGTATGAAAATTTAAATGTATTTCACACCAACCCAGGCAATTTTTTTTTTTTTTTGAGACGGAGTTTCGCTCTTGTTACCCAGGCTGGAGTGCAATGGCGGGATCTCAGCTCACCGCAACCTCCGCCTCCTGGGTTCAAGCAATTCTCCTGCCTCAGCCTCCCGAGTAGCTGGGACTACAGGCGCGTGCCACCATGCCCAGCTAATTTTTGTATTTGTAGTAGAGATGGGGTTTCACCTTGTTGACCAGGATGGTCTTGATCTCTTGACCTTGTGATCCACCTGCCTCGGCCTCCCAAAGTGCTGGGATTATAGGTATGAGCCACCGCGCCTGGCCAATTTTTTTTTTTTTTTTTTTTTTTTTTTGCATCTCTACTACATGCTGGTCTGGGAGCTGGAGTGACAGAGGTCGATGGAGAAACCCCGGGGCCCTCTGCGCAGTGCTTCCCGGCATCTGAAACCCCAGTTAGAGATGCAGACTCTCTCATCACAGACTCTAGGAATGCAAAACACATGGAAAGCATAGAAACATGATGCTTTTGCAACATCGTTTATCAACACATCTCGAGAACATGGGGGCTTGGTATAAATTGGTTATTCACTGAGGCATAAAACAGTTAAATAAACACTTAGGCTTTCCCAGGGGATTCTTCCCTCTGTGAGTCTTTTCTGACCAGTGACCTCCCTTATGTGCTGCCTGGAATCTGGTTCATCTATGTCTTTTGCATAACGAACACAGTCCACATGCTTCCGGGTGTCAGTCGAGAAGACATCAATTCCTGGTGCTGGATGCTTCTGGCTCAAGCGAAAAGGGCAAGCTGCTCGTGTCGCTGGGCTGGTCTTCTGGATGTGGCAGCCTGGAAGGCTGATGGACCCTCATCGTCTGTGTCCATGACACTGCCGTGATGCGTTCTAAGGCACATCAGGACTTACCCAGCCAAATACTCAGCATCTTGGGTGGGCAACCTGTTATGGACTGAATGTGTCCCTCCAAAATTCATATATTGAAATCCTAACTCCAAGTGTGATGGTGTTAGGAGGTGGGGCTTTAGGGGAGGTGATTATGTCATGGGGGAGAATCTTCATGAATGGGATTAGTGCTCTTGTACAAGAGACGCAGAGCGTGCTCCCATGTTCTGCTTACCATGTGACACCACAAGGAGAAGGTGTCAGTCTGCAACCCAGAAGAGGGCCCTGACCAGAATCCAGCCATGCTGGCACTCTGATCTTGGACTTCCAGTATCCAGAACTGTGAGAAATAAATTTCTGTTGTTTCTAAGCTACCCACTCTATGGTACTTTGTTAAAGCAGCCCAAACTGCTTTAATAGGACCCATGTATTCCAACATGGGAGTGCTGTTAGTTTTAGTCTTTGAAGAGGTGACATGTTTGGAAGAATACAGGTTTTCCAGTAAGAGTACTAGGCTCAAATACAGGCCATATCAGCTGTTTTACTGATGTTGTATATCTGTGTTGCCTTGGCAAGTCACTTCAGGATTTTTGAGCCTCAGTTTTCTCATCTCTAAAATGGGCTAATAATATTGACCACCATAGATTTGTTTTGAGGATTAGTAATAAAACTGGTACAACACCAAGAACAGACTTTGTATCTACTGGCTGCATGGAAAACAGTCCTCATCTTTCTGAATATAAAGAGAACATTCTCTGAGGATTCAGGCAGCTTCAGTGGTGGAGGTGGGTGGGGCTGTCCACTGCCTTTTCTCTGGCCCCCATGATGGTTTCCTTGGTAAGTATTTTAAGGCTAAAAAAAGGCTCTGTCTGGTCTCAGAAATCAGGACTCAGGCACTGGACTTCTTTTGTGAATTTTGCATCAGTGAATTAACAATAGTAAGACAGAGGGAGATAATGCTCTTAAAAGTAGTATTTAAATGAAAAATATTGCACTTACTCTGTTTTACTAATGTGACTCTGTTTTCAACGATGCCTGTGACCTGCAAATCCAGAAATCCAGACAAATGATTTAATAGTTTTCAAAGTTTTTACAGCTGAAAATTGAGAGGATGAAAGGCGCTGTGTTTAGGCCAACGTGAGAGAACCCTGTTGTACAGCAGGGAGCCTGGGACCGGAAGGAATTTCATCCTCCTTCAAACACTGCTGTCATGCCTTAGCTCCCAAAGCATTAGGATTTTGGACTGGAAAGTATCGTATCGACATTTTTAGATTCATCCCTTCTCAGTGATGTTGCCTGTCTTTTCTCGTACTTCTCCCATGTGCTGAACATCACCTACATGTTAGTTTATCTCACTTAATCCTCACGAAGTTGTCTATGGTAGATGCTGTAATGCCCATTTTACAGATGACAAAACTGAGGCTTAGAAATTGACTTGCTTTTACACTGTTGGTGGGAGTGTAAATTAGTTCAACCATTGTAGAAGACAGTGTGGCGATTGCTCAAGGATCTAGAAATAGAAATACCACTTGACCCGGCAATCCCATTACTGGGTATATACCCAAAGGATTATAAATCATTCTATTATAAAGACGCATGCACACATATGTTTATTGCAGCACTGTTCACTGTAGCAAAGACTTGGAACCAACCCAAATGCCCATCAATGACAGATGGATAAAGAAAATGTGGCACATATACACTGTGGAATACTATGCAGCCATAAAAACGATGAGTTCATGTCCTTTGCAGGGACATGGATAAAGTTGGAAACCATCATTCTCAGCAAACTAACACAAGACCAGAAAACCAAACACTGCATGTTCTCACTCATAAGTGGGTGTTGAACAATGAGAACACAAGACACAGGGAGTGGTGCATCACACACTCGGGCCTGTTGGGAGGTGAGAGGCTAGGGGAGGGATAGCAGGTGGTTGGGGGATAAGGGAGGGATAGCATGAGGAGAAATACCTAATGTGGATGACAGGGTGATGGATGCAGCAAACCACTATGGGATGTGTATACCTATGTAACAAACCTGCATGTTCTGCACATGTACCCCAGAACTTAAAGTATAATAATAAAAAAAAGAAATTGACTTGCTTTATGTCACATGGCTTTTAAAAATTGAATTAGAACTTGCAAAGAAGTCTGACCATAATGCTACCTGCTGCTTTTCCTCACCTTTCTCTGTGCCCATCCCCCAACACCACTTACAACTACCTGCATTTTATTTTTAGTTATTTTTTTATGAGACGTAGTCTCACTCTGTTGCCCAAGCTGGAGTGCAGTGGCATGGTCTCGGCTCACTGCAGCCTCTGTTTCTCCTGTTCAAGTGATTCTCTGGCCTTAGCCTCCCAAGTAGCTGGGACTACAGACCTGCACCACCATACCTGGCTAATTTTTGTATTTTTAGTAGACACAGTGTTTTACCAGGTTGTCCAGGCAGGTCTCGAGCTTCTGGTCTCAAGTGATCCACCTGCCTTGGCCTTCCCAAATGCTTGGGTTACAAGTATGAGCCACCGTGCCTGGCCATCTACTCTTTAAATTTAGCAGTTGAGGAGGGTGAAACCCGAGTGGGGAATAAATGACTTACCCCTAGTCAGAGTCCGTTAGAGGCAGAGCGGGATTGAGACACGGGGCTCCTCCCTCCCTCGCCTGCTTTTCTCTGCTCTCCTGCCTGCCTCCCATGAGTGAGCACGCCTCATTAAACCCACACATAGCTGGCGACATTTCCTCAGCTCTGCCACAGATCCCTTCCTCTCGGCTGCCAGTGAGCGCTGCTCCTCTTCAGAAAGCCTATGATCTGAGCTTATATTTATCTTGTCCTCAGGCTTCAAAGTAATTGTTTCCTCCTCGCTTTCCTGTGGGTCACTCAATGTGGGTAATATGTGCTTACTCAGAAAAAAATAGCATTGCCTCTTATTCTGAAACACAGAGCCAGCATGCTCAGTGTTGTGTCCCTGATCTGATCCCGCTGGACTCAGGAAATCTCTGGAAGATGAGGGGGGCGTGGCTCGGTGGAGAAATACTCCCCTCATCTAGAGCCAGGAGTGCTTTTGCATCATGGACCTTGGGTGGATTGAAGCCATCCTCACTCTGCTGTCCTCTGGCTGGCTCATGGGTCTCCAGACCTACATCCTCTCAACCCCTAGGCCAGCAGAAAGAGAATGTCTCTTTCCTGTTGTTGTCCACAGAGGTTCCAGAACTAGGTTCTGAATGATTGGCTTGTTGTGCATTCTGGGAGCACTCCTGTTGCTTGGACTCCATTAGGAGGCAAATCTGTTTTGTTCATGGATGTATCCTTCTTATTCAGTGCCATGCCTGGAATGAATGAATGAATGAATGAATGAATGGATTTTACCCAGATCTGAGTCACATGACCATCTTTTTGCTAAGTGGTCAAGTCCCCAGCACGTAGAGTGTGTGTGTCACCAGAACAGAGATCATATGCAGACTAGATTTCCAAAAAAAAAGTAGATGTCTCCCATGGCTGTCCACATGCTGGGCGTTTTCTGTTTGCCCCTCCAAATCCATTCCCCACCCATGGGAGACTCAACTTGTAAATTTCACCAGTGGCCCCCTTGCCTCTGAGTTCTGACTAGATGCAGACAATGCGAGGAACCAGCAGGAGATGGGTGAGTCAGAGCTGGGAGGGAGGATTTGGTCCCCTCCCTGCTGGGCTGCTGTGGGCCACAGCTCCTCCAAGAGCCAGCAGCTTTCCTGAGAACTGGTCCCTCCCTTGGCCTTCTTAGTTGGAGAGATGGTAACATTTGTTATTGCCAGTCCCAGGGGCTTCACCTTCTCTTGTTGATTTCCTAAACCTTTCCCCACCTTTAGAAATAGTCCCTTTATGGGATGTTGCCCACTCTTGATGTTTGCATGAGTGTGTGGGATCAGACTCATACAACCTGTCACATTACACAAAGGATTAGATTTGTTCTGCTCAATTTCTTTGGGCAGAAGGAGGACCCAGTAATGGTGGTGGCTACTTGGACATAAGTTTCTCCCTGGAGAACTGTCAGCTCCTCTACCCTTCAAGCTCCCTCACACGTGTCCCCTTGCACATATTAGCCCTTCTGTTTAGATTCCCTCTCTATCTGCCCCAACAGGGAATATCTGTCCTGCCTTTCAGTTTGAGATCAGAGGGACTCCCTTTGCAAAGCCTACTGCACTTACCCAGCCTTCCTCTCTGTACCCTGCAGCCTTCTGAGCTCACCTTTTCTCAGAGTGGACCCAGCCTTGAGAACCACCTCCCACTAGACTGGAAACCCCTTGAGGGCAGGTTTTGTGTCTAATTCCTCTCTGCAGCTTCAGTGCCTCATGCCTAATATATCTATTCAATGTATGCACCTCTTGAGTGAATTTATGAATTTTCTTTTATGAGATGGAGTCTCACTCTGTCGCTCAGGCTGGAGTGCAGTGATACAATCTCAGCTCACCGCAGCCTCTGCCTCCCAGGTTCAAGTGATTCTCCTACCTCAGCCTCTCGAGTAGCTGGGATTATGGATGCCCGCCACCATGCCTGGCTAATTTTTGTATTCTTAGTAGAGACGAGGTTTCGCCACGTTGGCCAGGCTGGTCTCAAACTCCTGACCTCAGGTGATCCGCCTCAGCCTCCCAAAGTGCTGGGATTATAGGCATGAACCACCCTGCCCTGATGAATTAATGAATTATTAAGCCGGTAAGTTTGGAATTCCAAAGAGAAGACGAGTTTTTGAATTCCAAAGAGGAAGTCCAGTTTGGAATTTTAAAGAGATGGTGTTGAGAGAAATACCATCTTAGCAATGAATATTTATAGAACTTAATTTCATTTTTAGAAAAGGAAAATTATTTTTGCTTACAAACATTGAAATAAAGACAACAACCAAAAATGTGAGTGTCTCAACACAAACGTCTCATTCCCAAACATGGAAGGCGTCTTCTGGTAGAACCTCCAGCCGCAGTCTGGGTCCTATTTCAGTGCCACCACTGTGGCCTGGGGTGAGTCATATGACCTCCCTGAACCTCTGGTTATTCTTTGGAGAAATGCATAGCTGGGAGGTGGCTACCAGCTGGGTTCTCATGCACATGAGTAGTATGGAGCAATGTTTCTTAATATTTTGTTCATGATGATTGCCGTGGTGAACCTTTTGAGACCTCTTCTTCCTTATCCCATGACATTTTCATGCCACAGATATACTGCATAGGTACTGTGGCCTGTGGAAGGGCCACACACCATTGTAATAGCTAAGATGGCTTTTGCTCTCTAATCACCAATTTTTTTTGTCCCATTGAGAATGCACAGTTTTGGTGATTTATCTCTCTTTGATGGCCAACAAAAGAACTGTCCAGACCATGGATAGCACCAGAGCTCAGAGCTGCTCTTGAGATATTCGTAGTCAGAGAACAGATAGAAATGGAATCCCGTCTGAGCCTGTGGTCTGCAGAGCAGCTCAGGTCCCTGAGCACTGTCACTGTGGAGACATGAGTCACAAGGCTGAATGTCACTGCTGTTTGGTACAGCAGCTAGGGGTCAGGCCCTGGAAATCCAGAGGTAGATGACTTGGCTTCTGCAGTCACGGAGCTCCCAGGCTCATGGGGTGATGGTGGTGTTGATATTCTAAGCATCAACATGGTGACATTTCCACCATGTTAGTGGAAATGTCAGGGGAAGGGACACCTCACTGGCTAGCCTGGTGGTGACACTCCTCTGGTGTTACTGCACTGGAGCAGGCTGGAGTGGAGGTCCCTGAATCCTTATGCTTGCTACACTCAGGCTGGCAAAGACATCAGGCTGAGGAGCAGACCTGGGAGGAAATAAAGGCTGCGGGAGTAGAAATGAAGGACAAGAGGCCAGCTGCCTGAAGTGGAGGTTGAGGCAGTACATGGCTCAGAGGGAGGCTGAGAGTAGGCCCCCGAGGCCGACACCCATAGTTTTCCACACCTGTGCTAGCTTCGATGGCCTTTAATTTCCCTTGCTCTGGTGAGCTGATGCAATCGAGCCAGAGAACACCAGAGTGACATGGTAACTGCCAGGTGTCTCTGACACAGCTGACAGCAGTTTCTTTCTGGGAGGTGGTCTGGGGTTTGGAGCCCTAACTCAGCCGGCTCTCCATCCCTACTTCTGCCGGGCACGTTGTTCCTCGTTCATTACTTATCACTCCACCGATTTCTTATTTACATATTTCCATTTTGTCGTCACGTATTTGATCTTGCAGGTGGCTCCAAATTCCTTGTGAAATGAGGCGGGTCATGCATTTCTAACACGCACAGTCCGTTTGCTCCCTCTGTCTATTCTTTTGCTATTCTCCCACGTTTATTTCTCCTAAAAGGATCATGCCACCTGTCCCTCCACCTTTCCCACCGTCAGTCCATGGGGTTGGAGATGGATAATGGTATCAAGGGTTAAGCTCCTAAGGAGTCCCCTCCTTCTCCTTCCTCCCCAGCGACTCTTCTCATATCTGTTGTTTAGCCATTGCTGACTGCACATCCATCCCCCAAAATCATGGATTCAGCCATATCAGATGTGACAGGGCTTCTTTGGTAGAGAAGCTGCTGGAAATAGCAGCTGCATTTGACATGGCTTGGGCTGGTGGGGGCTCCGAGCAAGTCATCCTGCCTGATCCACGTGCTGCTCTGAATGTTAAATCTAGTGGGGTGAGGGGAGGCCGGGCATCTCCCTGCTCTGCCGGAGGGGATCCCTCCCTGGGCTTCCCTGGGTTTTCCCACTCCCTCCTGATGCTCTATCCTTCTGCAGGGGCAAGCCATCTTCTAGAGATCCGAGGAACCTGTGGGACCAAGGGCCGGTGACCTTCCCCCTCTGTGATGCTGCAAATGGGGAAGGTGAAATCTCAACCGGCTATTGTGAAAATGAAATTAAATAATATAGGCTAAGCTCCTAACAGCGTGTATTATAGGAAGTCAATACATGCATGGATGTGCCCGTTATTATTAATTATTATTTCGTGTACTGGGACCTGAGCCCTGCAATTGAGAGGGGTGCTTCTCCAGGCTGCACCCACTCTGGAAAGCTGGGGCGGGCATCTCCTCAGGATGAATAATTCATCACCAGTCTCCTTTGCTCCCGAAGCAGCTCCTGGCAAACACTGCAGATGAATTCATTTGTCATGGGTGGGCGTGCGGGTGAGAACAGATGGGATTCCCCAGTCACGTGCTCCTGCAGACAGCGTGACACAGACACGCTGAGGAAGCCCTGCTTCTTGGAGGAGACGGGCAGGAACCTCAGCTTCTGAAAATGGATGCGGTGAATCTGCTGCCTGTACCATATGTGACAAAAGCTTTGCTCTGTTCTGGAAGAAAGGGGGTATTTTCCATCCTGCTGTGTCCTTGACAACGTGCGACAACATTTTTTAACCATTGCAGCGCACACATCTCCTGGGAATTAGAGGATCAGTTTATTTATTCATTTCACAGTCATTTCGTTCCTCCTGGATTCTGGCCTGTCTAGGCGTGGGGGAACGGAGATAAACAGAGAGCTGTATAGAATGCTATGGATACTCAAAGGGGTGTGAGCTACATAGAATAGGTATTTAGTAACTTTCTGCTGAATTAATAATTAGCTGTTGACTGAAAGGCTACTTAACCTACTTAACCCAGCCTGAGGCAATCAGGGAAGGCTTCCTAGAGGAAGTAATGCTTAAGCTAAAGTTTGAAGGGTGACTTGAAATAACGTAGGTGAAGGAAGATTTTGAGGCATACAAGGAAATAGTGTTTTCAGGAAGCTGCAAATAGGAGCTAGATTGTGGAAATTCTGACACTGCTGGAGGTTTGTACATGATCCAGTGGGAGCCACTGAAGGTTCTGGGTAGGAGGGGAACTTGAGATCATTTGTAGCATGGCAAGAACACTTTGGTTGCATGATATAGACTAGGTTGAAGAAAGGACACTTGGAAAATGTGAGATAAGTTTGTGCATTCATTCATTCACTCATTTATTCACTAATTCATCCATTCATCCTTTGACTTATGCAAGAAACACTTCATGAGAGCCTAGTGTGCAGTACAGTGTGAGGTGTCAGTGGAGAGAGGAGGTCACAAAGCCAGTTTGCTAAGAGGTGGCCATGGGACATTGAGGCCGGCTTCCCGGTCACTTGCTTGATCACTTTGCTTTAAATGATCCAGGTCAACAGAACTAAGTGCTAAGTTTGACTGGGACCACAACAAGACCCTGTTTTTCAGTTGGGGTCCATTTATAGACATTGTATCGGCCCCAGAAGTGATGCTGGACAGTGATGGACTGTCCTCTTCCTGCTGTCTTGGGGTAGGGGAGGTGGCCACACTGTCCTGCTTTCTGTGCCAGAATCCCCACAGGAGCAGGTGCTAAGGCAACTCACCAGGTCTGCACAGAGCAGGCTGCGGAAAACCTGTAACCCGTTGCGAGAACCAAGCTGTAAACACGCATCAAGATTCCACCTGAGGAGGTGAAAATGAGAGGGAGTGTTCTTTTAAGAGAAATTGTTTGGCACCTTGTGAATTCAATGTCCTCTGAGGCAGGCGAGAGGGGCTTCATGCATTGTTGCCTAAGACCTAGTTAGAAGAACTTTAAGAGACCACCTGGAGAGTGTACTGTCCCCAGACCTTGGGGACACAACAGTAGTGCAGTGGGCTTGATGACAGGGGACACCAACGTGGGATTGGGGAGGTAAGAATGTCAGACTAGAGGTGCAATGTGGCTTTTGCCAGCTGGAAAGGCTCTCTCAGCAGAAAGAGGAGGAGGGTGGCCCTGGGTGTGGCAGCTTCAGGGACAGCCCTGGAGAGGCACTGGAGGGGCATCAGTATGGCCGCCGTCCTGT
Source organism: Sapajus apella (assembly GCF_009761245.1). Taxonomy (NCBI): domain Eukaryota; kingdom Metazoa; phylum Chordata; class Mammalia; order Primates; family Cebidae; genus Sapajus; species Sapajus apella. The sequence goes on along the minus strand of NW_022436943.1, from coordinate 55,548,851 downwards.
CTCGGGGCTTGCTGGGTTTCTTCCCTATGGCGCTACCATTGATTAGGCGAGGGCTCATATGTGGGAGGCACTAATGTGCACTTCTTTTTTTTTTTACCTTCAAACATCTCAGGTGGCCAGTGACACTTGCAACGGAATTTCTGTTTCATGTTTAAAACATTTCCAGAGCCCTGAGGTCCTGGCTGCAGCCTGGCTGGAGGTGGCTCGGTATTCCTTTGGAGCAAAACAGAATACTCTGCGTCCTCCCCTTCTCAGAGCCATCCTGAACATCTTTTCCTTGAAAAGTGTGCTTTGTGGATCGCCTGAGTCAGAATCACCTGGAAGGAGAGATGCTAAGCAGGTCCCTGAGCCCCAGAGAGACTCATGAATTAGAACTTCTTGGGGGGGAGCTACAACGTTTGCATTTTTAATCACTGCCCTTGGTGATTCTGAAGCTCTTTTATGTTGGAGAAGCACTATTTTAAGGCACAAATGGAATGTTTTTCCAGAATCAGCAAGGGACTATTGGCTGAGCCCTGCGGCGTGCGCTGTGGGGTGCCAAAAGCCAGGCAGTGGGCCTGCTTCATTCTCACCCTTCTCTGGGGAACAATGGGGTGAACCTTCTACATAGCATCATAATTAAGGGGTGGAGCTAGGGTTCAAATCCCCCGTTGCCTAACCCCAGCAAAGACCAGCTGGCGCTGAATTGGTGCTCAAAAGGGGAGGAAGCGGTTCACTGAACAGGAAAGATGCCTGGGGCACAAGCAGAAGTTCCATATCATCCCCACATTGCCCATTTCAACCCACGCTTGGGAGCTGGGCTCCATCCCTCCACGGTCGACGAAACCTCGGCAGCCCACAGCTTGTCCTTGTGCTTAGAGAATGAGAAGTCCCTCAGTTGTTTGAGTCTAGGAATGATCTCACTGTAGGCAGTGACATGCCCAGACCAGCTTCTAGTTCTTTTGGGTGGGAGCATGGAGAAGGAGGGAGGTGGGGACTGGAGGAGGTCACATGTGTGTGTGCGCGCGCGCGCGTGTGTGTGTGTGTGTGTGTGTGTGTGTGTGTGTGTGTGTCCCTGATGTCCTAGAAGATATTCAGAGCTGCTGATTCCTCTCATGGGTCTTTCCTGGGTTCCTGGAAGCCTCCCTCACCAACGCCTGTCCTGCTTCTGTTTCCACCCCTGTAGTGCATCTCCAGGGATGTCCCTGAAGCTGCCACACCCAGGGCCACCCTCCTCCTCTTTCTGCTGAGAGAGCCTTTCCAGCTGGCAAAAGCCACATTGCACCTCTAGTCTGACATTCTTACCTCTCCAATCTCACGTCGGTGTCCCCTGTCATCAAGCCCACTGCATTACTCACTGTTGTGTCCCCAAGGTCTGGGGACAGTACACTCTCCAGGTGGCCTCTTAAAGTTCTTCTAACTAGGTCTTAGGCAACAATATGTGAAGTCCCTCTCCCCACTTTCAGAGGACATTGAATTCACAAGGTGCCAAACAATTTCTCTTAAAAGAACACTCCCTCTCATTTTCACCTCCTCAGGTGGAATCTTGATGCATGTTTACAGCTTGGTTCTCACAACGGGTTACGGGTTTTCCGCAGCCTGCTCTGTGCAGACCTGGTGAGTTGCCCTAGCACCTGCTCCTGGAACTGGCCGGCCCCCTGTAGCATAGTGGATACACAGCACCGTAAGTAAGGGGTGGAGCTAGGGTTCAAATCCCAGATGCCTATAAAGCTGCATCACCTGCAGCTTTATAGAAAGGGGGCTTTTAAGGCCCATGTGAGACCTAATGAGTTAGAAACTACAGGAGCCAGATACCTAGGTGCTTTGTGTGTATGGTGAGGTCAGAAATGGGCTGGGCTGGGCTCAGGGGTCATGTGGTGGCTGCTGTATGAGGGCCTGGGTGAAACAGAAGCAACAGAGTCCCACTTTGCCATCTGTCGCACTATCTATAAATTAGCTAAGCGGTCTCCAGAAATCTCTCTGCAGAGTTATCATGTAAGGACATGACCTTGGCATTGGGGAAACTCAGCATATTCCAAATTCCTGTTAGAAAAATATGACTTAATTTTTGCAGAGCTGTAGTGAAAGGTAACGTTAGATGCCATCCAGTTCTCCTTTTAAAGACCTCTGGGAAACGGAAACGCGGCCGCTGCTGCAGCTGCTGCTAACTGGCAGTCACTGGGTGCTTACTGTGTGCCAGGCGCTGGGACAGATACTTTGCATGCAATGTGTTTTCTCATGGATCTCGCTCATGAGCCACTCCTAATTGAGCTCCAAGGACAGATTTCTGTGTCCAGGTGGACGGATTTGCCTCTTTCCGTCTGGCGGCAACAGCTAAAAAGTCCAGCATCTTTCCCTGTTTGTCCTGGTTTTCAAGAAGTTCAGGGACTATCTTGTTCCAGATTCTTGGCCTATCTTCTTCCTCTTTCCCATTAATTTACCTCTCCCTTTAGGAAAATCTTCAGTTTTACTCTCACGGTCTCTATTTTAGCCAAACTTACATGCTTTTCAAATTAGTCGTGTTATCAACAAAATTTTGAGTCCTCATTTTAAAATAACTCATAGTCACCCCTTAAAACAGCAACCCCGTCACTTTATAATTTATTTTTTGTTATATTTTTTGAGACAGGATCTCACTCTGTCTCAGTTTACCATTGCAGCTCATTGCAGCCTCGACCTCCTGGGCTCAAGCAATCCTCAGCCTCCTGAGTAGCTGGGACTACAGGTGCACCGCCAAGCCCGACTAAACCCATCATTTAAAAAAGAAGATTTGACTGGCAAAAATTCAATGTATGAGTAATGCTTCTGAAATTGACCTTCTCCATAAGCAAAGGACCCCTATTATCATGACCAGGGATTATTATTCCAAGAAATTTGGTTAATTATGGGCAACAGGCAAGGCCAATCTTAGAAGGCGGCTGCATATTTACCTGTCTCAGTGTCTCCCCTGATGTATTTTTCCTCGACTTCAATATGGACTGACTCTAAAATAGGGAAATAGGGAGAACCCAGGGCTAATTGGCAAGGAAATCCAGGGATGAATTAGATGAACTGTTCATTATTCAACCAGTATTTTCAGAGTGTCTTCTACCTGTCAGACATTAGGTTGTGAAGGTAGATGAGGAGGGATTTCCCCTGTCCCCAAGGAGATCACAGTCCAGTGAAATGCCCACACACTCAGTTCAGATGCACAGTGGGACCAAGACATGGTAAGCAGAGTTCCGTGAAATTTGCTGTGGGAATTCTGAGGATGAGCTGTTTGTTTTGACAGGAGATCTAGGAAGTTAGGTCAAGGAGTGGCACTTAAGCTGGGTCTTAGGGCATGAGTGGTTTGTGCAAGGTTTGGGAATGACATTTTGGTCTAAGGTCAGGGAATCAGGAACTGTGTGTGTCACCTCGGGTCCTCAGGGTCTAGCACAGTATCAGGCACAGAATAGAAGCTCAACATGAGTTTGTAAATTAAATGAATGCATAGATGGAAACAGATAAATAGGAAACCTTTCTGAAGGCAAATTGGGCTCAATTTTGAAAACTGCTAAAGTTATGAATTGCTGTAGTCTTGAAAACAATATAGCATAGCAATTACTAGCTTGTATTCGTCACTCCTAGGTGTCTGTGAGCTCCTTGGGGGAAAGGACTTTACATAGATTTTACTGCTATATAGAAAATTACCACAAATTTAGCAATGTAAAACATGCATTTATTATCTTACAGGTTCTGTAGGTCAGAAGTCCTGACACGGTGTAGCTGTGTTCTCCACTCAGAGTCTCATATGGCTGAAATCAAGGTGTCAGGCAGCATCTCTTCGGAGGCTCAGGGTCCTCTTCCAAGCTCAGTGGTGTTGGCAGAATTCAGTTGCTTGCAGTTGTGGGACCGAGGCCCTGTTCTCTTGCTGGCTGTCATCCAGGGTTGGCTCTCAGCTCCTAGCTGCCTAGTGCCGTTTGCTACCATATAGCCCTCTCAGTTACATGGCAGCATGCTCCTGCCATGCTTTGACTCTCTGACCTCCTTTATGGTTCACCAGATTGGTCAGCCCCACTCAGGATAATCTCCTTTTTGATTAATCCAAAGTTCACTGGGAATTTACCTACATTTGCAAAATCCTTTTGGCCACATAAGATAAAATAGTTGCTGGAATGCCGTCGCATCATAGTCATGAATCTTGCTCACTCCCATGGGAGGGCACTGCACAGGGTGTGCACACCGGGAGAGGAGAGCTTAGAAGTCAGCCTAGTGCAACAGGGCCCATGTTTAATTCATCCCTGTATCCCCAGGGTCCAGCGCTGGGTAGAGCATTGAACACTGGCTGGATTGAAGGTCAGAGAGATGCCTAGAAGACCAGAGCGGGCACAGAAGGGACTCCAGGACACCCAGAAGCTCACTTCACATAGTAGAGGCAGAAGCCTCAAACTCCCCACACCAGAACTTGGCAAACAGACTTAAGACATTGCTGGATTCTTCAAAGTATCTCCATGGGATATATGCCAAAGCTTTCAAGGGAGAATTTTGGGAAAATGATTCCATATTGTATATATAGTCCACAATGTTTTTTTTTTTTTTATTAAAAAAAAGATGTTATCTGACATTTGTAATGTGCACAATCCTTTTTATAGTCATTGGGTATGTAGCATAATTAATTAGGTGGCGGGTGGGTGGGTGACTGACTAATGAGTCAGTAATAAACCAGTAATAAACTAGATTAATTTATATGCTCACTCATTTTCTGAGCTACCCACCCAGGGACTTATGTTCGCCAGTCATCCAGCCTCTGCTTATTGAAGCCTCCACCCTATCATCTGATGGATTCTGGAACTCTATCTGTGAACCAGACAGAGTCCCTGCCCTCTTCGTTTAGTTCTCCAGGATGTGGTCTGAGGGCTGCTTGAGTGTCAGTGACCTGGAGAGCATGTGAAAGACACAGGCTCCTGCACTCTGCTACAGGCCCGCCGAGCTAGACTCTGGAGGCGGCACCAGGAAGATGTACTTTTTTACAAACTTTTCAGTTAGTTGAGAACAGAGGAAATTTTGAAAACCCCTAGCCAAGTACTACAGTGATGGTGAAAGACAGGGGAACAAGCCAACAGCTTCACTCCGTGCCTTAATCACTGTGAGAAAGGAAGGGGGTATCCCAGGGAGAAGGAACAGCACCAGAGGTCAGGGGGGACAGAAAATGGGGATGGCTTGGGACTATAAATACTGTGCTGCTTTGATCCTGGGACTGAAGTGAAGCCCTCTGAAGTGCCACCCAGTTCTTCGGTGCAGGAAGTGCTATGTGCGTTGATTTGTTCAGAGTCCAGTGTAACCTGGCCAAATCCAGTTTAATCTGGCTGTAAGCCCCTACTTTGCAGGGTAGGGAGAAAATGCAGCCTGCTTTGTTTTGGGATTCTGCTCTCCTTGTCCACTAGAATTGGTCCCAGAGTCTAAGTTTTTGGAAAGGCCATCCACTGCCACTGAAACGCCAAATAAATAAGATCACGGGTCCCTTCGGGGTGGGTGGCTCTGCTGGCTTGAAGGAGGGCTCTTTGCTGTGGCTGCTTCTGGGGTGAAACTGGGAAGGGTCCCCGTCCCCCTGCCCAACTCACCACACCTGCCTCTTCTCTCTCCTCCTCAGCAGCACCTGCCCATCTGTGCAGGAATGTCTTCTGGTAAAGGCCTGGGCACAGAGGCATGCTCAGTTTAACAGCCAGTGTAGGAAGCAAAGTTGCCCAGCCTTGGAGCACAGAGGCTGGCTTGCTTCATAAAAGGAGAAAGAAATGTCGCTCCCCCTTCACTTCTTCACTTTGCCTTTCTTCTTCATACGTCATTAAGTAATCTTCCCACTACATGAAATTATCTCGTCCCCTTTCTCCCATTTTAGAACTTTAAGCCCACTAAAGTTGAGAACCCTTGGCCTGATTTGTAAAACAGGGTTAACTCTTGAAGTCAGAGTCAGTTAAATTGTATATTTAATGTGGTTTCTGCTCCCTCCCTACTACATCCCCTGGCTTAGTCTTAAACTGATGGTTCGTATGCTTAATGGTGTCATAGAACTGAGAAAGCATGGTGGTTTAGTATTGCTGGTGTGTGTGTGTTCGTGTGTATCTTTGTGTCCATGTTTGTGCATGTGTGTCTGTGTGCAGAGTGTATTCCTGTGTCTTTCTGTGTCTGTGTGTCTGTGTGTGTGCATGTGTGTCTGTGTGTAGGTGTGTGCATGTGTGTCGAGTGAGTGGGGCTCAGGAATGGCGTTGCGGAGGAGATGAGACTGACACAGAAGGCAGACCCAAATCTTCATGTCCATATAAAACTCATCAGCACTTTTCTTCTGGGAGCATTAGCAGCAAGGCTGATACTCAGTGGACAAGCTCAGCTGTTGAAATGTTGATGTTCTCCTGTGTGAGATTAGGCGTGGTTACAGCCCAAGCTCCGGATACCCCTCTTTCCCACCTTCTAATACTGCTGTCCCAAGCCCCGCTTGATCCAGCAAGGAAAGTGTTAACAATTGGCAGCCTCACCCCCACCCCACCCAAGCCCAACATCTGTTCTGACTTATCAGTATCCAGGCAATACCTGGAGTTAAATATTTTGAAAGGACACCCTTCTTTCTATCAGGGTTTAATCCTCACTGTGGCCTTATGAAATTAGAAAATTTGGCATAAGTACTCCCAGTTTGCAAAAAAATGAAGCTGTTGCACAGAAAATCTAAGTCACCCCCCCCACACACTGCCACCCACCTGGGACATTTCTTCCTGGTTTCTTGTTCTCTGTGGTTGACTGTTGAGTTCAGTGTTGCCTTTCCTGACCTGGAGGCTGTTTGGGAGTAGAGTTTTCAGGAGAAGCAGTTACCATTCAGGGCAGGAGCCACCTGAACTAGAGTTCATTTCAGGTCCACCTCCTCTGGGGTGCTTTTCCAGTCTCCTCCTCCATCTTTGTTGCAATGTCACATTCCTGCGGCATGGTGAAAGCACTCCAACACCAAATCTACAGCGTTTACTGCATGAAGAAATGCTGATAGAATGAAGAAATAATCGCACTGTACTATAGCACTGATCTTGCCTTGACCCAGAGTTGTTTTTGAATGTAGAATTAGTCTACACCCTAACTTATAAACTCCTGGAAAGAAGGGTTTCCCCGCCACATTCACCTCTGAACCCCACCTTGTTCCCCAGCACAGCCCTTGGCACTGAGTGGGCGCTTTATCAGAGTTCTTTGATGGAATGGAGTAGTCACCAGTCAACCCTGTCTTCAAGTTCACCTTTGAGACGTTAGGGAAATGAGCCCCAACACTTCTCTTACCCTGAAACCAAGTACAAGAAGGGGTCTTTTAGAAGCAGTCTGTATTCTCCACTGCCACTGGGTGGCTGGGTGCTGGAGGAAGAGTGAGCTGAGGAACTTGACCTGGGAAATTCAGGAGCTATTTTTTGTTGAACAGGCAATTTTATGCCATGAAAAACGGCTTCCCCCATACCTGCCCTTGCAGCATGAGGGCTGATGGCTCGTGGTGGCACCTATCCCCGTCTCAGGCATTCTCATGCATGGTCAAGAGGAGCCAATCTCTCCTCTCTGGCTGCTTCTTGAAATCTTGCCCAGTGGCCACTCAGGGGCAAACTTTTGCGGAAGAGGAAATGAACCAAGAGCATGTGTCATCTGCCGCTGCTGTACTCCCACCCACTTCCTGCACTGCCTCACACTTCGCCCAGACCCTTTGTGCTGGGAAATATAGGCTTTGTGCCCCAGCAGATGTGCACTCAACACAGCAAAACCCTTGCTTTGATTCTTAATTGTGGTCATAAGTGGGTCACTTGGGAGTCTTCTCTTTCCCTCATTTGAAAAATCCGGACAATGGGGTTACTGTGAAGATTAAGATACATGCTAATCGTATGTGAATTGCCTGATCTTTACATAAAGTGCTTAAAGACCATTAAGTCCCTCCCTTGTCTCATCCTCCTGAGTGTCTGCTGGTGGAACTGCAGTGACTACTTAAGAGTTTTAGTTCTTGTACGAGCCAGGGTAACACCAGAGAAGCAGAACCGGTAGGAAATATATGAAGAGATTTACTGCAGTGAGTTTGCTATGTCATTATGGGGATTGGCTAGGCAAATCTAAACCCCTCAGGGGAAGCTTTCAGGAAGGGAGGACTGGAACGGTCTTCAGGGACTGAAGCCACTGTTCAAAGTCAGGATTTCGCCTTTATAGGGAAGCTTTAGCTCTGCTTTTAGGGCCTTTCAACTGATTGAATTAGACCCACCCTGATTATCTAGGATTCTCTCCCATACTTAAAATCAACTGACTGGGGACTTTAATCACCTCTATAAATTAGCCTCACGGGAAATACTTATATTTGATTAAATGATGGGGGGGGGGGGGGCTGTACCTGCCCAGCTGACACATCAGAAGGGCCAAGTTCTTAACCAGGGGATAAGGGAGAGGGGCGTCTGAGGCATCAGGGAACTTTCTCAAATGACAGAAGCCCATTTTCCCTGGAGATTTTATTTCTGTTTGGAACCATGAAACTACAGAGCACCGCTTTATCCCACTTTCTTCTTTCATAATCAAAACGTTTCTGCCCCATTTCTTCCTCCCATTTGCTCTGAGTTTTATGCAAGAGAAGGGGAAATGGACAAGTCTGAGACATGTTATTTAAGGCAAGGGCCGGTCTATGGAGGTGTATAGAGTGGGGCTTGGCCTTCAGAAGAGATTCAGGGAGAAATGATTCAGGATCAGCCCTGGAAAGAGGGCTGTGTTGTACCCGCCCCATGGTTCTGGCCCCTTGGTGAGAGTTTATAGCTGAAAACAAGCCAGGCTGCAGGATGTTTCCTGAAGTTTCCCAAGGATGAATAAAATAAGGTCCCCGTTCTCTGTAGGATCCACCACACTAGCGACAAAAGACAGATGGGGAAGAGTAATCTCCAGCAGGGTGAGCCTGGGCGCCCTGGGAAACCAGCAGGAGCAAATCAGAGGCCTGGGGCTGTGTGCGCCAGAGGAAGCTCCTGGGGAGATGACACTGAACCAAAATTTGAAGGATTCATAGATGATGGCAGGTGGTAATGGAACTGTGAATACCTTTCTTCCTTGAAGTTTTCAAAGTTCACCATCTTCACAGTTTGGGATGGATCACTGGTGTTCCTTATAAGGTGGTGTTTTTGAGGTGTGGAGAGGATGTGAGGTTCACACCTGCAGCCTGGGTCTGCATGCTGCTTAACACCCCGACTGCTAATGAATGAACCCAAAGCTGCTATGCCTCCTTGAATGTGCTGGTCATGGCATTTGAAGTAGCCTGCTCCCTGGAGAGCGGGAATGGGGTGCACAGAAGGCTTGGGCTTCTGAAGGAGTGTATCTATCTTAGGGGTGGGGCTGGGGGTGGTCCAGAGCAGCCATGGGACCAGTTTGGATCTTAGGGGCACCCAGGGATCCACAGGAAGGCCCAGGGTCATGGCTCTTTTTTGAGACAAGTCCTCATTTGGACATTTCTTACCTTGGGATTAAAAAAAATATATTAATAGATTTTTTGGGGGGTGCATTTTTAGGTTTCCCAGAAAAATTGGGCAGAGAATACAAAGGGTTTCTGTATGCCTCCTTACCCACTCCACAATTTCCCTTATTATTAACTTTCTGCATTAGTATGGCACTTTTGTTACAACTGATACACCAATATTGACACATTATTATTTACTAAAGTTCAGAGTTTATATTACAATTTGTCTTTGCATTGTACAGTTCTCTGGGTTTTGCCAAATGAATAGTGTCATGTGTTCACCATTCTAGTATCCTACAGAATCGTTTTACTGCTTTACAAGTCCCCTGTGCTCCACCTATTAGAAACCATTTAGCAACAGCATGCAAGGCCTTTAAATGTGCCAAGGAAGACATTTATAAACAACCTATTTGGTCATTTTAGGCTCTGCAAGGAGATACACGAAAGACCTTACCCCGTAATAACGGTTTTTAGTGCTACTCTGAATTAAAATGTGCTGAAGGTGTTTACTTAGCTGTGATTTGTCTTGTATAAGAAAGAGAACTGGGAGAATGAATGCAGCCTAATTGCTCACCAGAAGCTGAGCAAATTGGTTGCCCTCAGACACAATGCAGTGTGGGAAGGGGCTAGGCATTAGGGGCCAATTGTCAAGCTGGGCTCCTTCTCATTTAGCCAGGAAGGAAGCTGGCACTCAACAGGCCATAGATAGAAATAAGAGCAAGATGGAAGCACTGTGGCCCCCATGCTCCCCACACACATAAGCCCGCTCTCTGGGCAAGGGACAGCTCTAGGTAGCGTGATATCTCCACAGTTAACATTCCAAAGCCTGTGGCCCCGGACTAATGATGACGCCACAGGCACATGCCCACCCTTGCCCCCCAGGCCTGCAAGGAGAAAACACAGGCACAGCCAGCTCCTTCCCCAGGGATTTGATTTGGCTCTAGCAGCTGCTGGGCAGACTGCACCGGCCCTCTCACTCAGAAGGGTTCAGAGTCCTAATAGTTCCAGACTCTAGGTTCTCCCAACCCCTCTCCTAGGTCCTTCTGGCCAAATCTAGCCACGGTCCCTCCTCGTGCCAGGGCAGTCCTCGTAGAAGCACTGCAGCATTTGGTGGAAGCCTTAAGCATTTCATTTTGCATCAGCACTCACTAGGAGGAGGGTGGGCAGGGCAGAGGGTGATATTCTTTCATAGCTTTTCAGTTGCAGATACATTGCTGAATCAGAGGAGATGCTTTCATAGCTTTTCAGGTGCAGATATGTTGTAATTAAAAGTGTTCTATTCTACCCAAATGTTAGCATTACCAGGATCCATATTCATGGGGATAAAAGGGACATGGGACAGTAGGGTGGAAGTGGGTGAAATTCACAGTGGAGTGGATTTCATAAGATTCAACCATCTTATGAAGTCAAGCCTTCTCATTGTACAGTTTTCCTTGAAAGCCTACCAGCTGGGAGGATTCTCAGCTCAGTCTCCACGTTGCTGCCTCCTTGTTCATGGATGCAGCCCTGGCTTCTAGCAGTTTCTGAGGCAGGGGTTCAGATGTAGATTTGCTCCCTGGAGGGGACTGCCCAGCTACTCTCCTGGACTTCACCCTAGCCTGGCGCCTTCCTGCTCTTGTTTTGTGAAGCTGAGTCAGGGTTTCCCAACTAGTTTATCCTGAATGCTGGCTGTCGCCTCTGAAAAGGCTAGGGGAATTAACTGAGTGCTGAGATCATGTCAGGGGCCTGGACAACCTCCCTCTGGACAGATGTGCAACAGACAACACTACCCACCTTTTGAGGTTGTGGCAAAAGGGCAAGTGAGACAGTGTAAGCAGGAGGGGAGGGAAAGGGATAAGAATTAATGCCACTGTGCCCAGGGATAGCAAGGCCCTGAATATAAACGCATAGCCCCAGGCCGCTGGAGGGCCTCACCATTCTGATTCTTTATATGCTGTTCCCCACTATTCCCTCTGCACTGGGATGAGGCTCTGTGATTGTTTTCCTTACAGAAATGACACAGGAGTGGAGGTCCTTCCAGAGAGCACATTTGCTGCTTTCAAGGGTACATGGGCTTCCTTGGAAGCCTGGCTGGAGCTGGTGTGCAGGCCGTTGTGCAGGGACCCACGGTGGCATCACCAGGGCCTGGGAGCTGGCTCCTTGCTCTTGCTGATGAGCCATAGACAAGCCTCGTGCCGTTGCTTGGGCCACTCACAGCCGTGCTATTGAGAGTCAGTTGTTCAAAGTTGATCAAATGTCGCTTTCATTTAGGTTCATGAAATGCTGCATGCTTCAGTACAAGGTTGGTGAAAAACCGGCCCTGGGCTTTGACTCTATGCCTGCAGATTGTGGTTAAATGAGCCATGAACCCAGCTCTGTGTCAGGTAATGTTAGAAGTGGATGAGATTTGAGCATTTTTTCAGCTCAGTCTCCTCCTTTCACAAAAGAGGCAGATTCCAGGCAACAGGCACACCGACGCTGAATACATTTGTTAACACATGAATGGAATGGGTGAATAGCACGTATGTGTTTGTCTGTTGCCCTGAACATGCAGCCCTTCACCTGACAATTTCAACTTACTGCTCAGGCCTGGCGAGGCATCCTTGCTTCCAGGAAGCCCTCCCTGGTGTCCAGGTTAGGTTCTCCTGCACCTACCCCTTCCTTGGCATGGACACCCAGTAGAGTGTGGTTCAGGGTTTGGAGCCACAAAACCTGATTTAAAGATGATCTGATTCGCTCATTCACAGAGCTGAGTAGACTCAGAAGCCTTTCTTAACTCCTCTCATGCCTGGTCACAACTGTCCTCTGCAGTTCAAGTGCCTAATGTTTCCACTTTGCAGAAGAAGACACTGAGGCCTATAGAGTGTTTATCTGAAGTTAAACAGGTGGTAAACATGTGGCCACCTGGGACCTAGAGATGTGTAGGATTTCCCCTCTCTAAGTATCTCACTATGGAGTGGGAACATAGACATGTGTGGAGTGTATTGCTATACTAATTCTAATGGAATTATTAGAATGATTCATTCTCATGGGAGGTGTCCATTAAGTTCTTCCCATCCAAGAGGAGTGAGTTCATGCTGCTTGGAATTTTGGACAATGCAAGGAGTTACACAGATCATAGGGTTTATTTTCCTCCAGGGGTGGAGGGCGCTTTTTCCTCCTCCTCCAATTTCTGTGGGCCTCAGCTACAAAGTGATTCCCAAAGGTCCGGATGGCCAGAGATGGGATAAGAGGAATTAGAAGACAGGAAACCAAGAGGCACTGGATACATGGGAGAAGTATCCCTGTTCCTGAGGGACAGGCAGCTGGTTGCTTGTCACCTAATATAACTGCCTTCTGTGAGAGCTGCAAAAATGATCAAATACGCTGGAAGGAAAAACATACTCCCCAGAAGGTGAGATTCAGGCTGCTCTGTGGGCTCAGAAGAGACAGCTATTTCTGTAACTCATTAAAAGAGTTTTTGATTGCAACATTGTTAATAAGAACCTGTAAAACAAGTTGATTCTACTGCCCATAGAGACGCATCTTATGAATAAACTTGTAAATCGTAGCTGCATATTCTGTCATTGATGTGCACTCTGGCATCTCTGTAGACATCTGCCATGATTAGGATGAAGGTCTGGAAAAGCCTTCCTATTTCGTTGGTGGACTTTTACGATGCCCTGGCTGAAAGGCACTTGACATATGGCTGCACTGAATTTATCTTAGGTACCTGCAAGCGTGGTGGCTTCACTCTGTGGTCAGAGGTCATGTGATGCATGCGCTCACCATTGCAGCCTGTAACTCAGTCTGTCTCAGGGAGGCAGTCTAAATTCAGCTTCCCTTCCCTTTGGGCAGATGCCATTACCACCTGGGCTTCTGGGAAAGCCCATTCAATCCCTCAACATGCTGCTTAATTTATTTGCTGGCTTGCTTCTCTCCCTTTGCTTCAGGGTCATCTGCCCATTTTCTCTGTTCCTTACTCTCATGCTCCCCTCTGCTGTATCTCCCACCTTTGCACTGCAAGCATCATCCAATTTCTGCCTTTCTGTTTCCTGCCACCTAACCTGTACTGATTTATACTCTTTATAGATCTCTAGCAAAATTAAAATAGCATTTTAATAGGGGCAAAGGCTTATGCAAGTAACCTTTAATAAAGTGTTGAATTCTTCAGGCACCCTAAATGAGATTTTGACATTTGAGATTTTTCTTTTGGCAGTAAAACGTACATAGAGAATTTAGAAAATGTGAATAATAAGCAAATCATTTCAGAAAATGCCACTTAAAAATAAAAGCCAGTGTAAGTTGGTTTCTTTCTATTTGACCCTAATGTATTTTCAAAAAATGCATAAAATGCAAAAGCAAAATCAAGAGTCTTACAAATTTGACGAGACTACGCCACACAGAAAAAAGGAAAGTGAAAATTAACCAGCTAGTTGAAGAGGGCGAGAGATCTACAGCCCTTTGCTAATCTTTTGGTTCAGCAGAAACTACTTGTAAAGAGTGATTAGATTTGGGGAGTTGTGTTTACTTTTGACAAAAAAAAAAAGACTTCTCTAAAAACTTGATGATTTAAAAAAATTGCTGTGGATGGAATTTGCTGTTTCTCTAGAGTTGTAATTCTCAGTGTTTGCCTCTGATATCACTGGTTTCCCTTGCTACCCTTGTGTAACTTCCCAAAGACACCAAGAAACGTATGCTTTTGCACAAGGAGTAAATGTTTTATAAATTTGATTTTTTTTAGTAGATATGCTTTTTCTTTAAAAATTTCATAGGATTTTATATAGATGGATATACAGAAATACAGATAGATAAGATGGATAGATAGTTGGCATTTAGCTGAAGATGAAGAAAACAAATTCCTGAACTTGATAACAACCTTGGGCCTTTCTGTGCACCCTTGAGCAAGTTACTTAGCTTCTCTGGGAAGTGTTTTTAGCCTTTATTATTATTGTTATTGATGAAGAGAAAGGATTTTTCAAACCAGATAGTCTATAAGCCAAGGAAGTTCCTTAAATCTCCTGTAGTAATCCCTTACTGAGCACAGTTTATTGAAAACCTGTTTAAATTCACAGTTGATGGTCTCTGTAAAACATACCCTAGTCTCCTAAGGATCATGATCAGAAGAAGAACATTTCATGAGCATCTGCTTTGTACCCAGTACTTCCCTATATAAGATTTTACATGATTCCCATCCCAACTCTATGCAGTGAAGATGGTCTTACTCTGATCCCCTCATCACGGAAGGGGTTCCAGGGGATACCCTGGCAGGGAGAAGGAGGCCTGAGTGGAAACTTGGCTCTCAGCCCCTGCCATCTTTCCACCCAACTGCAAAGGTGACTATTAACCATGTTTCCCAGCTCATTGCACCTTGAAAGAGGGCACTGAGGCAGGGTCAGATGGGGATGTTGGTCATGTCAGGCAGGAGTCCTCTGGGCACAGTGGGCCTGACTCAGCCTCTCAGACTGAGTAATGAAGTTTCAAGTAGTGATTTGGTAAAATGAGATGTTAGCCCATTAAGCAACCATCCAACTAGATCAACTGGATTTGATTTCTGTCTTAAGCAATAGGCATTTTTTAATGAAAAATGTAGTAATAATAATAAAACACTTGGAGAATAACTGGCACCACCTAGAGAGGCTCTCCCTGACTCTCTTAAATCTCTCTATCACACACACACACGCATGCACGCACGCACGCATGCACGCACGCACGCACACAGTTTTTCTCCCATCCCTTTAATTGCTTTTCTTTCAATTCTGATCACCTCTGATGAGACCCATCCAACTCCTTTGGACCACTTCTCTAGCTAATATATTTCTCTCTGATTTCTTCTAAGAATGCTCTCTGCTTTTAATGAACTCAGGTGATTAGGTCACGCCCACCCAGATACTCTCTGTATCTGTGGTCAGCTGATTTGGGATCTCGATGGTAGCAAATCCCTTCACAGCAGTCCCTGGATTTGTGTTTGATTAACTCACTGGGAGAAAAAGGTGTGGATCCACAGAGGCCAGGAGTCTTGGGGGCTATCTTATAATCTTACCCATTACATCTGTCCTCAACTCTGGTATCTTCCCAAGGTTTTGGTACCTAGATTTTTGAACTAACGGCCAGCAAGACTGGAAAAGTCTGAGACCGAATTTGAGAGTAAAAGGAAGAAATGTCTCCCTTTTGACAATATAATACATGAAGTTACTGCTGTGTCAAGCTCTGCTTTTTTTTGTTTTTTTTTTTTGTTTT
>NW_022436943.1:55434541-55533123 GCF_009761245.1 Sapajus apella | reverse complement strand
TTGTTTGTTTTGTTTTTTTTTTTTTGGTTCTTTTACCAAATTCATGGCTCTGAAGAGGTCAGGCTTCTGTTTTGTTTTTTCTTTGCAGCATAAGTGGAAGTTTTTTTCTCATGTAAATTCTGCTTCTACAAAGATCAGTTCTAAGTTGCTGAGTGTCAGTGTACATAGTGGTTGGAGATTTGATTTCCATGGAAACTGAATGGGAGACCCAAGTGTTTGTTATGTGCGCTGTTAAATGGGGCAAAGAGTGGGCCATTTGGAAGACTAAATGAGAAGCATATGTGGAGCACCGAGCCCACCGCCTGGGTGGGAAATGAAGGCTGTGGCAACAGTGTGCTGATGGCCTCTCCTGCGCCATCTCCTCTAATCCTCACTACAGTGCTGGGCAGAGAGACTGGCATGAGCTCCATCTAGTGGATGAGGAAACTGAAATTAGAGTAATAGATAATAGTAATCCAAATCCTTCCAGATCAGATTGGCAAAGCTGGAACTGAACTCAGGTCTGGCTGTGACCACATCCAGGGCCTGGAAGGGTCACTGCTAAGTGCTTTGGGCCAGTTCTTGTCCCAAGGATTCTCATTCTTCCTCCTTGGTGAGATGAAACATTCCCCTACGAGATGCCACTGGGTAAGTCCCTTGAGCTCACTGAGCTTCGACTTTAGCCAAATGGGGATGAGTCCAATGCCTGTAAGATGGTTTCAGAAGGCACAAATAAGGGAACATCTTAGAAAGCTCCAGACACATCACTGTAGAAGCTCCAGAATGCTCGGTGAATGAGAAACCTCCTTAGCAGGAGATGCTGGATAAACACAACATGTCGTTACTCTGTGACTGAAAGTGTCAGCACTTTCCTGGGTTAGTTTTTGTTTCTCAGTTGCCCTGAGCTAAGATGTTTGGTTGAGTTTTAAAAAGGTGATTGTTGGTAGTAACCGGTGTGTTAAGCAGGGTAGGGTATGACTTCTACTTGAGCTGTATTATGACAAATCGGACTCTAAGGCACCTCTTTGCCATGGTGTTAGAACTCCTGATACTTCTATTAGAGCATGATGTGATTGGAGAGTTCCAGGAGAAACAGGAGGAATAAGTTCTAGTGTTCTGTACCCTGTAGGATGATCATAGTTAAAAATATTATATAATTTCAAATTGCTGGAAGGGAGATATTGAATGTTCCCTACGCAAATAAATCAGAAATGTTTGAGGCGATGGATATGCTCATTACCCTGATCTGATTACTGTACATATTGAAACATCACTATGCACTTCATGAAAATGTACAGTTATTATTTGTGGATTAAAAAATTAAGTTAAAAATTAAATTACATTAAAATTTTAAAAACCAGCAGGGCTGGGAGGGAACAGTAATGAAGGACCTATTAGCACTACACGTCCATCTGTGTGCTCTAAATGCATGAGGCTTGCACTGACTGATGGAGGCCCGGTTGGTTGGTAGGGAGGCAAGCCCCGTTACCAGCAGGCCCAGCTCAGATCCCACATCCGACACAGCTGGTGTTGATCATTGGTCTTAAGTTGTGTCTCTGGGCAGAAGCGTAGTTCATCTTCTGAGGATATCCAGGCAGCTCTGGCCAAGGTGCACGCATTGGCTTTTGGCAGCAGACAGAATGCCTGCTCAGTGCTGGGTGCTGGTTTAACAAGCAAAGGATCCAATCTGGGGTCCTGTCTGACTTCAGGCTGTTTAACAAACAGAAGCCTCATGATCTGGGAAGTCCTTGAGCTTCTCCCATCAACCCCCATCACACCATTGTCATCGTTGATAGCAACCGGTGTGTTAAGTAGGGTAGGGTAGCACTTTCACTCGTAGGTCTCTGAAGACCTGAGGTTTCACTCTGAAGTTCTCTCAGGTCCTTTGAGAGTGACCAGGGTGATAATTACGGCCACACTTTAAGCCTCTACACTGGATCAGGCAATCACTTATCTGCTAATGGACTAATATATATTAGTCCATTTTTTTTTTTAATTGTAAGGGTGGGAGGTTACACTATTATCACTGTTTGATATAGGGAAACTGAGTCACGTTCCCAGGGTCTGCATAGCTAGTAAGTGCCTGGAATGGGAAGTGGTCCCAGTTCTGATTCCCAAAAACACATGGCTTAACCATGCCCTTTAACTCAGCCTTTCTTAAGTCCCAAGGAGGAAATCCATCTCTTTCTCCTCAGAGCGCCTGACATTTCGGCATTTCTGTGGACACCTGTCATTTACTTGCATGGCAAGGAAATCGTTGCGCAGTGCTTGGCACATAGAAGGCCCTGGGAGTAGTTGTGCTTCTTGCCCTTTCTCCTGAAGGCAGGCCCTGAATGAGTCAGGTTTCTCATGCTGGCAGCCTGGTGCCTGGCACGTGGTTGATATTTGGCTGTTTCCATAGCTCTGTTGTCTTATAGAGCCAGAGTCTGACTAGAGCTTTATCACACTGAGCACAGCAAGGGCACACAGTAGGTAGCTGGCAAACCCTGGCTGGCAGATGAGTGAAGGAATCTGTACACAGTGGGTGGTAAAGAATTCTAGTTATCATTTTCAGCATGACTTTGCATTTTCAGGGAGCATGCAACAAGGTGGGGAGGTACATGTTCAGTGGTGGAATGAGCAGGGCCCGAAAGACCTGTATTTTAATCCTCACTTGTGGTGATAGCCCAGGAAAGTCAGGGACTCCCTTATTCTCTGTTCTTTTACCTCTAAATGAGGAATAACAGTCCTTAGTTTAATGGGTGTTCTGTGGATGAAATGACATGATTGAAAGATGACCTGAGCGAGTGGCTGACATACAATAAACTGATAAATTCAGTTGTTAAATTATTCAGTCCCTTCATTCAGCTAATATTTATTGAACGCCTACTATGCGCCAGGCATTATTCTAGATCAGGAGTTGGCAAACTGTGTCCTGTAGGCCAGCCCCGACTCACTACCTGTTTTTGTAAATACAGTTTTATTTTGGAACCCAGCCATACTCTTTGTTTACATGTGGTCAGCAGCAGCTTTTGTGCTGCAAGGGCAGAGTTGAGTAGTTGAAACAAAGACATCAGGACATGCGAAGCCAAAAATATTTACTCTCTTGCCCTTTTCTATGAAAAGTTTGCCAATCTCCAATCTAGATGATTGGGATAGAGCCGTGAACACCGACAAAGACAAAACTGTGCCCTGTTTTCATTATATAATGTCCGGTGGTGATAAGTACTAGGAAGAAAACAAGGTGAGGCAGGGGAGTAGGGAGGTGGAGTGGATGGCTATTTAAATCAGGTGACATTTGAACAGAGCTCTGCCTATGAAGCCATTGACTTCTTCACAGCAGAAGGCTTCTGTGGGGGAAGGGTAGGAGAGCAGCGACAATTAGGAATACTTTTAAAGCTCCTACTATGTGCTGTATGCGGGTGACCAAGAAGTTGAAGGAAACTGGAAAATTGTTAGCATCTTTGAATTTTCATTCTAGAGTCTGTGCCAGAACCAGACAATAAAGATCAACAACAACAAAAAAGGTTTAAACTTTAAAAGATTAAAAGTGCTGTGGACTAAAATACAAGGTAAGAGCTGATAAGGGGGAGAGTGTTTCAGTTTTTTGCCTTTTGTTTTTGTTTCTTGGGCTTCCTCCTGCCTCAGCCTCCTGAGTAGCTGGGATTACAGATGTGTGCCACCATGCCCAGCTAATTGTTTTGTGTTTTTTTGTTTTTTTTTTGAGATGGACTTTTGCTCTTGTTGCCCAGGCTGGAGTGCAATGATGCAATCTCGACTCATTGCAACCTCTGCCTCCCGGGTTTCAAGTGATTCTCCTGTGTCAACCTTCCCAGTAGCTGGGATTGCAGGTGCATGCTACCATGCCTAATTTTTGTATTTTTAGTAGAGATGGGTTTCATCATATTGGTCAGGCTGCTGTCAAACTCCAGACCTCAGGTGATCCGCCCTCCTCGGCCTCCCAAAGTGCCAGGATTATAAAAGTGAATCACCGCACCCAGCCTACCCAGCTAATTAAAAATATATATATTTGTTGAGGTAGGGTCTTGCTGTGTTGCCCAGGTTAAGAGTGTTGCAGTTTCAAACAGGGAATCAGTGTAGACATCATAGAAAGGTGACGTTTGAACATAGAGTTGAGAGAGATAGAGGAGTGAGCCATGTAAACATGTGGGATAAGAACATCGAGGTAAGGGCCAGCACAAAGACCCTGCATTGGAAATGGGCCTGATCTTTCTGAGGAACAGCAAGGATGCTGATGTGGCTAGGAAAGAGTTAGGAAGAGGGTGCGTGACAGAGAGAGAGATCAGAGAGTACTGGGCTGGGGCAGGGCTCGAGGGCCAGCATAGCACCTCTGTTTTAAAACACAAATGGTAAATTCTCCTCTGGAAACTTTTAATCCAAGGTAGGAACAAAAGATGAGTTCCACAGAGTTTCTATTGGAGAAAAGTCAATAAAATTAACCCCAGAGCTGAAGAGCCACTGTCCTCTTTGACAAGAAAGTGACTCAATGTAGGTCAGAGGAATTACGTCGTAACCAGATATGTTTCTCCAGGGGGGATGCAGGATGCTGCAGGCTTTAAAAGGCTCAGGCTTGGTACTGCTGGGTAATTAAAGTCCACAGTGGTTTATGACAGCAGGATGTGTGCACACAAAAACGAGCACACACCCCCACAGGTGTGGTGTGCAGACACAGACGCCTTGCTGTTCATTTGTCAGTGTCAGAGTGTATGTTCGATGAGGCTTTAGGATGGATTATTATTTTCCCTTCTGCGGCTCAGGAAAACACACCATTTCCACACCCACCCTCTGCCAGTGCAGGAGGTAGTTTGCAAGACAGCGGCTGCCCAGGCGCCATGGGCATCTGTATCGGAAGCAGATGCTCCACCGCACATGGAATGTGGTGCAGAAGGCTGGCTGGCATTTGGATGAGACTGTGCCCTGGCGGGGGTGGGGGGGGGTTAAAAAGAAAAGTGGGATAACTGTTTTTGAGCGTTCTACTGTGGGGAAGGGGGGAGATGTTTTCTCTCCTCGGATAGCTGTAGACTAACGGGAAAGGATTTTTCCAACTCTCTTTTCTCTCACTGAGCATTGTGTACCCAAGTGTAGCCTCTCAGAGTAGTTTGATGTTTGTTTCAGCTCAACGGGCTCCCAAAATCCAGTTCAGCCTGCAGAATTTGTTTTGTCAGTGCCATTTCCTGGCCACCTGCTGGGTGCAGAGGCGTAAAGCATTTGTTAGCTGGGCACATATTGTGCGTTAGGAGTTTTTGCATCTCTTTTCTCAGCATCATAGGAGTTTTGCATCTCTTTTCTCATCCCCAACACATCTTGAAGAAGTGAGAGCGCTGTATTTGTCATCCTCTCCGTTTACAGATGTGGGCATTGAGGCTTGCAGAGGTCATGCCTTGCCCAAAGTCATCCAGCCAGTAAAAGGTGGAATGAATGTTTAAGCACTGGCCTTTTGATGCCATCATCTTCATGGGTAGTTTCCTGACCTACTGAACCAATAAGTCTTAGTTCAAAATAGCATTGTGCCCGTTACTACTTACAAAGTATGCTCTAGGCACCATCGGCAGAATCAAGACAAGAAGGACCTGGGCTTTGTCTCTGGGAAATTTACAAAACTAAAAACTAGTGGTTGTATCCAAAGTGGTCATATCCACTTATTCTGACAGATTCTGAATGACATTGGATTGTTTTGTGAAATTCCTTTCCTTTCCCAAGCCCAAAGGAGAGAGGCTTTCCAGAGCTGAGGAGCATCCTAGTTCATCCTGAGATTTTGGAAACCAAATATTTAATAGTAATAACATTTGAAAGTGTTAACTAAATGTTTGAAATTGTGTTGACTCCTTCCATTGTCTTATTTAAAAAATGAGACGTATTGCTACTTTATTATTGTAAAGTTACCAGCCTAATGCTAATTGGGTACTTAAAATGTGCCAGTAATACTTTAAACCCTTCATGGTGTTGGCACTTAGAATTCTTACAACCTCATCAGATTAGTACTGTTATTGCACTGATCTAACAGAAGAAGAAATGGAGGCCCAGAGATGTGCTGGAGTGAGCTGGAGACTGGAGAACCTGAGCTTGCTCTTCTGCAGTGCTCCAAGATTTCTCAGCCCTGGAGGTGCTTGAGAATCTCCATGGGAGTGTTTATAAAACACCCACGCCACACCCTGCTCTCAAAGATTCTGATTTCATTGATCTGAGTGGGGCCCAGGCATTAAAGTTTTTGTTGAGTTTATTACTATTTTTATGGTGTATTATAACTCAGAAAGCACAACACAGTATACAACTGAATTATTGTAAAGGGAACAGCTAAGTCACCCCCAGGAGCAAGACCATTGCCAGGACCTGGGAGCTGCTGCACTGTCCGTTTCTACTCAAGCCCAGACTCTCCCAAAAACAACCTCTGTCCTGACTTTAATGGTCATCACTTTCCAACCTTATTTTATGCTTTCATTACCTAAGTATCCATCCCTAAATACTATACTTTCTCTTTGCCTGTTTTTGGTCTTGTATAACTGGAATCATATACAGAAGGTGTTACTTTGTGTCTAGCTTTTTCCATTAAGTCTTAAGTTTGTGAGTTGTATCCATGTTGTTGCGTGTAGCTCTAGCTCCTTTTCATGGCTGTATAAAAGTCCATTGTGTAACCATACTATCAATGACAGTTGATGGACATTGAGGCCGTTTCTTATGTTGGATTATTACAAATAATGCTATTAGGAGTGTTTTTGTGTGTGCTTTTTGGAGCATACCTGCACATGTATTTGCAAGGTTGGTACCTAGGTGCACAATTGCTGGACAAAGGGTACACTAATCTTCAGATACAGTACATAGTGTCTAGGTGTTTTCCTCAGAGGTCGTACCAGTTCATACTCATAGCAATAGCATGTGAGAGTTCTCTCTACTCCACATCTCAACCATCTTTCATGTTGTTAATGGTTTTAGTTTTAGC
This sequence comes from Sapajus apella, assembly GCF_009761245.1. Taxonomy (NCBI): domain Eukaryota; kingdom Metazoa; phylum Chordata; class Mammalia; order Primates; family Cebidae; genus Sapajus; species Sapajus apella. Next base: position 55,526,207 of record NW_022436943.1, on the reverse strand, counting down.
CATTCTGATGGGTATATGGCAGTGTCTTGTTGTGGCTTTAATTTGCATTTCCCTGATGGCTTCTGGGGTTGCTCACTTTTCATTTGGTTAAAAGCCATGTGGATATCCTCTTTCATGAATTGAGTACTCTAGTCGCTACATCATTTTTCCATTAGGTTGCCTGTGCTTTCCATACAGATTTTTCATATAAGCCCTTTGTTAGTTATATGTGTAGCAAATACTTTTTCTCACTCTGTGGTGTTTCTCTTAATGTTTTTCTTGTTATTGTTTGGTCTTACAAAGTTTCTTAATTTTAATGCAGTAGATTTATCAGTTATGTCCTTTATGAAAAAAGTCATGAAGATTTCTCCATTTTTTTCTTGAAGTTTCATTTTTTTTTATATTAAAGTCTACTGTCAAACTGGAATTGATTTTTGTATATGGTGTGAGGTAGAGACCAAGTGTGTTTGTTTTTTCTTTCCAGTTGATACCAAATTTTCCCAGAACATTTTGTAAGAATCTGCTTTATCCATGTATGCATAGGTATTTAAGCTTACTAGCATACTCCAAATTATAGAATGAAATCAGAACCACTGCATGATGATCAAAATCATGATTCATGTAAGACACTTGTATAAAAGTATAAAATCTCAATGAAAAATGTGAAAACCATTACTAATTCTACCTTCCAGAAATAACTCCATTAATTTATTTTATGAAGAGAGGCATCTTGTCTATTTTATTTGTCAGTGCCTGGAACCAGGCCTGACACTTAGTAGGTGTTTAATCAATATTTTTTGAAATAAATAAGAAATGAATAAATGAATGAAAACTTTGTCCCCTTCCATCTTTTTTTCTTTTTGTATATATACAAATCCAAGTTATACTATACATGCTATTGCCAACATGATTTATTCCCTTAAGTATAGCCCTTAACCGTTTTCTAATATTATTTTTTTCTAGTTGATGATGTTTAATAGTTATCTGGTATTCCATCAAAGGTAGAATGTTTTTAATCAGCATCCTGCTGTTGAACTTGTATATTATTTTTACCTTTGAACTAGAATAATGACATTCTCTGTTCTAAAGTTTTCCTATGCTCTTCAGTTTAGTTCTTCAGAATGTATTCCCAGAAGTGGAGTCAGTAGGTAAAGGTGTGAATATTTATACATATTGTTAAACTTATTACCAAATTGCTTTTAAACAAATTTAAGTCTATTTATATTTCAATGAGCAAACAATGACCATGACTCTTTTCCAGATCTTTTGCATGATCATTTTTTAAAAATCTGGGCTCATTTGATGGAAAAAAGTTATATCACATTTTAATTTTAAATGATTTATTTCAAGTGAATTAGAAAATGTTCTTTATATAACCCTTTGTGTTTCTCCTCCTCTGCCTCCTCCTCCTCCTTTTTCTTCTCCCCTCCCCCTTCCCTTCCCCCTTCTCCCCCTCCCCCTCCCTTCCCCCTTCTCCTCCTCCCCCTTCCCCCTTCTCCTGCTCCCCCTCCCCATCCCCCTTCCCTTTCCTCCTTCTCCTTCTCCTCACCACCCTCCTCCTCTTTCTCCTCCCCTTGTTCTTTTTCTTCCTCCTCCTCCTCTTTTTCTTCTTTTTCCTTTTTTTTTTCTTTTTTGACACGGTGTCTTGCACTGTCACCCAGGCTGCAGTGCAGTGAGGTGATTATGGCTCACTATAGACTCAACTTCCCAGGCTCGAATGGCTAATTTAAAAATAAAAAATTCTTTTTTTATAGAGATCGAATCTCACTATGCTTCCCAGGCTGATCTCAAACTGCTGGTCTCAAGCGATCCTCCTGCCTTGGTCTCCCAAAGTGCTGGGATTGCAGGCCTGATCCACTGTGCCCAGCCTATTTCTTCTTTTATAACTAACAAGATCTTCTAAGAGGTCTTTATTTACTGAAGACAGTAATCTCTTGATATCAGATATACTGCAAATATGTTTCCCAAATTGTCACTTTTCTTTAAAGTTCATTGTTTTTTTACTTCTTCAAAAATTCACATTTTTATGTATAAAATCTTTTCTGTCAGTCTTTTCCTTTGTGATTTAGTCTTACAGTTTCTACTTAAAGCCTTCCATTATTATCTTAGTGAAACTGGCTCTGGGTTTTCACCATTAATTAAGAAATTTCCTATTGGTTTCAAATAATTCTTAACACATTAAGGAAGTATCTTTCTATGCTACTGATTTTTAAAAATTGGGAACAGATATCAAACTTAATTAATTACCAGTTGGTTATCTATTAAGGTGATTTTATAAATTTTTCCTTTGACTTACTGATGTAATGACTCCCATTGGAAACTTTTCTAACGTTGGGCTATCTTTTATGTTCCTAGCATAAGCCCTATTTTCAGACTTCTTGAATTATAGCATCCTGTTGGGACATGATGAATTTTATTTTATTTTTCAATATTCTGTAGACTCTCCTACTAAGATTTTACTTTGGATTTTGACTTCTATGAGTATTTAAGAGAATGTCCTTTCTGGTTTCTAAAATTTTAATTGAGATATAATAATTGTATGTATTTTGTGGGGTAAAGTATGATATTTCAATACATATATACATTGTGTAATAATCAAATCAGGGTAAATAGCATATTCATCACCTCAAACATTTGTCATTTCTTTGTAGTGAGAATATTCTTTGTTTTTTTTTAAATCATATTTTTGTTAGTTTTCAACATGATGCAATCCTCCCCAAAATGGATTTAGAGAATTTTCATTTTTCCTTAGAGTCAGAGGAATGATTCATGAACTATTCCAGGAAAATAAAAGATATTCCAACATTAGAAGAGTTTTCTAATAGGAGTCGTCACATTAATAAATTAAAGAAAAAAGTTATATAATTACCTTAATAGATGACCAGTTGGTAATTGATCCAGTTTGATATATGTTCCCAATTTTTTAAATCAATAGCATAAGAGTAAACTTTCTTAATATGGTAAGCATTATTTGAAACCAATAGGAAATATCTTATTTAATAAGAATTTATTTATCATTCTTTTAAATTAATTTTATATGGTATTCCTCAAGATTTTTTTTATTGGACTCACTTTGATAATTTATATTTACCTTTAAAACCATCTATTTCACCACCTGCTTCTAAGATAACTACACAGAACTGGCTATAATTAATATTTTTGAGATTTAAAAATGGATCTATATCTGTTTCCCAAATTGTCACTTTTCTTTAAAGTTCATTGTTTTTTCTTCTTCAAAAAATTTACATTTTTATGTATAAAATCTTTTCTATCCGTATTTTCCTTTGCTGTTTAGAGTTTCTACTTCTTAAACTTTTCCTTTATTGTCTTAGTGAAACTGGCTCTAGGTGATTATATATGCTTCCTAAGAAAATTTTATTTTTTTCTACATTTAACTGGCTCTGATTCATTTTTCAATTTTACTCTTATTTTATGTTTTTATAATGTTTAATTTTATTAAGCTGTTTTTTAAGAGTAAAATATATTTCATTGAAATCTTTATTTATTTTAATCTAGGTTCCTTTAAAATTGACAGTATGCAAGGCTAAACATTTTCCTCTGAGGACAGCTTTGGATACCACCTGAAATTTTGACATGAAATGTCATTTTTCCCCCCAATCAGGAGAATATGCTTTTGTAGGAACATATATCAAAATCTCCTGAAGAATTTTTCAAACCACATAGCAGTCCCTGAAAGTCTGATCTCTTCTCTGCACCATCCCCCACATCCCAGGGTCCTTTAATTAATTTTTTTTTACTTTTTCTCTCGTACTTTGTTTTAAATGTGTTTCTAATAGGTACAAAATTGTTTGACTTGATTTCTTTATCCTATTAGGGTGATTTAAGAAGAGTTAAACAAATTTTAACTTATATGCTTGATTATCCATCATCATTACCATCTTGTTTTGTTTTATGCTTTCTGTTCATTATATTTCCCTTCTTTTTCCTTGCTCTTATATTTTTTTTGCTAGGGGCTCACTGCCACACCTCCTTTTGCCATAAGGCAGATCCCTGGTCTGGCATGAAATTAAGTGGGATCCAGTGCTGCTCAACTAAACATACTGCAATTTCTGAGGTAAAAGTGGTACGAGGTCCTGAAGACGAGGATACCCACCCTCAAAATGTGTATTGGTTCCTGTTAAAACAAATGGCTGCCATTCTAGGTGAGGAGGTGCAATGTATTCACCTTGCCTTGAAGTGGCTGGTTGCTTTTAAGTGATGGTTCTGTGTCAAGGACTCTGTGCGGGTCTCTGTTTTTATTTTATATTGCTATGACAGAATACTTGAGACTTGGTAATTTATAAAGAAAATAAACTTACTTCTTTCAGTCTGGAGGCTGGGAAATCCAAGATTAAGGGGCCCACATCTGGTGAAGACCTTCTTTTATTATTGGCACATAATAATTTTACATATTTATGTGGTACATGTAGTATGATGTTTTGAATCATGTATGGATTGTGTAAAAGTCAAATCAGGGTATTTAGCATATCCATCACCTCATATATTTATCATTTTTTTAAGGAGAATATTCAAAATCCTTTCTTCTAGCTATATGCAATACAATATTGGTAACCATAGTCACTCTGTGCAATAGATCAACAGAACTTACTCCTTCTAACTGTAACTTTGTACCCATAGACAATTTTCTCCCCATCGCCCCATCCCCCTCTCCTTCCAACCTCTAGCAGCCACTATTCTACTCTTCAAGGTGAGGGTCTTCTTACTACATCATCCCATGGTGGAAGAACGAGAGGAAGGGGAAGAGCAGGGGAGGAGAGTGTGAGAGAGCAGAAGGGGTAGAACTTGCTTTTATAACAAGCCTAATCTCAAGATGACTAACCCACTCCCTGGATAACATTTGTCCATTCTTGAGGGCAGAGCCATCATGACCAAATGGCCTTGGATTGGGCCTCACCTCCCTACACTGGTGCCCTGGGGATTGAGTTTCCATCACATGAACCCTGAGGGACACATTCAGACCACTGCAGTCTCTTCGCTGGCGTGTTGGGCTCCCCAGAAAGCACACTCTGAGTTGGATGCGTGCTATTTGTTAGGAAGTGCCTTTGCCATTGGCATCTGTAGAAGGGAAGGAAAGGAAGCAGCACTGGGCTGAGGGAGGAGTGGCATTGCAGCCCCTGTAAAAACCTCCGCTGACTTCACGCAATCTCTGAAGCTGGGGTGATCTCTCAGAATTGCTTCAAGTTGGGGCTGTGCCTGTTTACTTGCATGTTGATGAGTCACTGGCTGTTGGATCTCATCTGGAAGGAGGCATGATCTTGGGTGAAGAGTTTTATTTCAGCCAACATAGTCCTCTAAGAGCTGATTGCTGATGTGTTCTTGTAGAGCACTCTGGCACTCTAGTGAGGGCCATCTTTTCTTTCAGAGGGAAGATCTGTTGGCATCACAGCATGTACTACAACCTGCCGTGTCCTTCCTGGTCACTGGGAAAAGCACTGCATGTGGATTATCCTGTTTAATTATCATTGTTTCCATCTTACAAATGGGAAGGTGAGGAAGCAAGAGATTAAAGAACTTACCACTAGGCATAGACTAGCAGAATTGATACCCAAAGCTAGACCGTTTGACTTTAATATACTGCGTCTTTTGATCAGAAAGTTACGAGTCCTGCTCTTACTTTGCCTAGCAGTTTCTTTTAAATATTAAAAGACTCTTTGAACCTGTATTTCTCAAATGACTATATGGTTGTCTTCGAGTTGCCGTCACACATGAATGACCAGCTGACAGGTGTAGAATTCTCGGGTTGCAACCTTTCCCCATTAAGCCTTTGCTTGGATGTTCAGCTGCCTTCTGAGATTTAATGCACTGTACCGAGAAGAAGTCTTTAGGGCCCTCTGATTCTTTTCTCTTCCATTGTACATGACCTCTTTATTTCTGTTTGTATGCTTGTAGAAGTCTGTCTCCATCCTGGATTTGAAAAATTGCCATCATATTACTTCAAGATGTTTACTTCCTTCCTATCTGCTCTTTTCGTGGGGAAATGACTTATTCATTCTGTCATTTATTCATCTTTTGAAACGTGTTGGTGCTCTGTCCCTACCAGACACAGTACTGGGAGATGGTGACACAGAGGTGAGAGCTATGGCAGCTCACAGGGACAAGGGAACAGATAAGAACACAAAATGCAGTGCTGTGAGGTGGGTGTGTGCTGAGGAAACAGACCTAGCAAAGACTCACTGAGTCAGAGAGCAGGTCTTAGGACAGAGAAGCTTCTTGTAGAAGGTGAACTCTGATTTGGGGTTTGAAGGATGCATAGGAGTTTGTCAGGAAACAAACTGGTGTCCTAGCACTGACTCTCAGTCTCCTTAGTTAGGCCTGACAAAGTGGATTACAGCAAATTGTAGCTGAGACTTAACTTGGAATCTCTAGATGCTTTTCCTCTACAGCTAGTGCTCGACTTATGACCATGATTGGTTCCCACAGACCGGTCGTAACACGATTTGGTCATAAGTTGAGTAGGCTATATGTACAGTACTGTGAAATGATGTTATAAAAATCTTTAAGTCATATTTTATCATAACTTTCTTTCATTATTGTTATATATCATAATTTTCTTTGTTCATTTTATGCCATTTGTATCATCTCTATACCATTTTGTTTCTTATTTTTACATTCGTCAGGTTTAAGTAAAACACTGCATTACCAGTACAACTGGTTTAATATTTGCAAAACATACAAAATTACAAACTACAGGTGCAGACAAAAATACAAAATACTGGTGTAAAAAATACCATAGGAAATATTTTCCCAATTGCAAAACATATCAACATGTACGAAACATTTTATTAGCTGTTTTTGAATTTGATCTTCCATCCAAATATATAGCAATTTCTCCATTTCGTGGATGGGCCCGCTTTGTTGCCTTGTTATAACTGTTGATCACATGGATGCAGAACCTTTCACAGCTTCACGAATTCTTTCTTTATCTTTCAAAATCGTCGACACAGTCGATTGTGATAACTTCGTATCATGTGCGCTCACATTCACTTTCTTTCCTCCTTTGTACTGCTTAATTACCTTCATTTTCGTGTCGAGATCGATGGCCTTTCTTTCCTTCTTGGCAGGCTGAGGCATAGACAAAGACAATTTCCTCTTGGTAGACATCTTGGGAGGGGTTTGATGAAAAATATCCAAGACACAAAACACAAATTGCTGTACTGAGTCTGGGATAACAGTTGAAATGGTGCACGCGGAGATGGTAGTGCTGCCGGAAGCTGGTCCGCACTGTCGTGCGCCCAGCTGGGCAACGTTTGCGCTGCCAGACGTGGAGCAGTCGTGGCTAGTGATTGTGGTCATAAAGTCGAATTGTCGTAAGTTGCATAGGTCGGTCGTAAGTCGATCAATACCTGTATTCACTCACTTAATCCTTATTTTTCAGAGAAGAAACTGAGACCCAGAGAGGTTACCTGGCCTGCCAAAGTTACACAGCCAGGATGTTGTAGAGGCACAGTTTGCTTCCTTGCCTGGCAATGCTCAGAGGGCAACCTGATCTTTGGAAACAGGAGAAAGTCATCTACAAATAGGTTCCTTTTCCATCAGGAAAACCTTCCTACCTCCCTGTCTCAATCCTCATCCACAAGGTCTGCATCCGCTGTGTGTGCATGTACCAGGCGCCGTTTCAGCGCTGAGGGCTATAGAGATGAACAAGCATAGACCCGTCCATCCCTCCAGCGTTTAGACCCAGTTGATGCTATGTGGTGCTGGGGCTCAGCCCAGGTCTGTTGAGTATATGAAGGTGGGGACTCCAAACCATCTTAGTGCCAAGTGAATGGACCAGACTATGGTTACTACTGCCTTGTCTTTGCCTCTTGGCTCCATTTGCAGCTTGAGGCTTTCTCTGACCTCTGCTGCCCACCAGCCTCTCCTGACCCCAGCTCCCTGTAGGCTGACAGTGCCTCTACCTCCCTTGCTGCCCTCATCCTGTCACCATAACGATCCTGCACTCTGCAAGGAAAACTCACTGCACAAGCCATTTTTCATAAGAAAACTCCTATGATTTCTCAGGCTCTTGATGCTATGTGGCCTCAGGAGCAGCTGGAGGCATTCCTCTGTAACCTGTGCCTCTTGTTCCCCTTATCTTGGATCTTCATCGGGGTGGGCGAGCACTTGATCTTCAAAGCAAAGTTGCTGGATTCATGGGGAAAGCAGGCAAAGGGATGGTTTGGATGTGGGGCCTTTTCAGCTGTGGACCCTTAGAAGACAAGGGGTTGGAGTTTTTTTCTATTTAGAATGAGAGAGTTTTAGGAAGACTTAGGTCTTGATGATGCTGTGAGCCTGGAGCAAGGTCTGATGCTGTAGAGACTGTCTCATTGAATCCTCCCAATAGCTCCATTAGGCGGGTGCTTGTCTTATATCCATTTTACAGGTGGAAATGCTGAGGTTCATAGAAGCCAAATGAACAGAGCCAAGAAGCGGCAGAACCAGGATCTGGGTGCAGGCCCCTTGGATTCCTTATCTGGCTCTTCCATAATATTACCCATCAAGAATGGTATGGCCCTGACACCCTTCTCCTGTTCCCTTCCCCAGTTCACAAGGAGCTCAGAGCCTAAGCCTGCACTGACTCTCTTGAGGCTAAAGGCATCTCTTTCTCCTGGGGGCTGGCTGCGTGTCCCCACACTTCACTTCAAAATGCCTGACTCTCCCAATGAGTTGGTTAAAAATCCTGTGAAATTTTATGGTTTATGTCTTAGTCTGTTTTGTGTTGCTATAATGAATACCTGAGACTGGGGAATTTATAAAGACAAGAGGTTTATCTGACTCAATTCTGCAGGTTATACAGGCATGGCTCCAGCATCTGCTCGGCTTCTGGTGAAGCCTCAGGAAGCTTCTAATCATGGCGGAAGGGGGAGGGGGAGCAGGCATGTTGCATGGTGAGAGATGGAGCAAGAGAGGGGGCAGAATACACGTTGTTTTAAACAACCAGCTCTCACATGAACTGATGGAGCGAGAACTCCCTCATTACTGCGAAGGCAGTACCAAGCCATTCATGCCGGATCTGCCCTGGTGACCCAAATACCTCCCACCAGACCCCACTTCCAACATTGGGGATCACATTTCGACATAAGATTTGGAAGGGACAAATATCCAGACCATGTCAGCATGCAAAATTTTTTTTCAATAAAGGCGTTATTAAAGAAAAAAAAAAGAACTCTAAAGACTTAAAACTATGTATTGCACTGCACCTTCTGGCTAACCTGCCGTGGGAGGCAGTCTGCATTGCTTGCTATTTAATGTGATTTGGACAAGCTCTCTGCCTGGTTAGTTCAGTGGACAGATGCCATGACGAGGCGGACCTCCAGGCTCCTGGGATTTGACCAGGCCAGAAAGGGTCTACCCATCTACCCACATGTTCAGGATGTTTCCTCTTCGGTTCTGCCAGGAGGCTCAGCTTGACCTCAGACAAAGTCTGCCCAGGCCTTACTGATCCCCTGGTGTACAAGATTGTGGGAGGGGCTAAGCTAAAGTAAAGGGAAGATCTCTCTGGGTGCGTTTGAACTGCTGGGCTTCACAGCTGCGGTTCAGGGTGTTTTGCTCCTTCTGCATCCGTCACTAGAATGTCAGCACCGCAAGGTCAATATGTGTTTTGTTCACTGAGTATCTTAAGCACCTGGAAGAGTACTCAATAAGTATTTGTTGAATGAATGAGCTCCAGTTGTAGGCTGGTAGGATGTTGGCAAGAGTTATCTTAATGGAGAATTTTTCTGTCTGGGAAAGTCTTCTCCTTGTCTTTGCAGCATAATAGTTCTGGCTGTCTCTAAACATTTTGGGGTCCTGTAATCTAGAAGTCCTACAATTCTCTACAGTTCTTCTTTGGGACATGCTGTTGTTTTTTAGTGGAAATTTCTGCTGTTAATGAATCCAAAACCATGAAACTTGATGAGTGTATGGATGTGTCTGGCACATTTATCTGAGTGTGACATCTCAGCTGTGGAGCTTTCATGAATGCCAATTCGGGCTAGTGTTGATGAGTGTCTTACACAGGGAATGAATTTTGGTGTCAGACCAATCTGGGCTTGAATGTTGACACTGCCACTATTCAGCTGTGCAGTCTAAAGCCAGTGGCTTAACCTCTCTGAGATTCAATTTCCCTGTCTGTAAAATTATGGATAATGGACCAACCTTGTGGTGGATCCGTTGTGTGCAGTGCCCTTAGCATATAGTGGCACCCAGTAATTACATTCAGGTTAATAGGTTTCTTGGCAACTCTGACTGCTCGTTTTCCATTTGCTTTATCCTCCCTTCTTTTTTCCTGGTCCTCTACCCAGATGCACAATGCCCTTCACCTCTTCCAAGTGTGTGTGTGTGTGTGTGTGTGTGTGTGTGTTTGGCTTTCATTTATTTTCTATAGAAAGAGGGTATTAGTTCCTGCCCAGTCTCCCTTGGCTATAGTTCATGATGAGCTGGGACTCACTGTGGGGCTGAGAGGCCTGCAGAGCTGTGTTTGTCACATCTCTGCATGCACAGTGCCCACCTGATACAGGCAGGGTGTTCTGTGAATATTAACTAAATGAACTTGGTTTTTCTCTGGGCATTTTCTCTCACTCAGCTATGGGACTAACTTCCAGGGATGGGGGGGAAGCAGAAGGTAAATCTGGTAAATGAGGCCCAAATTCCTGCAGTTGTGGGTATGTGGGTGTTGCGGGGGGGAGGTGGGAGATGGAGAGGGAAGTCCAGGCACGTGCAGGTGACAACACAGCCCCACCCTTTCTGGAAGTGGGCAGCTTGGGAAGCAGGCAAGGCTTGTTAGTATTGGGGGCTGTTTTGAATGAGAAATAGCAGTTTCTTCATCTGGCTTCTCATGAATAATTTGATCCCACAAGGTTGGGAAAATCACTGCCTGTCTATGCAGGTGACCATATCTATAAAGCAGTCATTGAGATGCTTGCCTCTTTCTCATATGCCATTAGTGAGGTTGGAAGCAGCCATGTGCTCCGTAGTAGCCCCACAAGAGTCTACACTTTGGTCTTTCACTGGCCTGGGCTCAAAACCTATCTCTTTTGATGCCCAGCTGTGTGCCTAGTGCAGACAAGTGGTTTTGCTTCTCTACCCTGCAATTCCCGTTAGTAAATACGAGGTTTATAGAGAGTCTCTTAAGAAGTTCTTGAACAAAAATGAGGGAATGGGCTAATATTTTCTCATGCCCAGGCCAATGCTTGGCACACAATAGGTATTCCATAAACACCATTTTTTCTACTGTGTTTCTTCTTTCATTGTGTAAAGCGTATGGCTGTATATCTATACATTGTGTTAATTACTATTATCATCGCCACTAATAGTACAACCCCAGGATTTGTTGGCCTTCATATAATCATAGGTAGGCTAAGCCAAAAAATAAATGTAAAAAAAAAGATGCCAAGATTTCCTCAGGAGCTTCTAGAAAGTAAATCAGGGGTATGTATTATAGCCCCCAGTAGTAATAGCAACTAGCAAATACTTAATGTGGTGCGATATGTTTCATGTCGTTGTCTCCTGAACAATTAGCTAGATGAATAAATAGCTGTCTGCCCTCAGAAAGGGAACATAATATGCAATTAAAATTAAGGACGTTCTATATGAGAGAACCTGTTACATGAAATTATAGGAGGAGGCAATTGGGGAATATTGTTGTTTTGCATATTTAGGAATCAGGATAATTAGAAGATGCCAGACACGTAGGGCCAACTGGGAAGAGTCTGGGAAGGGAGGAGGATAGAGGCTTCAGCTTGTGGGATGTGGGCATCAGTAGGAGGGGAGCTGTGCATGTTATGTACAGAAAATGGGACACTTGGAGCTATTGAAAATGATGAGGGGAGTCCTAAGGGCTGTGATTGTGGAGAAGAAATTTAGACTCTCAGCTGAACAGTGAGTCACATTCCTGCCCCTCCATTTTGTTGCTGTATCATTTGCTCTTTCTAAATCTTTGATTTCTTCCTCATCTGAAAAAAACTGAACTAATCATTTTGACTACAGAAATTTGTTATGAGGATTAAAAATGAGACAATCCCCGTAACGTGCCTTATAAAGTACTTGCAAATAGACAGTCTTTCATAGACATTAATTATTATGATTCTGTTCATTGATGTGGAGAGAAGGTAAAAAGCAAGCACATAAACCATAAACCTGGTAATAAATAGTAACTGTATGGTTAGGATGCTTTGGGTTGCAAGTAACAGCCAACTAAAATGCAGGAGACTTGTGTGTGAGGGGTGTTTATCATTCTACAGAACAGGAAGTCCTGGCTTGGTTAACTCAACTGTTCAGTGACTTTATGGTTCCCATTGGCTTCTCAGTGATTCTCTTGAAGTCAGCTGTGCGTTGCTCCCATGTTTAAAGGATGGCTGCTCTTGTTCTGAACAGCACATCCTTCTGCAATTATGTTTGGAAACAGGAAAAAGTATTTCTTACTGGAAGTGTCTTTTGTAAACCCAGAAACTGTTTTACTGCCCCCACCCGACTTCGTTGTCTTATTGCCCAGAATTGATCACATGCCTAATCTACTCACACACCAATTATTGGCAGTAAGAGTGGAACGAATGAGACTTCCCTTAGCCTAGTCAAGATCAATATTTTGGGAATAGAAGGGACTTCATTTGAAGCACATGGTCACATGATCCCTTCATGCTGAAAACAAACAAAAATATTCAGTTAGTGAACAAACTGGAAGAGAATGATTTGGAAGTGGGAAGGCAAGAGTATCTGCCTTAGCATATAGTATTGTTCCATTATTTAAGGCAACATATGGTAAAGTGTCCTGGAAAGAATGACACCAACATGATAATTGCTATCGCAATATGATTGTTGCCATAGGATTGCAGTATAAATTCTATTTACTTCCTTTTTCATGTTTGTAGTATGGTCTGACTTTCTTTCTTTTTTTTTTCTTTCTTTCTTTTTTTTTTTTTTTTAAGACAGAGTCTCGCTCTGTCACCCAGACTGAAGTGCAGTGGCATGATCTCAGCTCACTGCAACCTCTGCTGCCAAAGTTCAAGTGATTCTCCTGCCTTAGCCTCCTAGTAGCTGAGACTACAGGCACGTCCCGCCTCATCTGGCTAATTTTTGTATTTTTAGTAGAGATGGGGTTTCACCATGTTGGCCAGGCTGGTCTCAAACTTCAGACCTCAGATGATCCACCCACCTGGGCCTCCCAAAGTGCTGGGATTACAGGCATGAGCCATCACACCCAGCCACATTGTCTGACTTTTTAAAAATGCATTTGAATTACTTTTATAATATTGCTTTTTGTATTATTGTATCTGAAAAATGACATTAAAAATACAAAAAGTAATGTTATAAAAGTAATACAAATGCATTTTAAAGAGGGGCCGGAATGTGACTCATGTTGTTGTTTAGAGTCTAAGTTTCTTCTCCACAATCACAGCCCTTAGGACTCCCTCATCATTTTCAATAGCTCCAGGCATCCCATTTTCTGTATGTAATGCAGAAAGTAATATGTATTGTATTACTTTTCAATTTTTTTTAAAGTGTCATTTTTCAAATAAAATAATCTGTCCTTGTAGAACCTTCTTCCGAGTCCACAGAATGCGTTGATCACTCTGTTTTCAAGGATGGCCGTATTTCTGGCAATGGCATTGGTACCCCGTGGACTGGAGTTTAACAATGCCAGTGTTTCTGAGTTCCAAGCACCTTTAACAGAGTGAATTCATTTAATTATTGACATTAAAAAAATTATTGACATAATCTTCTAAGAAAGAAGATTGTCATCCCTATTTTATGGATGAGAAAACTGAGTCAGAGAGAGTAAAGTTATTGGCCCATTACTACTCTGGCTTCAAGGACCACCCTATTTGAAGATAATTCCACTAATATTTATCAAGCACCTACTATTTACCACTAATATTTATCAAGCACTTACTATTTACCTATCACTGCGCTTAGCCCTGGAGATGGATCAGAATCATGAACAGGGCAGACAAACCATCCCCATAGGTTTTATAGTCTCAGCCAGAGCTAGGGACAAGCAAACCAGCAATTTCATTAGAGCTTGGCAAGCTCTGTGACGGGCTGGGAGGCCTGCAGACTCCCTGACCCAGCCTCATCCTCCTGCCTCTTCCTTACGTCTCATGTTCCTTCGTTCCTCCTCTTTAACCTTCGGTCCCTGTAGTAGCCAGGGAGAAACAAGACCAAGAGGATATACAGAGATATCTCGAAAGGTATTTGTTATGCGGGATTGGCTCGTGTGGTCATAGAGGCTGAGAAGTCCCTTGATCTGCTCTCTGCAAGCTGGAGACCCAGGGAAGTCAGTGGGTAGCTCCAGTCCAACTCTGAAGGCCTGAGAACCAGGAGTGTCCAAGACCAAAAGAAGGAGAAGAGAGATGCCGCAGCCAAGCAGACAGGGCAACTTTGCTCTTCCTCTGCGTTTTTGTTCCACTTGGGCCCTCAGTGGATTGATGGTACTTATCCATGTTAGTGAGGGCAGTCTACCGTTTCACGTGGCAATCTCTTCTGAAAAAACGTCCTCACAGACACACCTAGAAATTATGTTTTACCGGCCACCTGGATATCCCTTAGCCCAATCAAGCTGTCAGATGAAATTAACCGTCACACTTCCCTTTTCCTCTGTCTCCTTCACTCTGTTTCTATTTTAATAGCTCAGTCTCTTCCTCATTCTTTCCTTTCACCTAGTCCTTCCAGTAATTTGGAGTGAATGGCAGTTGCATGGTAGAGGGGATGAGCGCAGGACCAGTGCTCTGCTCTTTGGGAATCCTATTCCTGTTCTGATTTAAGTCTGTCACTTATCTCTCCGGGCCTCTAACCTTTTCAATGAAATGAAGAAAACAATTCCTACTCTGATTTTCAGATAAGATGGCAGGAAGATCAAATACACTAATGGATATCAAAACAGCTGGTCAAGTGGTAAAAGATATGCAAATATAAGTTACAATTTGCAGGTGTCAAAAACAAAGGGATTGGGATCAACTTCATAAGTGTCTGGATAGTCATATGCACCAAAGTCATGTATTTTCTAGCTCAGATCACTTAAGGCTGGGTGGCACTTTCTCTCTCTCAGTTCTCAGCATGTAGGCTTCACTGCCTGAAATTCTTCCATTCCTTTCTCCCTGCCAAAAAAACTCCCAGTTAATGAAACCATTGCTCTGTGTGCCCAGGGCTGGGTGGGTTATTGGGAGAACAATGTGAGGGCTGCACGGAAGCACTTAGTTAAATGCACAGTTGTGGATTGCCAGCACCATATTTGGAACAGAGTAATTACACTCATTATAATGTAAAATGCTGCTGATTGGAAGATAGGCCATCAATTTAACTACAACTTTTCAAGAAGAGAAATATCAGAAATGTTAAACGTACACATCAATTTAAGACATTCTGATTTTAGAAATATAATAATGTGGGGAGAAAAAAGCATGCCGCTTAGAATTGAAGAATTAGGGTAATGACTGTGGAAATGGGAATTTGGACAGACGAAGTTAAGTAGACAGAAAATAAATTTGGCATGCTAGGCAAGTTCAATTAGAGAAAAACATATCCACATCCATGTTCCATGAGAGCCTGACAAGAGATAGGCCTGGGCTTCGAGCTGACTCATCATAGTGAGTAAGACCCCCCACCCTGCCCACCCCGCCCTCAAGGAGCTCAAGACAGATTTCTAACTGGGTAATTGACTCCAGAGTGGTGAATGATAGGATGAGGAATCACAGGTGAGCATAGGTGAGCATTTACCTGGCATGGGGGTGACAGGGGTCAGGGGGGAGTTTCTAAAGAAAGTGTTATCTGTAGTGAATTTCCAGGGGTGAAAAGGAATGGGCCAGGAGAAGAGGCTGAGATGGCATTGGAGAGAGAGGGTAACCTGGCAAAGACACAGGTATGAAATGTTTCTGTGCATTCTTTCAGGGAGATCCTAGGAGAGGGAGGCAATGCTCTGGGGAACAGAGCAGCAGGGAACAGAACCACTTAAAGCAGCTATTTTTAAAGTGTGGTCTGCCCTCTCTGCATACCCCAGGGCCTCTGAGACCCTTTCAGGAAATCTGAGAAGTCAAACCTATTTTCCTTATGCTGAGATTTCATGTGCCCTTTTCAGTCGCATTCTCTCAGGGGCGTACAGAGGAGTTTCTCAGTGGCTACAGGATGAGTGAGATCAAGACAGATTGAATGCTGAAGCAGAAATGGGAGTTCAGCTGTCTCTTATTGAACCAGACGTTCAAGAGATTTCCCGAAAGGCACAACAGTGCCATTCTTTTCAGTAGTGATTACCTGTTTTGGAAAATGTAATGATTTTTTTCATAAATATATGTTATTTATGCAAATAGGTAATGAATTTAATATTTTTATGTTTAAATGAATTAAAAACTTGTTTAAAATATCTTGGTTTTAGTTTGTAACATAGTGAATATTGGTGGATATGATCTGCATAAATGAAAGTTCTTTGGGATTTTTTATAAAATTTAAGTTTAAAAAATACTAGATTAAAGGTTAGCTTTCTGCTCAAAGAGCTAACAATGAAACTATCATTTGACCCAGCAATCCCATTACTGGCTATATATCCAGAAGAATATAAATCATTCTACCACAGAGACACATGCATGTGAATGTTCATTGCAGCACTATTCACAATAGCAAAGACATGAAATCAACCTAAATGCCCTTCAATGGCAGACTGGATAAAGGAAATATGGTACACATACACAATGGAATATTATGCACCCATAAAAAATAATGAGATCACTTCTTTTGCAGGAAGATGGATGGAGCTGGAGGCCATCATCCTCAGAAAACTAACCCAGGAACAGAAAACCAGACACAACATCTTCTGAGTTATAGGTGTGGGCTAAATGATGAAAAGTCGTGGACACACAGAGGGGAGCAACAAACACTGGGGCCTACTTGAGGGTAGAGTCTGGGAGGAGGGAGAGGAGAAAAATTGCTGTTGGATACTAAAATTAGTATCTGGGTGATGAAATCATCTGTACAACAGACTCCCGTAACACGAGTTTACCTATGTAACAAAGCTGCACATATACCCATGAACTTGAAATAAAAGTTTTTTTAAAAGTTTAGCTTTCCAGGAGGGGTGTGTGCCATAGTTGCCAGCAGGGGGCAGTATTGGGCCAAGGCCCCTGCTGCAGGAGGTAGGATACAAGTGGGATGGGGAGTGGAGGAGGATAGTGAGCTAAAGGGAAGCCCTGAGCAAGCCATCGCTCCAGGAAGTTTCTACACTCTCTGTTCTAGAAGTGAGTCACCATTTTCTCAGGTGTCTGGTACTGAAGCTAGCATTTGCCCTTTATCTTGTTTTTACAACATCACCATGAGAAAGGGGCTGGTAGGTTTGCATTTTATTTATTTATTTATTTTTTATTATTGTACTTTAAGTTCTGGGGTACATGTGCAGATCGTGCAGGTTTGTTACATAGGTATACATGTGCCATGGTGGTGGTTTGCTGCATCCATCGCCCCATCATCTACGTTCCGTATTTCTCCTAATGCTATCCCTCCCCAATCCTCCGACCCCTTGCTATTCCTCCCCTAGCCCCCTGCACCCCAGGCCCTGGTGTGTGATGTTCCCCTCCCGGTTTCTGTGTGTTCTCATTGTTCAACACCCATTTATGAGTGAGAACATACAGTGTTTGGTTTTCTGTTCTTGTGTCAAGGGAGGAAGTAGGGTCAGAGAGGTCAAGTGGCTTCCCTGACAACACGGAGCATGTCGGGTTGGAGCCAGGGTTCCAATCCAGGTCTGTCTCACTTCTGGGCCATTGCAGTTTTCTCCTGTGACAAGGGGCCTCCGTGGCCCCAAGGGTGTTTGAGGCTCTGGTCCATGAGAAATGCCCGGGGCTTTGGCCCTGCCCCCTGGCTGCCCTGTGAGATGGTGTCTGATGGCACCCAAGAGAACATGCACCCTGGGGGTGGCGGCCAACTTGGATGCTGGTACCCACCTTGGGGAGGGTGGTGGATGCTGATCTGGCAACATGACTGTCTGCTGAAGAGGTTGCCATGGCCTACAGGGACTCTGGAAAAAGTGTGCAAGAGTGATGAGCTTGTCCTTGGGTGGAACCAACTTGGGAAGCGGGTGAGGGAGGACTCATCTTCAGGGCAGCTGTCTCCTTGCAGTCATTCAGTAGAGCTCACTGGGCGCCTGTGTCTGCCAGGTGCTAAGCTTTGTCTGGTGGGAGAAAAGAACAAACACCCATTAACTTATTTCAATGCAGTCAGCAAGCAGAGGCAGAACTGACATTGGGTCTTGGCGGCTCTAGACTTTGTTCTGACACTGGTTAGCTGGGTGACCCTCGGCACTGACTTAGTCCCTCTGTGCCTCAGTTTCCTCTGAGTCAAATGGAAATAGTATATACAAGTATCAAGCACCTTGAAGGGCAGGTGAGAATTAGATAAACAAGTACATGTGAAACTCTTAGATCTTGGCCTGGCAGAGAGAAAGTGCTTGGCAAACGTTATTTCTACCATCTTGTTATACGATTCTTAGTACGTCATATTAGTATCTGGTAGCTTTTTCAGGCCCATCTCCTCATGTAATTTTCACAGTGGGTCTGTGTGTTAGGTATTTTATTATTGCCCAATGATATTAATAAGTAAATGGAGGTACAGAGAGGTTAAGTGACTTACCCCAGGTGTAGGTCTCCAGGGCTATCTCTCTGGCCTCCCTCCCTGTGTGTTCAAACTGCAGGTGGCTGACTTTTTCAATAGCCACGTCTGATGCTGGAGGCCCTGGGTGTTGGCATGACTTGCCTTAAGAGGAGCTCCCTGGTTAGGGAAAAAAAAAAAGGCTGGGAAAGCACAGGGAGATGGAATGGGCCAGGTGGTCCATTAGTGAATCAGAATCCCAGCCAGACTGAGGCCATGGCAATTTTGTGAGATTCTAGATCTTTGGTCATGTTACCATTCTTTCCTTCCTCTACCTGCCCTTTGCTAACCACGGTAACGTTCAGAGAGCACTTCCTCCCAGGAGCCGAGCTCTGCAATTTGCATGCCTTTCTGCCTCTAATATTCACAACCGGCCTATGAGCCAATGCAAAGGAGAGTGATGGATGCTCAGTTGAGGCCCACCCCACTGGGCTCTGCTCTGAGCACTTTTTTTTTTGAGACAAAGTCCCACTCTGTGGCCCAGGCTGGAGTGCAATGACATGATCTCCACTCACTGCAACCTCCACCTCCTGGGTTCAAGCAATTCTCCTTTCTTAGCCTCCTGAGTAGCTGGAATTACAGGTGCATGCCATCATGCCCAGCTAATTTTTTTTGTATTTTTAGTAGAGATGGGGTTTCATCATGTTGGTCAGGCTGGTCTTGAACTCCTGAGCTCAAGTGATCCACCCATCTTGGCCTCCCAAAGTGCTGAGATTACAGGCATGAGCCACCACGCCCAGTCTCTAAACAAACACTTTTATGTCTTCACTCCCATCTCAGAACAGCCCTGCGGGAGTAGTACTATTAAGGCGTCCATTTTACAGACAAGAAGCTTGAGGCTTGGAGAGGTGGAGGAAATTGCCTAAGGACATTTAGCTAGTAAGTATCAGAAGTAAGACACTGTCAGAGACAGTCTAATTTTGGAGCCATCCATGAGGCTGCAACCCTAGAAAGAAAAGACCTATGGAGCTGACTCAGTGGGGTAAGCAAGAGAAAGAACTCAGAATTTTGGGACAGAACCACTAATAAATAGAATGGTGATGTTGGAAGCCCAGAGGAAGCCATTAAGGGGTTGCAGATGTTCCCTGATGGAGCTGACAGCAAGGGGAAGGATGGGACTGGGACAGAGCTGGCAGTGATGGGCATGGCCTGCTGCTAAATGCCCCGTAAGACTGGCTGCTGTTTACCACAGGGCTTGACCGAGACTTTGTACCTACCCTGTGCAAAACGGTGTCTTAAATGGCTACCAATCCCCTGTAGTAACTCTCAGGATTCAATCACAGGCCACAGCCTAAGGAAGGGTGCTCACCAAAGGGCAGTGGCGTAATGTGTTTGCTGTGTGTGGAGGGAGACTGAAGAAACATGAAGCCTCCTCTGCTGATATTTACTTTGGAATTACTCACTGTTCACATTGGAGCCACTGCTTGGGAGGATGCAGCCTGTGCTTCTTGAGTCTTAAAGGGGTAAAGCGTTATCTTTTTTCATGGAGAGCGGTGTTGGTTTTTGCCTGGTTGTCCTAGCTGGGAACAAAGACGAGTACCACCTTCCCTGCCTCTGAAGATACTTGTCCCCGCTTATAACAGAACAAGATCTCAAAGAGGGATTTCTTTCACAAATCCTGCTCCTCTGTGGGGACCAGCGTATTGAAGGTAGCCATAGGTTACATGTATTTACTTGCCAGTCATTTTCGTCTCATCCTTGATGACTCAGCTCAGACATCTCCTTCTTGGGGAGTCTTCCCTGACTGCCCACGTATAAAGCTGACAACCACAACAGGCAGGCACTTGGTCCCATTTAGAGCAATGATAAAGTTTCTGATAGAATAAGTCACTTACCCAAATTATTAAGTACTTGCTTTGGGATTCAGTATCGTTTCCGGTAGATCACATTGAAATTCCACACGGTGGCTAAAGCCTCCAGGGGAACAAATAGGCCCAGCAAATTACCAGAGCCCAGTGAGATGACCAATCAACAAATGTGCTTACAAAGCGCCCCACGTCCCACTGAGGGAGATAAGAAACCTCAGTTCCTGACCTCAAGTAGAGTCAGACTGAAAATGGAGGAGAGGGTAGATGAGGCAAGGTTGTGAGAAGATTCGTGTCTACACCAATCTTTTTATGGCTGGGGGTCAACAACAAATGCATCTGGGAGGAATGAGAGAGGGTGTCCTAGAAACGAAGGATGTTGCCAAGGATTGGAAAATGGGAAGGGCACAGGACTCTGGAGTAGTGGTTTAAGGGCTTAGACTTAGGAGTTCTGGCCCCTGGTTTGCAAATTGCTGGCTCTTGGACAGTGTAACTTTCTGTGCCTCAGTTTCCTGATCTGTAAATGGAGATGATGACTGACCTCACTGGGGACTGGTAAGCAGTAAGCCAGGTCAGGCATGAGAAGCACTTTGCACAGAGCCTGGCACATTGTTTAGCATTTGAGAAGTGCTGCCTCTTGTTATTGTTCATATTTCTTATCAACAAACTATTATTACCGATAGTACCAGTAAGAAGGGCGTTCCTGGCCATGGGCTCTGCTCCCCAGGGTCTGCCCAGCCTGGTGTGCCTGTTCCCACCCTTACCAAGTGTGTAACCAGATCTTCCATTGCTCTTCAGCTGAATTTGGCCTGAACGTCTTGCCCTCCTCTTCCCAGTTGATTCGGGCTGATTGAGGCCATGAAGAAAATACAGGGCTCTAATGGCACAAACAGAGAGCTTGCCAGAAGGAGCAGGCTGACAGCTCACAGATGCTGCCCCTCTCCCCACACCAGCTGGCCAGTGGTGCTGAGGACTCACTGCCCCAGGCAAGCATCAGGAGGAAATTATAGGATACCCTTAATCATACCTGTTGCTCCTATGGGGTCAGGTTTCTGCGAGAAGTTTGAATTGCTCATCTATCCATCCATCATCCGTCCATCCGTCCATCCATCCATCCATCCATCCATCCATTTAGCAGGCATGCATTGAGCACCTGCTGTGCTCAAACATTGTGCTGGGCATCAAGGGGATCACAGACACAAATTCCCTTGTTTATTCATGCGTGCGTTCAGTAGATATTTATTGAGTGCTTCCTGTGTATGGTCACTGTCCCTTCCCTCTTTAAGCTTGATAAACTGGGGGTACCAGCCATTGGAAACCATGAATAGGTAGAGGAGGTACCTACATAGGGTGCTGAGAGTTACAATGGCAGAGTCAGCCAGTCTAGGAGACAGCAGCAGTTTCCACTAAGTCTTAAAAGATGAGTGGGATGCCAGCAAGAGAGAACAGGTGAAAGGGCATTGTCAGAAGAGGGAACACAGCAGCACGGAAACGCCTGGAGTCAGGAAAGTGTGGATAAAGAGCCTCACTGTGGGTGGGGAAAGATAGTACTGGTGATAACTTAATAGGAGAGATTTATTGAAAGCCTTGTCATACTCCATGTCTTCCTAAACACTGAACACATTATCTCAAATCTCAAGGAGCTTATAATGCCAGGTGTGTGGACTATGCTTATAAAAACTTGTGGCCAGGTGCAATGGCTCATGCCTGTGATCCCAGCTCTTTGAGAGGCGAAGGTGGGTGGATCACAAGGCCAGGAGTTTGAGACCAGCCTGGCCAATATGGTGAAATCCAGTCTCTACTAAAAACAAAAATAAGCTGTACTTGGTGGCGGGTACCTGTAGTCCCAGCTACTCAGGAGGCTGTGGCAGGAGAATCGCTTGAGCCCGGGAGGTGGAAATTGCAGTGAGCTGAGATTGCACCACTGCACTCCAGCCTGGGTGAGAGAGTGAGACTTCATCTCAAAACAACAACAACAACAACAAACAAACAAACAAAACTTGTTTCCAGGATCAAACCCTGGATTTAAGTTCTGGCTCTACCTCCATTTGCTGTGTGCCCATGGACAAATTACTGAATCTTGCCGAACCACAGTTCCTCATCATTGGGAACTATTTCTGTTGGCTCCTGTGTCTTTTCACTAACCCTCATTGTGTGATATTGTGTGTGTGTGGTGTTTGAGCACCTCCTTACTTTTTAGTGCTATGAGATGTTCCAGCTTCATTTTCATAGTCCCTGACCAGCCCTAAAACCAGAAATTACATTAAGGAATCATGGTTTCTTTTACTGGACAGTGGGATGGGTATGCTCATTGCCATTGGGGTATCATTGCTTCTAGACAAATTTCCAGTGCAGAAGAATTTTAAACAACTTATGTAGAAACTCCTTCTCAAGGAAGTAGAGCATAATTCCTCACCCCTTAAGTATGAACTGCATGTTGTAACTTCCTGCTAATTAGTAGAGTATGTAAAGAAGGAATAATAAAAGTAGCATTAGAGTGGAGAAACCTAAGAAACACAACATCAGCCAGGCGACCAAGGTCAACATCAATAGTGATAGTCACATTCATAGCATGTGCCGTTGATATGATGTAATGAGGAGGCCATTTTACTTCCCAGAAACCCATAACCCACTCCAATCATGACAAGAAAGAACACTGTACAAACCCAAATTGAGAGGCTTTCTGCAAAACATCTAACTAGTATCTCTTAACCATCAGGATCATCAAAAACAAGCAAAGTTAAAAAACTGTCACAGTCTAGAGAAGCGTAATGAGCATAACATCTTTGGGAATCCTAAATGGGATCCTGGCTCAGAAAAAAAAGGGCCAGTAAAGGTACACTGGTGAAATCTGAAAAAATGTGACTTTAGTTAATATAGCTTTGAAAATGGACCATGATAATGTAAGATGTCAACAACAGGGAAACTAGTTATGGATATGTGAGAGCTCCCTGTGTTATCTTCTCAAGTTTTCAGTTCATCTAAAACTGCTATAAACTAAAACATTTATTATAAAAAGTAGGTAATACTATTTTTTATTTTTTCACATTTCTTAAAAAAAATTTTTTTCTTTTCTTTTTGAGTGGTCTCGCTTGATCACTCAGTCTGGAATGCAATGGCACAATCACAGCTCAGTGCAATTTGACCCCCCGCTCCCCGCCAGGCCCAAGTGATCCTCCCACTTCAGCCTCCTGAGTAGCTGGGACTACAAGCATGTGCCACCACAACCAGCTATTTATTGTTATTTCTGTTGAGACAGGGTCTTCCTGTGTTTCCCAGAGTAGTCTCACACTCCTGGACTCAAGTGATCTTCCTGCCTCAGCCTCCTAAAGTGCTGGGATTACAGACATGAGCCACTGTGTCTGGCTGGTTATATTATTAATACCAAATAAGACTGTTGTGAAAAAGACATGAGACATTAGTAGCACATACAGTGTGTGTACAGAGTTGGTCCTCAATTCATGTTGATTCTTACTCTCACTCCTATTATAGTAAGTCCTCACTTAATGCCCTCAATAGGTTCTTGGAAAAATGATAGACAGCTGGTCCTCAGAAAATGAATAATGTTGTTTTACTATGATGTTTATAAAGAAAATGATTTTGTTGTATGTCATTTCACACAACGTCTCAGTTTCCAAGAACCGAGAACTTACTGTACTTAGTTCCCACAGATCTCCTGTGAAAGGAGGGGCTGTTACCTCATGATACCTCCTTGAAGAAGGTAGTATTGTTTCCTTTTCTAGCTGGTGCAGCACATTCCTGCACCTTGATGGTGCAGGATTTATGTAGCTGAATGTCAAAATATTTGTCAGTGAATAAGTTTTTAATAATCACCTAGGATGTGCCCAGCCATATTCTCTAATTCTCTGGGAATTCCGATTCTCTAATATGCCTGGGAGAGCTAGAGATCCTGGGAGCCTTGTCATCCTGGATGAGGCACAGTGACTCATGAACATGTTTAATTCTGAGAATTGATCTTGGAGAAAGGTATCAGCAGGAAGTACAAGCTGACCCACAGCACTAGGTTTACCAGAAGGACTTGGGAAACTCAGCAAGCTGCTGCCTCCAGCTTATCCCAGGAATGCCTCTTATTGTCTGATTTTATCTTTGAGATTTTGGTGGCAGGCACTAGAGGTTTAAGAAACATTTGTAGGGAAAACTGTTTTGTAGTTGAGAAGGCAAAGTCCATCTAGTAGCTCAATTTGCCATGCAGTTTACAACTATACTAGTTATTTAACATTGAACTGGAGATAAGAGATATTAGCCGATGTGATTATGCAAGAGAAAGGAATTGGAAGCATATTATTCTTTTATGCTAGACTCTAAGATCTTGTAAGCAAAGACCATCTCTTATTTTTCCAGATGTGTTGGAAGAACGAGTGACTGAATGACTTAATGAGTGTGAATGACTTAATTTATTAGTGAGATGCCTTGGCCTAGCCCTTTATACACCCATGTGTATAAAGAACTTCTTCTCTGGGATAAACAGAAGGTTTCATAATCTTGTTCAAGAAGAAAAGAAAATACCAATGTGGGAAATCATCGTGAATCAATATTCAAGAGAAAACAATTGTATTCAGTTACTTCCAAACAGACATTAAGGGGTTGAGCAGAAGGAGAAGGGCTCAGGCCTTGCGAGAAGTAGCCTCAGTGTCAGAGTTCTCTGTACTTACTGATGTTTGTGCCTTTAATGTAATGTCTCCTTCTTTTATCATCCAGCCTCCTCCCCTGGCTAAAAAAAGTACAGCTCAGATAGAAAAATAAGGAAAATTTCCAAAGTTTTTTTAATGAAGAAATTATAATATTGATACAAAAACTCAATGAAGAGGTCCCAAAAATAGAAAACTACAGTCCAATCTCAGTTATGAACATAAGAAAACATTCTAAATAAAATATTAGCAAACAGAGCCCAGCAGTACATTAAAAGAATATTCCATGATCAAATGGGATTTGTTCTGGGATATAACATTAGATCTGTAACATTTTTCATCTCAATAAAATGATATAAAAAGAACAAGTATATAATCATCGTGATAGATGCTGAAAAGGTATTTGGCAAAATTCAACATGTATTTCTTGAAGATTTTCTTAGTTAAGTTGTAATTGATACTTAATTTTACTTGATAAAATATATTTACCTCAATTCAAAAGCCAGCATCATGCTTACTGAGGAAACAATGGAAGAGCTCAGAGTAAAACAGAGGCGAGTTTAAGTAAAAAAGGAGGCTGAAGGGTAAGAGTATCCACCAACACTGTTACTGAACATTGAACTAGAAACACTAGCCAACGTGATTATGCAAGAGAAAGGGATTGCAGGCATGAAGATTAGGAAAGAAGAGGTAAAAGTATTGCTATTTTCAGGTAACGCAGTTAATCCCTGGAAAACTTAAATCGAGTAAAATGTACTTCTAGGAGAGACTCAGTAAGGGGGCAAGAAAAAAGGTTATATGCAGAAATCAATTTGCTATAGTAATGGTAAAACTGTTTACCACAGTAATATAAAATATAAAATACCCAGGGATAAACTTAACCAAAAATATGCAAGAGCTATACGAAGAGAACTTAAAAATACTCAAGGTAAACAACAAAAGCTCTAAACAAACGAGAGAGTCTAACGGGCTCCTAAGATGCCTCAACAAGATAAAGATGCCAATTCTGTCTGTATTCATCTATATGGTTAATCTCAATATAAATATAGTGGGACTTCATTATTATTACCATTATTATTTGAGACAGGGTCTGGCTCTGTCAACCAGGCTGGAGTACAGTGGTGCCATCTTGGCTCACTGCAACCTCCACCTCCTGGGCTCAAATCATCCTCCCACCTCAGCCTCCCGAGTAGCTGGGACTATGGGCATGTGCTACCACCCAGCTAGTTTTTGTATTTTTGGTAGAGATAGGGTTTCACCATGTTGCACAGGCTAGTCTCAAACTCCTGGCCTCAAGCAATCCTCCTGTCTCAGCCTCCCAAATGCTAGGATTATAGGTGTGAGCCACTGTGTCCAGCCATAGTGGGACATTTAAAATTATATAAGTAGATTCACACATCAAATGCTTATTTTGTTCCAGTTTCTGTTTACATTTATTAACAGCATTCATTTATTTAACTTGATAATAAACTTTGAGGCATGTGCAATTATTATCATTACATCTATTTTACAGCTGAGGAAACAGAGGCACATAGAGGTGAACTAATTTGTCTAAGGTTGCACACAGCTTCAAAATGTCACAGCAAGCCTGAAAACCCAGGGAGTTCACCTCCTGAGTTCTCATCCCCTCCAGCCAAGGTGCTACATTGTGAAGCGACTGGAGGCAGATGATATGATAGAAAAGGCAGCATAGGCACCCACACTTGCTGTCTTTCCTTATGGGTAAAACGTAGGAAAAATGCCGGGGTTTATTGTAAGAATTAAATTTGTTCACCACATAAGGCATCTAACTCAGTGCCTAGTGTAAAGTTGGCACCCAGTAAATGTTAGTTCCTTTGTACCTAGTGCAGAGCTCAGCATAAAGTAGGTTTAACCTTTGTTCATTAATTTGTTCAACAAATTAATAGCGTAATGATATTTTGTGCTCTCACTGTGTGCTGGTCTTCATGCTTGACTCTGGGTATAAAAAGGAAAGAATATTAAATGGTATGAAATGGAATAAACAACAGCACAAGCAAAATATGAAACAGAAACCAGTATCTTGGTTGCTTGAGTGGCCTTTTTTACTTTTCTGGTGATATTCTGTGTCACCAGATGAAGGTGGAAAATAGGAGACAACCACTTCCTAGCTCTACGATTCTGACAAAGTTAGCTTACTCCCTGCTTACTTCATCTGTGAAAGGAGAAATGTAATAATAGTACCTACTTCACAATGTTGTTGAAAGGACTAATTAAATATACGCCTAAAATGCTTAGGTAATTTATCAATGTTTGTTATTACATGATTAGCAGTAGAAGTAATAGTATTGGCATAAGTACATGCTGACCCATCCATCCATCTACCCACCCACTTATCCATCCATCCTTCCCTCCCTCCCTCCATCCATCCATTTACTGAACCCATTTGCTAAACACTCTATGAAACGGCCTACTATATATTAGGAACTGTCCTAGGTCCTGAACCTATAATTGTGAGCCAGACATGCCTGTATCTTCCCTTCTGGAATGTACAGAAAAGCAGCAGTGACACTGTCTCCAGCCTAGGATCTCACCATTTTACTTCTTGAATCCTGGGATGATCAACAGAAGTGACCTCCCCTGGCGTGATGGGGAACATTTTCACAGTGAAAGGCAGATTCAGTGGAAAAGGCTTAGGCAATTCTACGTGATGTGGAATCATCCGCCCAGAGCAGTAAGCTATCTGTTATATAGATGTGTTGCCAGCACTTGGAGCCCTAGATTGGGGTGGTCTCCGCTCCCTACCCCCACCGAAAGTAATTCACTTTTTAAATGCTACGAATTATATCTTCTCCAACGTTGCCTTTCACAGTGCTAACCACATCCTGTGTCCTAATCTGTATTCTATCTGCCCTGAAATTTTTTAATTCAATTTTTGCATTATGTTCGATGTGATGAATTAGAGCTAGAGAATCATTGACTAAGTGTCAGGGAAGATGGATTGAGGAGTTGAAACTAATGGCATTTGGGGACAATATTTTCCTGCAAATATCAGGGTCACAAATGAAGAGGTAAATTATGCTGCTGCTACCAAGAGCAGAACACGAACTTCAATGGTACACATTAACTTTTTAAAAAAGACAGATAATTGCATCTGAGTTTAGATTTGCTGAGAGATTGTAGTTTTAAATACAGGGTCCGTTAGGGATAAAGTAGAACAACCTGGCTTAAAATTCACCAGTTCCTGGTACAAAGCTGACTCTCAGAAAGTATGAAAGAAAGACAGGAAGACAAGCAGAAGCAGGATCTGTGGGATGTAGAAGTTCCGATGGAACTTGGTTTGTGAAAACAAGAGCGAATGATGTGAGCATGTGAGAGCCACCGTCAGGCCCTAGGCTAAGTCTGTGGGCTGAAAGATGGCATCCAGGGTGGATGGCGACAGCGTGCAGCAGAATCAGGTCACCTCCTGGGCCAGGGCCTTTGGAGATGTGAACTTGAGGAACACAGGGGTGGCTTCATGTATAAACCTTCCTTGACGTGGTTCCTTACAGATGCTCTTGGGTCTTCTTTATGTGAATATATTAATATATCTGTACCAGACCCACTTTTGACACTCTCTCCCCTTCCTCCTTTACCATACCATGTGGCATGGTAGCATTTTCCAACGTGCATTCCAAAGGACCTTAATAAATTATGAAAGTAAGTGTTCAATGGCCAAATAATTTGGGAAACACTTCTCCATCTTTTGCATAATTTATTAACTTATTAGAGGCTCTGAGAAGTCCAGCATCATAATCTAGCCTTTTCCAAACCCATTTTCCAAATGACACCCTTTTGTGTTTTTGTGTTTTATCTATTTATATTCTTCTGAACTAGTGTTACATCTTCAGAGATTTGAGCTCAGTAATCAGAGATGCTCTGTACATCTTGTTGGCGCTTCTGAAAGTCGCTGGTTTGATTGAGTGAATTGCTTGCTTCTGAATCTAGTTTCTTAGCCCCTTTCCCCTGCCTTTGTCTGTCTTGTTGGTAGTACTCATTGAGTCTACTATGTACCAGGCATCCCTCTGGGATATCGCCTTGGTTCAGATGTTGGTAATTCCCCCTTTAGTTTTCAAATCTTCACCTGATGGGACTTCCTACCTCTTGCCTCTCCTTCCTGCTAGCCTTAAGAACTCAGGTGTATGCTGTGTTGCTCCCTGTTTACAAACTCCCCATCACAAGACTTATTGACATGGTCACCAATTCTCTGGCCTCTTGTCGTTTCCCAGATCAATACATCTGCATTCTTGTCAGCTGTGACTCTTTCCTGCCTCTGAAGACCACATGCCCTTCAAGCCTGCTTGTCTTTGCATTCATTTGATTTCTGCTTTCCCATGCTCCCTCCTCTTTGCCTGGTTAATCCCATGACCCCTTCACAGCTGGCTCAAAGGTTCCACTTTCTGGCATCAAGGTACCTTGGTGACTGTCCCTGCTCAGCAGAACCTTCTGAGGCTCACTCAGGAGCAAGCACAAAAACCCCTGCTCAAACATTTGTCCCAGCATGTCCTCATTTCTTGTTTGTCTATTTAAGCACCAATTGCCCCAAACTGACCTGCACATCTCAAGGGCATGGTTTTTGTTTATTCCTCTCTGTTTCTGCTGGAACTGGAAGGTGGCTGCTCAGTAGATGTTTACAAATGACTTGGCAGTGTGGCATTTTGGCAGGTCCTTAAGGCACGGTTTGAATTGGGATAAGTAGTAAGAATTAAAGAATTTCCACAGGTAAAAATGTGACATTCTTAGAAAATAATAGCCCATGTTTGGAAACATTCAAGATGTAGAAAGATCTTGAATGATTTGCAAGTACATTTTGAGTTTTAAAAAATTATGGTTCTTTTTTCCAGGATGAAACTAATAGTGGTCTATTTTGAAATGTTATAAAATAAGTAACAAAAAAAAAAAAAGATTGCTAAAGAAAGTCATTCAAGCCACATGCAGAATATGAAGCACTATTAACATTTTAGGAGCTCTCTTGCATGTTTTTTTCTTTGTTCAAGTTACATCATATAATTCAAAATACTACTCATTTTATGTACACAAAACATAAGCATGTTACTATATTATTATTTTTATTATATCATTTTATTATTTATTTAATATTTGCTAACATATATGTGTTAATGTAGTGTTAATGACTTTTTAATCTTTTTAATATTCCTTCCCCTACATGTAGATTAAAGAAGTCATTGTTTTTCACTATTACATCATTATAAATAATAACTGAAGGCCTTTGCTGGGCGTGTGTCTTTGGCTTGGTTTTAACATATGAATGGAAAGTTTAAAGGTCTAAAAACATCTTGTCTGGGTTAATTTCTAAAATACAGTTACCAGTGTATTCTTTCTTAATCAATAATTGAGAACTCTGTTTTCCTGCCCTCTTGATTTTTCTAAATTTATTGGTGAGAAAGGAAGTTTATTTCATTTTCTTTCCTTTGGTTGCTATTCATGTTGATCCTTTTACATATAAATTTTGTTAACCTTTTCATTCTACTTTTCTTTTCTTTTTGAATGTTCTGTTTATATCCTTCTACTTTATCTATTAGGAAGATTTCTCACAAACAATTTCACAGCCTGATAAACAAGGCTGTGAAATTAATTCTAAGACTCAATTAAAACAGCAATGAACCACAACTCCTCACTCTGAGAAATTCAGATAATGAAAAATATTCTATTAATTTTTAAAAGGTCAGTACATAAAAGAACATATTAGACATGTAAGACTTCTGCCTTGGAGCTACCAGGCATGGGCATTGGGGAATAGTTTTGCTAAGAGAACCTTGGAGTGAGGAGCTGAGAAGATTCATGCTGCAGAAGCATCAGATGAGTCAGAGTTGTTCTTTGCATAGGGTGTTCTCTGGTGCAGCTCCATTTATAACCAAACTACTGGGCTTCAGAGAGGCTATTGGAAAGTGGTCAGGGGTCTGGACTTTGGCGTTTAGCATACCAGCTTGTTCACTGCAGTCTTAGTAACCTCATTGATATGTACGTCAGCCTCCTTGTCTGTAAAACAGACTGGAATTTGGGAAGCTTGCATTGGTTACTAGATGAGAGGATGGAATGGAAACCAGAGAGATAAGAGAACTCAAAAAGTGGCATTCTGGACTGAGGCCATAGTGAAGAGCAAGCAGTAGCTTGGTGGAAGCATGGTCCTGAAGGGTCTGAGCAGTGAAGCTGAAGGCAGGTCGTGGTCCCTCCCTGTCTTTTTCCCTCCGTTTTTATAAATGACTGCTGTGTGCCAAGTACTGTCCTGGACTCCAGATGTCCAAATGATACCAAATTAATACCTTCATGACACTTAAAGATCAGAACAGACAGGAAAGGAGAATACACACAAGGGAAGTATGGACTGTGAACATTGCTAAGAAGGAAGTAAATGAGCTGATGTCCAAGGGAGATAGGAGGAAAGAGGAGGAACTGGCGATGTCAGAGGGCCTGGAAGCACAGCTAGCAGCTCTTACCATGAGTCTCAGGTCTGTGCCAGGAGAGGCTTAGATCAGAGGCCAGGCTGGAGCTGGAGACCCTTTCAGGAACCTCTGGGAGGTTGAAAGTGCATTCCTTCACTCATTCCACCAGAAGTTTCCGAACCCCTCCTGTGTGCCTGGCTCTGTTCCTGTGCTAGGCAATAGCAGGGAGGACAATGAAACTTGCGTCCCCATGAAGCTCACATTCTGGTGAGAGGAGATGGATCATCAACAAATAAGCCAAATCTTATAGGTCAGGCACATGTAAGTGTGAGGAAGCAAAATAAAGAGGGAAGACAGACAGGATGAAGGAGGCATAGCAGAGGGGGCTCTTTAGATGTCTGGACAGAGTTGCTTGGCTAACTTCAGGAACAGCGGGGAAGCCAGCCCGGAGGGACCAACATAAGCAAGGTGGAGGAGAGACAGGGAGGTCCTGAGGGGCTGGATTGCTAGAGATTTGCAGGCTTGGCAAGGGGTGTCATTTTGTGGTTGACACCCCAAGCAAGGGAGCTTGGCCACTGACCTAGTTGTTCTGTAGAGTCCTAAAAGCCGAGGCCATATTGGACATTGTAACCGGGAGAAAAGAGAACTAGAAATCAAGGGTAGATGGCATCAGGGGAAGCAGGGTGCCCAGGTTCAGCCCTGAGTAACTAAATCTGTATCAGATCCAAGGGGCCAGTGTAGGCGTGGACATGCAGATGTAGTCAGAAGCTGAGGAAGCACTAGCAGGAAGTAGTGGGTGGGAACCAGGAGAAAAGTCTGCAGATGTGGCAGTGCATGGGCCTGGGCTTCCTGGGAAAGGGGTCTTGTTCACCTGCCACGTGAGTGCCTTGACCTGGGTATGTCTAGAATACAAAATGAATTGCATGAATTCATTTTGACGTAAGGTGAATTGTAAACTGCATCTAATTATTTGTTGTATTAACATCATCATGAGTAGTTTCCTAATAACCTGTGACACAATTAGGGAGCACTAACTGAACTTTCACCTTGTCACATGATCCACAGCTGGATTTGCCCCAAGGGCTCTCTTTCTGGAGTATGTAAGCAGATTCAACTGGTAGCCAGCCCTCTTTCTGATGCAGAAATCCAGCCGTGTCCAAGGGGCATCGTAACATGATGCAGTGAAAGTGTCTCTGATGGCTTGATCCAAGCAGAGGAGGCTAAGAGGAATCAAACCCCTTCCCTGTAGCAGCCAGCAGGACACAGTGAGAACTCTGGTAGAGCTTCAGGAATAGTAAGCCGATGAGAGAGAAGGAGCAAGGAGCCTCATGCCAACCCACGTGCCAACAATTCTGGGAAATTGGAAAGTGTTTAGATATAGAATGTAGGCAACAGCAAGATACTGAATCAAATGTGAAACATTTCTCCCTCTTAGATTTAAACTAAAGAGTGAGGATTTTCCTGTTTTTTAAATGGCAGGTAATTTGTTTGGGTATCCCACTACTGTTGAACTTTCAAGTTATATGATGCTTCATCATCGCAATTGACCCTCCTAATTACGACCGTGCTGTTCCCAGTTGACAGATAAGGAAATGAGGGTATGGAGAGGCCAAGTAGAGGGCCAAGGTTAAGAGATAACAAGCATAATGAGTGTTAATACAGGTAATTCTTTAGTGAGTATTGGAGGCAGAATTCCAGCAATGGAGAGGGATGGTTTCCAGGGTCACTGTCTTCCCTGGTCCTCGAGCTGATGGAGTTGGGCTGTGTGTTTCTTATGCACGACGCTTCTGGACCATTATGCAGGTAGGAACTCACAATCCCTTCTGAGAATGCATTGAAAGTATTGAGTCCTTATCCGGCAACAGCGTACATCCACACAAATTCATATATAATCTCAGGGGCTCATGCCCACGCCACAAGCATGTCCTCGGACCCCAGCTGAAGATCCCCTGATATTGCCTACATTTGAATTCCACATGGATGTCCCCAGCACTTCGTGGGTATCATCCATTCTTTTTGAACAACCCCAGTCACGGTGGCAAGCTTCCTGCCTCCTCACCTTTGGAGAGCTCTGCAATATTACTTTTTTTCTGAATCACACACATATATTTGTAATGTTCAGCTTCATCAGAGGTTGATGATGATTACAGAATTCTTGAGTTGGAAGGAGCCAAAGTCATGTCTCAGCTAACATTACCCAGTGAGCCTTCTTTGGTAGACTACTTCCTCTAGATGTTCTGTGGCTGAATGGGTCTGGGCATTGCTGACTTAAAAAGGGCTGAAAGGACTCTGTTAAGTCACAGGGACTCCTAAAGTGGGTCTAAGGCATCTCCAGATCCCATTAGGCCTCAGAATATGTTCTTTAGAGGCATCTGACAGTGCTAGGACTTCTCAGAAAATGCTGCAGGAATCTCTAATTCAGCTCTTCCCGTTTCTTCGTTCTAAAGTGCAAGAAGCTGAGGCTGTGAAGGCAGAAGGTTTTGGAGTCACCCATTCATTTACTCAGCCAACTTTGATCCTGAAGTTAGATTAGAACTTTATCCCTGACCTTGAAGAGGCTCCTTTTTTTTCTTTTTTTTTTTTTGGTGAGGACACCAACAACTTACACAAATAAATTACAATGCAACCCAGTAAGCACACTCACAAGGGAACAAATTCCCTGGAAGAAATGTTTCAGCTGGGCTATTGAGGACAGGATGGAGTTTGATGGATGAATGAAACTAAATGGTGTTCCAGACAGAGATCTTTAGTGCCAGAGCAAAAAGGCCTTTAGAGGAGGACATGAGTAAGGAATTGCAGGTGACTCGTTGGGATGCAAGGGGAATGTTCTGACTGAAGGAGGGGCAGCCAAAGGTTGAGATGGACCAATGGGGTGGGGGACTTGTCTTGTATTCCTGTGGGTTTTGAGCAAGGAAGACAGTCTTAGGTTGGGGTGATTTTTTGTATTTTTAGTAGAGACGGGTTTCACCATGTTGACCAGGATGGTCTCGATCTCTTGACCTTGTGATCCACCCACCTCGGCCTCCCAAAGTACTGGGATTACAGGCGTGAGCCACCACGCCCAGACAGTCTTAGGAAGATCACAGAGGCCACAGCTCGGAGACTGGCACACAGGGCTGTGAATTTGGAGCTCTGGATGACACGGAGTGATGAGTTTTGAGCTCCAGCTGCCTGTGATGCCCATGTCACCTGCACTCATCCCGCTTCTCCTCTTGTCTGGCGCTGTTTGGGGCAGCTCAGACTTGCAGACTGACCTCACATGACTGTGTGCAGGCAAACTCAGTCCACGAATGCAGGGCAGTGAGTGACCCTGGTGCTAGCACAATCATTGGCTGAGTGGAGACATGTGCCAGTCTTTTGTCTTTTGTGCAGACAATTACGGAAGATTCTCTCAGCATCCCAAGTAGTCTCAGGGAAATTGAGCCCCTGTTCTCCACAGCGCACCCTCACATTGATGCACCTCTCTGCCTATCTTCCTCTACTGCTCACTTCCTGACTTTTGCTGCCTTGAATCACCTTCCAAAGGAACCACCCCCAGCCGTCTTCTCAGGTTCTGCTTTTGGGGAAACCCAAGCTGAGATACGAACATTATTTTAATTCTAAGTCGAATGAATCTAATGCTGTGTGGTCTGACGGGGTGAGTAACGTGGTATTCTCTGGCTCATCTAGAAAGGGATGATCATCTTCAAGATGTTTTTGTTCTTCCCTAAGCAAGTGACTCAACTTCCAGAATTCCAAGGCCTTTAATTTTGTTGTTGTTGTTAATAAAATAGTTTTAGATTTATTGTAGTCTCTTCTGACCCACACGACTGTAAAACCTTAAGCCTGGCACATATTTTAAAAGAAATCTGGCCAGGCGTGGTAGCTCATGCCTGTAATCCCAGCATTTTGGGAGGTAGAGGTAGGCGGATCATGAGGTCAGGAGACCAAAACCAGCCCGCCCAACGTGGTGAAACCCGATCTCTACTAAAAAATACAAAATTTAGCCAGGCGTGGCAGTGCATGCCTGTAGTCCCAGCTACTCTGGAGGCTGAGGCAGGAGAATTGCTTGAACCTGGGAGGCGGAGGCTGCAGTGAGCCGAGATTGCACCACTGCACTCCAGCCTGGGTGACAGAGTGAGACTCTGTCTCAAAAAAAAAAAAAAAAAAAAGACATCTAATCCAATTCACAACTCATATTTAAATTGCCTCTGTATCATTTCTGTCATGTAGACATCACTGTCTGTTTTTTATCTTTTTATGGGGATCTCACTACTTTCCAG
This sequence comes from Sapajus apella, assembly GCF_009761245.1. Lineage (NCBI taxonomy): Eukaryota > Metazoa > Chordata > Mammalia > Primates > Cebidae > Sapajus > Sapajus apella. Next base: position 55,490,508 of record NW_022436943.1, on the reverse strand, counting down.
ATAGACTATCCCGTTCCTGGGCCGTCACTCAACAAAATCGACCCAATGAATATTTATTTAGCATCCACTAAGTGCCAGGTGCTGGAGTTTTTGAGAAGGGCGTTAATCACAGTCCTTTTCCCTCTGGGCTGTAAAGCAATTAAGAAATAGCACACAGTTAGATGGGGTCTCATAGATATCAGCTGTGTTGCGGATAATTATACATCAGGAAATGGGGCTTCCTCCTGAGCCCAAGAGCTTCTTGATACTCTTTCCAAGTCTAGGGCATGTGTCATTCCCTTCAGGAAAGATGAGTCTGCAGAGTGGACACACATCCATCCAACCTGTGGCGGCTTGAGGTCTACCTGACAGCTTCATATCCAGAGGACCCAGAGCCTCTATGCGGGAAGATACTTGAGTGTGTGGTCTTAAAAACATCATTCCTGCTTCGTAGAGTAGTGGGCACCAAAGCTGTCAGATTGCTGCCATCTCATCCTTTCAATCAATCCCTCGTTTCCTGCCCCAGCCCAGCTCTCTTCTCAGCACATTTTGCTTGTAGAAACTTGGCTTTGAATGAACACTCATATTTTTTCCATGAGAACTGAAGGTGAGCAGCCTGCAAGCAGTGGCGTGGTTTCTGCTGCTTTCTGAATGACAAGGAACTAATATTCATGAAGCCTCTACTCAGCTTCCGGCTCTGTGCTGACAGTCTCAGGAGCTCTACTAACGGCTCTGCCACTGTCACCATTTTATAGATGAGAAAATTGAGGCTCAGAGAAGGAGCGTGTTTATCTGAGCATGTTTAACACCTTCATAAACTGCATCCACACTCAGGTCAGCTTGCCTTCAAAGCCACGTTTACTTGTCTTCTTGGCATCAAGGTGATGTTTGCCTTTTCTTTTATTTTGTTTTGACTCTCCCTGAGTAAAAGGACCATTGGAGAATCCATGCAGTCTTTGGAGTTTCTGAAGGCAAATTCAGGACCAGGTAGCTGAGGGACTCTGTTGGGTGAATGTATCTCAGAGGTCCAGTGAGCCTAGACTCTGTGGTCATAAGTGATAAAATCTGTGTTTGCCCAAGACTAAGCATAAGGGGACTATATGGGCTCATGTCAGTGGACCACGTGATGGGCAGGTTCAGGAGAAACCAGGGGAACACTCAGATCCCACCGGCGTGCCCTCTCTCATCCATGTTTCTCTGCTTGCCAGCTTTTTTAGACCAGCTTCCTTGTGGGCATGGAAACACAATTGCTACCAGCCTGAAACTCACCTTCTGATTGTTTTGGGCTCTTCCTCTTCACCTTTCATCATCAATTTCTAGGGAAGGGTCCTGATTGGCAGACTCAGGGTTACATGCCAATCCCTGGACCAATCACTGTGGCAGAGAGTAAAGTATTCTGATTGGCCTGGCCTGGATCAGGGACCTCTCCCTGGACAGAAAACTGGAGGGACAGAACTTCTCTTGGACTGCAGGACTCCTTCATCCATCAGGGTGGCTGTGATGATGGTGGGCTGGAGGGGAGGTGCAGAGGCCCTGGACACCATCTTAGGCCCTACTAGACGTGTGATCCTTGCTCACCACCGAGTAACAGATATCCTTGAGGTGTTTTTATAGCAGTAATTTATGTACATCAAACATACAGCTCTGCATTAAAGTAAAGGAAAACATCCTAAATCCTGACCTCCATCTGGTCTAAAGGTGCTTTGTGACATTTTCATAAACAGATCAGCTCTTAGTTAAGTAGCATAAAGAACAAGGAACATTTCTCTTTCCTTAGAGCTTTGTTGCTGACATGAGGGCTGTTGTAGAACTGGCCCTGTTGCTGACTGCTCTCTGGGGTTATACCCTTGGGGCAGTCGCAGAGACAATTCCAGGGTGATGGTCTAGGAAGGCTGCTAGGATGTTGAACCCATGTCCCTCAAACCCATCCCCAGGCCAGGTGGCTGTGTATGAGGACTGTAAAGAGAAGAGGCTACCAGGACGTATTGGGGGTCCTCCACTGACTCCACAAGCCCAGCAGTGCGATAATAAGAGAATAACCAGCAACTCAGCCTTCAGGGGAGGAGATCCAAGATCTGTATGGCAGAATGACTCTCAGTCCAGAGGAAGACCAAGCTGTCATCTCACAGAAGGTAGGAACATCTTGGAGGATAAATTTGCCCATCAGAAGTAGCATTGGCTCACCATGGACATATGGCTATGGGGAGTCTGAGCAGCAGGCGGGAAGTGTCCTCTGAGTATTGTCCAGGGGAGAGGGTGTGCTGACCACAGAATACAACCTGCCTGGTTTCAGTGGCTCTGTATTCTTGAAATGAAGATGGCAATATCAGGCTGGCTAGAAGTTCAGTGCCATGAAGTACTCAAATAATGTAACTAATGCCCCCTGTTTTGATTCCTGTCTCACCAACCCAATTTCTAATTATAGGTGATCAGCAGGGGTAGACTGGCCTATGGAAGTATTGTCTGGTATCCTTGGCAGTTATTTTCACTATATAGTGAGCAGTTAGTATGCTGTTGTAGATATGTGTCAGTTTAGTTAATGTGAGTCTACCTGTGGGGGTAGAGACCCTGAAAATAGCAAATGATTCACTAATGGTGAATTCCATCCCATGAGAGCACAGAGCAGCCACCTGCCTCTCCTGCAGATATCTATCTTATCTTTTCTTCAGACTCATACACCGGGGGTTCTGTGAGTGGTCAGCACAAGGTGGGCACTAGGAGGGAAATTAGACAAGCTCCTGCATTTCACAGAAGGGTCACAGTTCAAACTCCTGTTTGGTCAAAGTGCTGAGCCAGATGCTATATTCCTGCTCTGTGCATTCCCCGTAGTACCTGGCTCAGGGCTTCTTTCCTTTTTTAGTAGACAAATAGGAAACACTCATGACCACAAGCAAGGCTCTAGTAACTTTTATCTGCAGTTGTTTTAGAGCTTACGGTGTTCTCTCTTGCCTGTGACCTCATCTTATTGCTACAGAAATCCAAAGTGTTTGTTTACATGTTTGTTGAGATGGAGTCTCCCTCTGTTGCCCAGTCTGGAGTGCAGTGGCACAATCTCAGCTCATTGCAACCTCCACCTCCTGGGTTCAAGCAATTCTCCTGTCTCAGCCTCCCAAGCAGCTAAGATTACAGGCACCCATCACCATGCCCAGCTAATTTTTGTATTTTAGTAGAGATGGGGTTTCACCATGTTGGCCAGGCTGGTCTCAAACTCCTGACCTCAGATGGTCCACCTGCTTCAGCTTCCCAAAGAAAAACCCAAAGTTGTTAAAAGCAAGTATTTTTAAATCAAATTACAGATGAGAAAATGAGACCATCAGTGATTACCAGGTTTGCACAAAGTCCCTTTTCAGCGAAAGAGCCAAAGTTTGAACAAACATTTGTTCAACTCTCCAGTTTTGACCCTTTCCATGTGACCAATGGTTGTTCTTACTGGTCTATTAATATTTTATTTCAGGTAGTCCTTCTGCCTGAAATTCCCTTTCCTTCCGCGTCCTTCCCTTCCCCTCCCTTCTCCTCTTTCCACCTTCTGCCTTCTCCCTCCTACTTCTTGTGCTTCACTCTCATGCCATCCCTTCTGTAAATCCAAACCAGCCTTCCGGGAACATCATGTCCAGTGTGGAACTGCAGGCAGGGAAGCCTGCAATGAGCACCTTCCCCGATACTGTCCCAAAGACAGAAAATAACCCTAACTATAGGAACCACCATAAACTGTCAAAAACTCATGAAATCAGCTATGAAAATCATGACACATGAGTCACTGAGTATTTTTGCCATAACAGTGTTAAAGTAGCGTAATCTCCATGAAAATGAAAAATAAAATCAAAGAAAAAGGATGAGCCCTTTGGCATAACTGTTGCTGTCACTTACTTGCGCCACCTTGTGGTCCGATCTGTCACCCCAAGAACTAAGGAGCACCTCCCCGCAAGGATTATGGTGCCAGGGTGCCCACAGGCAACTTCTGACTTAGCGCTCACAGCAGCCCCGGGCAGTGACTTTCCTAAGCGAGTCCTGCACTGTGTTCCTGAACTTGCCAGAGTTTTCCAGCCTCAACACTGTTGATATTTCTGGCCAGACGAGTCTTTGTTATAGGATTCTTGGTCCTGTGCATTGTAGAATGTTCAGCATCATCCTTGCCCACTAGATCATAGGAGCACCCCACCTACCTGTGACAACCGAAACTGTCTCCAGTCATTGCTGAATGCTCCTTGGGAGGTCAAGATCACCCCTTTCTCCCCTATTTCTGCTCCTAACACCCTGCCCCTGGTGATAACTACTGCCTTACAGCAGTGCTTGATTGTAAAGCCTCGCTCAGTTGCTTTCTTGCTTTGTAACTTTGGGTAAGTTACATAATCTCTCTGAGCCTCCTCATCTAAACGTGGGTTGAAAACAGTGCCACCCTCACAGTGCATGGGATTTTTTATTAGGATTAACTGAGTTAATTCATAAAATGAGCCCATACCATGGCTTGCAAATGGTATGTTCTGCACACTTGTGAGCTATAATGCTGACACTATGACTACTGACTTCCTTCCTTGCTGAGAGGGGTGCAGTTGGGGTCATTTGAAGTCACCCCAGCTGGAACTGAAGAAACTGAGTCTTAGAGAGCAGAAGCAATTTGCCCACTGCCAGCTGGTAGGTCCAGAATTTAATTCCACATCTGTTGGAACCCAAAGTGATTTTCTTACCCCTATAGCCAGCGCCTCTCGGGTGCAAGAAGGGAAACTGAGGCAAGGGTTGATGAGCCTGACTCTGGTTCAGTGAGTGGGATGCTTCTCAAGCCACAGCCCAAGGACAGCTACCTGCTTCCAGGTAGCCACAGTGCCCCCCATGGGAAGGGCAAAGCTCCCTCATCCTGTGCCCTGTGCCCTGAGTTATGCAGCCTGAGCTGTAGCAGATGACCCTGATGGTCCTCCATTGAGAGGGCCTGTTTCCAGCCCCACAGCCACCATGGAGGAGGGACGCCTATGTCTGAAGGATTCTGGGGTCTCTTGTAGTGAGCCCCCTCCGTGGGCTTCTTTGGACTCACTGAGGGGTGGGCTCATCAGTCTCTGAGTGAGGCTGGCTCTGGTAGAAATTAGAGAGTTGGGGCAGGAGTGGGGGAGATTGCTTTCCAATTGGATTTGTTCAACACAGTATCCTCAAGGATGTAGTTTTTGATTAAGTAAGTTTAAGAAGGGAAGAAGGGGAATGGTTTTTGGGGTCACACACAAATCAGTTCAACCCTGGATCTAACCCTGGCTAAGCTCTATGATCTCTGGCAATTTATGTCAGCGAGTCTCACTTTCCTCATCTGAACCAATGGGAATAATCCATCTCAGCCTTGGGGATTGAGGATTGAATGTACATGGAATCATTTATGTTACGGTAACCTAGAGAATGCTTAGTGCTTGGCAGATATTCAAGTTGTATTAGCGGGATCTGTCACTGTGGGGGAAGCAGAACTGTGTGAGAGTGGAGGTGTGGGAAGGGAAAGGGTGGTGAGGGAGGCCAGACCCCTCATTATTAGTGGTGAGGTGTGAGTAGGTCAGGTGGGTGAAGCATCTCTACCTGGAATTTGAGGCCAATCCTTGAGCTTCCTGTCATTAGCCACGTGAATGGATTTGTTTTGTTAAAAAAATAATTTCCCCTCTTTTGAGTTTTCAATTCTAAATTCTAATAAAAAAAAATAGGACTTAGAATTCCTAAAGAGAAGGCTGGCAGAATTGCAAAATGGGCACTTGGGGAGAGGGTTTGGTAACATTTCCTCCATGGCCACCTAATCCAATACCAGGCAGTGTTTGACTAATCCTCACATGCATGAGGAATGCTGAGCGACCACTCTAGATGCCCTAGACTGTTTCTCAGGAAGGGAAGGGCAAGGAAAAACAGATGGAAAACTCAGTCCCTTCTTTTCTCTCTTGCACTCTGTGGTGCTCCCAGGAAAGAGCCCTGCTTGCCTGGTTGGCAGGATCCTTGGTAGGATGTTGTGGTGCCCACCCTTACTGGGGTGAGCAGATGTGGTGGCCCCAGCTTTGGAATCAGTGCCATCTGGATGCTCTTTGGCTAGGTGATTACAGCAGGTAGCTTGGCCTAAGTGGACTTCAGGATCTTACCTGTAAAACCTTTCTGTCCCTGGCATATTAGGAAGACCAGAACAAAGGGAAACGGAAACACTTAGCAGTGACATCAGCTAAGGCAAGTTAGAGCAAAGAATAGCCAACATCACCAGGGTGGAAGCTCCCAGCCCCTCCCCACCAGGAATTTTGAAATCCTGACATTTTCTTTCTGAAGGAACTTGCTTGCAATGGGGCAATTGGGTCTGTGTGTCAACCTGTGCAGATATTACATGTTCTGAGCTCTTCGGTGTCTGCAAGACATATCCAGACTGCCAACAATGTTTGTATGCACCCCACTAAGTGTGCCATTTGGGATTGGGGAGGCACCTGACACTTCAGTATCATTTCACAGGTCCAAAGTAATGTTCACTGCTCCTTTTCACTCTCAAAAGAGACTCCATTGTCTGGGTGTGGTGGCTCATGCCTATAATCCCAGCACTTTGGGAGGCTGAGATGGGTGAATCACAAGGTCAGGAGTTCAAGACCAACCTGACCAACATGGTGAAACCCATCTCTACTAAAAATACAAAAAAGTTAGTCGGATGTGGTGGTGTGTATCTGTAATCCCAGCTGCTCAGGAGGCTGAGGGAGGAGAATTGCTTGAACCTGGGAGGGGGTGGTTGCAGTGAGCTGAGATCATTCCACTGTACTCCAGCCTGGGCAACAGAGCGAGACTCTGTCTCAAAAAAAAAAGAGGCTCCATTTAAATGATTCATTACATGCTTCTTCTATCTATGAAGCGTGATCTCCCTTCAAGCAGAGTAAGAATTCCAACTGCTGTCTTACTAGTGGTATAGCCTTCAGCAGGTCATTTCAGCTCTGAATACATTAGCCAGCTGTTGTCACAGAAATGCTGGGTAACAAGCCATCCCCAATTGTCAGTGGCTCAAAACAACCTTTTATTCTCATAGATCTGCAGCCTGGTTTAGGTGGTTCTGCTGATCCTGGCTGAGCTTGCACATATGCTTTCAGGAAGAATACAGCTGCTTAAATGAGGCTGAGCTTGGCTGGATGGCTTTGCTTCCACCTGCGGGTCACCTGGGCTGGATTTGTTCCATATGTGAAGTAATTAGGGCATGTTCTTTCAGGGCTTAGCAGAAGTGTAAGAGGGCAAACCCAAATGTGATTCAAGCCCCTGCTGGCATCACATCTGCTAACATCTTATAATATTTTATTAGTCAAAAGCAAGTCATATGACAAGCCCAGACTGAAGGAACAGGGAAGTCCACTTTTTCAATGACGAGTAATCAAGTATGGCAGACTTCTTTCTCTCTTCTCTTTCTGTTCTTCCCACCTGTCAACTGTAAGGGAAGGAAAAATACAGCTCATCTCTCATCTATGCTTCTGATTTTGTGGGTTGTTCCATTTGGAAGTCCCTCACTAGATACTAGTGTGATGTAAAGTAAATCTGTCTTCACAATCTCCCCATTAAAGTGGAATAGAAACCAGACAACTTAGCCATACATGCTGCCCTGAGTCGCTGACTTGCTGTGTGACCTTGGGTAGGCCACTTCACCTCTGAGTGTCAGGAACCTGGATGAGTCTCTTTCAGCTCTGACAATCTTCATTTCTTTATTTTTTTTCAAGAACCATTTTTATTCTCATTCGAAAAAACATTTCAAAGTAATGGAGTATGAAAAAATCAGAATTGAAACTGATAAAGGTAAGTCTACACCAAACTTTAATCTATCCATGATAAAATTAAAGGACTCTGACAAGCTCCCAGGGAAGAAGTTTGGAAGGGCCCCCGGGGACAATCTAGCTCAACCTCTCATTTTTACAGGTGAGGAAACCAAGGCTGTTGGAAACAGACTCAGTTCAATTTGGCTTTTCTGAAAGAGACAGGTTGTTTTGGTGAATATTAATAGCTTCCTGTAGCTAGTGATAGGTGGGCCCCGAGGGTACAGATGGGAGGCTGTCTTCTCCTCAGAATCTTGTGTGCACATGGTGTGTTACAGTGGAAGCAAGTTTAGGACTAAACTCTGCCAACGTATGGACATTCACTACCACACACATGAAAAGCAAGGCAAATAAATGAACAGTACTGCAAACTCTTTACTGGCCTCGAAAGTCAAGAAACAGTCACTTTCAGGTTAACACAGTGATCTTTTCAAGGAGAACTGCCAGGTTTGTGTTCAATCCCATGACAGAGCCCTCTGTGAAGGTGAGGGAAGGTGGATCAGCCAGCCTCCATCCCTATGGAATATGGGAGCCACTAGCCAGCCACATGCTGCTGTTTGCATTTGAAGTAATTTAAATGGAATACAATTAAAATTCTAGTTTATGTACATTTCTCCCTAGTCATACTCCAAGTGTTGTATAGCCTGAGGTGGCCAGTGACACCATCAGATGTAGGATGCGTCTCCCATCACAGAAAGTTCTGTTGGACACTGCTCCACTGGATTTCCCATGCAGCAGAGAAACCCTCAGTTACAGGGCTTCCCAGATTCTAAAGTAAATAATATTCATTTCACCGATGAAAAATTGTCTCTAACAGCCCTTATCCAAGTCCAGCAAACCCCCTGCTGCAAATTTACGCAGAGATATTTTAAGAGCTAAGTAACCACCTCTAAAGCTACTGATTCCAAATTAGGGCAGTTCATACCCTGGCTTACAATCCTGGAAGCATTGGTTTTTTTGTTCGTTTGTTCGTTTGTTTTTTCATCAGCAGCTGCAAATAGTAATTCACTTCTCCTAGGGTGAAACTTAGAGTTAACGCGTAGGAGCAGATCGCCATCTTCATAATGAAGAATTTCAATTACAAATTACAATGTAGGAAATGCAGCGGAGGCTCAGGGAAGAGTCCAACTCTTCCCTGCCTTTGAGCATCCGCAAGTGCTGTTCCTCTTATCTGGAATAGTGGGGTTTTCACTTTTTACCTGGATAACTTTCACCTAATATTTTCCATCTCAGTTTAGAGAGTGGCTATTTAAAACAAGCCCTTCTTTGATGAGTTACATAAATTAGGTTGCTGCTGCCCTTTCCCTGAGGGACCTGCCCTTTCACCTCACAGTGTTTGTCACCAATTGCCATTGTGTATTGGCTCAGGTATTTATATATACCTTATTTTACTCCCTCCCCGATTAGCAAATCATTCCACAAGGTAAAAGAACACAACCGTGTTGTTCACTGTTGTATTCCAAGAATGGGAGCATTAGCAAAGAGCAACGTGAACAAATGCAGTATTGTAGGATATTCATCGTCATTATCACTGTCATCATGGTCATCTCATCATCATGTCTGGAAAGGTATGAACAGGTACTTCCCAGGGCATTGAAATATTAGATGAGTAAAGGGACTTGGCAGGAATTCCACTGGCAAAGTCAGGATTAGAATCCATGGCTGTTAATTCTTGGGTGATTTGTTTACCACATGTTATTTCTGAGAACCAGGACTCTAGGAGCAGAAGATATCCTTAAAAATATTCAGCCTAGGGGTAGAGACTTAGGCACCTACAGAGGCCAGGCAGGTGTTCTACCTGTGTGAATCAGCCTGCACAAGACAATGGAGGGTGATGGCAAAACTGCCAGCATCTTCACCTAGAGGGAGTTCCATTCAACTCTGTCAAAAGAAGATTAGTGCCGTGGACTGCTGCCCTCCACTTTACTCGTCTGTGCTAGATTCCCCCTCCCCAGTGTCTCCAGAAGCACTGCCAGATTCCCTTCCTCTCAAAGCAGCTGTTTTGTATTGGGGGTACCTCTACCATCAGCAAGACCCCTGAGGCGTGCACACGGGAGGGAAGAGCTGTGAGGTGGGACTTCCTGTTCTCACCTCCCAGGCTCTGTCCTGCAAGCTAAGCAAGTCTGGTAGGAGACCCTGTGGCTTTTTGGGTACCAGTTTACCTTCCAGCCTAGGCCTCCTGGGAGATTTGTCCAGGCATACATCAAGGAGTTTGCTCAGAGTTTCCAGAGTTGAAGCATTAGTTGCAGCTCAAATATAGCAAGCATCTGGATTCCTTCATTAGACTTGCAGAAGAGGGCAAAGAAATGGCGAGGAAAGCTTTCAGCTGTGATGGAGAATGGTGGAGAGGGCTCTAGTATATTTTCTTGCTCTGACAGCATCACCTCTCTATTACCAGAGGCTTTTCAGAGTACTGCTGAGTCATCCTGACCTTTGGAAATGCTCCCGCCTCCGCCTCTCTAGGCTCCAGCTCACCTCGAAGAGGCTGGCAGTTTCTCAGAGTGAAGTGGCAGTTGCGTGAGCAGAGGCAGAAGCAATGTAGCTGGAGAAAGCCAGTGTGGAAATGCCAATCTGCCTGGAAATGCCAATCTGCCTTTTTTGGAACCGGACAGCCCAAGCAGGGTACCCACATATGGCTTCAAGTTCCAGACTCACTTGTAGAGTAGCCTCTATGGGCCCTCTGGGAAGAGAAAAAGGGCAAAGTGATGGTCATGCCCTGACATAGCATCACTGCCAGCAGCATCCTCAATCACCATCATTGTCACCATACCATTATCATCACCATCATCACTGTCATGGTCACCATCATGACCATTCCATCATCACCATCACCATCAAGACCTTTTCATCGTCATCATCACCATCATCATTATTGTCATCATCACCATCTTGTCATCATAATGATCACATTATCACCATAAACTCATCATCATTGTCACCACCACCATTCCACCCTCATCACCATCATCACCATTTTGTCATCATCATTATCTCATCATTGTTAATGTAGCTGCAGTCTTCTACATGATATGTAAGAACTAATTACTGAGTTCTTATTATGTGCACAGCTCTGTGATAATCATCTTATTCCCCACCACCCTCCAAGACTTGCATTTCAGAGATAGGGGTAATGAGACAGAGAGTGGTTTACATAATGGGCAGAAAATACATTCCCCAGTTGGAAAGTATCAAGATAGTATTCAGACCAAATGTTGCCTGTCTCCAAAGTGTGTGCTCTCACTGTACATGGGATTTTTCCTTCATAGTGTTTATTACAACTGCACTTGAGGAATTATCTGTGTGGTGGCCGTCTTCCTGACCTGGTGTTAATTTCATGGTGAAGAGCATCTTGTTTATTGTACCCCCAGTGTCTCATCCAGGCCTTGTGTGGAATTGGCTCTCAGTACCCACTCGTCGCTTGAGTACATTTGTGGACCATGACACTGTCTCAGTTTTAGGTAATCTTTCCAAGTTTCCAAATGTATTTCATCTTCATTGTACTTCTTTAATCCTAAGGCAGAACTAAGGAAGGCAGGATGGGAGTGGGTGGCTCCACATGACAAATGAGAGAAAGTGATGAATGTAGCTACTCCGTGACTTAGCCAGACCACCAATCTTAATTTCTGACCTGTGAGTCAATGTGATTCTAAATTTCATCAGGGTCATAAATGCTAGTGTCCTGAGGGCCCCACTGGAGCAAGGATTCACTCAAAATCCCTCAGCAAGTTAGGGCCACTGCTCTGTGCCCCTTGATCAGCGCACCATGTGGGAGCATTGTCTAGCGAAACTGTACCATTGACCACATGGAGCTGAATGTTGCTGGCAGGGCCGACCTTGAGAGACTGGTCAGTCTATCTCAGCTGTTTGGCCTTTCCTTTGGGTCACTTCACATCCTTTGTCTTTTGACATCTTCTCTCCCCCTTCCCCCAAGCTTCTGGGAACTGTTGCTTGTAAGTTGCTCCACTTAGAGTACCCAGCCCCCTCCTCTCTAAGTAACTCCACCAACAGGTTCCTCTTCAGTTTCTGTTGCTCCTTATCACTGACCTCAACTTCACCTGTTGCCTTCACCCAACTGTCTCCACCAGCTTTCTACACCCTGAACCTGTAGCCTATGTTGCGATCCCTCCCAGGAATATAAACAAAGCCACTTGCCATATTTTCTTTGCCGAGGCGCTGGAGGTACAAATTCTATTCCACCATGATGAGTGTGTGATTCTGGTCATGTTTCTTTACTCCTCCAGGCCTCAGTTTCCTTATCTGCACAGTGGAGATCACAATTGCACCACTTCATAGGTTTTACTTGAGGAGTCACAGTTAATACATGGCAAGTGCTCAGGACAGTGCTAAGCACTTAGAACAAACTCACTAAATGTCTGTCTTATTCAGCTCTAATAAGTGGAGGCAAAGGGGAAGGAAGGCATGCAGTTCCCTCAAATGGCACCCAGTAGATAGCCTCCCAGTAGACACATGCACAGATTTAGATTTGGCAATGTCTCTGAATATGATGCACTTATAAAATTACTGGGAAAGATGTTAAATGTTTAGTAAATGCAAGGACTGTTTATGAATTTATATTACTAGAGAATAGGGTACTGACATTGTAATGCTCTGTAAGTTTTAGAGATTTCCTTGCAACCTGGATATAATCAGATGAGATCATAGTGTATTATGGGAGAATCCCTTTTCCTCCATAGATATCTCCCATAATATGCTTGTGCACTTACTCAGATCATGTCTCCAAAGAAGCCTGGATTTCTCACCAAAGGCACCTGCGTGCAGAGGCCAATTATTGCCCAGCAACAAGCTCTATTTAAACACAGATAACATGTGCCACTTCTCTGAATGTCTTTCATCTGTTCAGCCAGTCTTCAAATTGGAGAAAGGAGTAGTATCTTGGCTGCAAATCTCATTTCATTTCCTGTCTTCTTCATTGAGCAGATTTGGCACAGATTTGCCTTTCATTTCAGGGTGGTAAAGAAAATATGGAACTGAAGACTGCACACTGTAGAAACTGGAAGAGCCACAAGCAAAGCCACCAGGACACCAGGTGGAGATCCCCACAAGCATGCCACCTCCTGCTTGGGAAATCAGGAAGCGGGTATCTCTTGCGTGGTAGGAGTAGCTGGAAAACAAACCTCTCTTTGGAAGGTCCCTAAAGAAGCCACCAGCAACACCATGATCCTCCTCCTGCCTCCTGAACTGACCATGATGCCTCAGCCTAGACAGCCTTTGATGAGACAGCTGGAGCCTTGAGGTTAACTCCCATGATTTTAGCAAGTTTTCATCTTCCCCAGCCTCTGCCAGTTTTGGGTCCACAGGTCAAATCCAATTTTCATAAGCACTTATGGAGCTTTCCTGAGGTATTTCCCTAGCTTGGTGCTTGGGACACAGAAAGATTAGGCCTGGGCAGTAGTTTCAGCCTCTGATGCAAGATATGAACACAGATAAATATAATACAGGCAGTATCATGTAGACACCATGGGAAGGGTATAAACAAAGATGTGTCTTCCCTGTGCCTGGCACAGGGTCTGGAACACGGTATACTCTCAATAAAACTGTAATGAATAAAGAATGAATAAGTGCTATGATGAGTGAGTGAATGAATGAAATCGAGTGAGCAAGCAAATCCACTGAACACCGTAATTCACTGTAAGAGTAGGAAATCCTTCAAGAATGAAGAGATCAGCAGTCCCAGCAGTCCTTATGCCATGCCTGGTGTTAGAGCAAGGTTGGATTGAAGCCCTGTGTGCTGTGGTCTGAGTGTACTTGGACAGAGGCATCAGCTTGCAGGGAAGCTCACAGTGCCCAGCACATTAGTCTTAAAAAAGTTGCCCTATGCTTTCTTTGACATGTCTGTAAAAACAAAGACTAGAGTATGTAAGAAAATACAGTAATAGTGCTGTAGGTGATAGGGGAGAATGCAGCCCTATCTCATGATGAAGAAGTATATATAATCTCTGCTCTACTTATGACTGTACGTACTTCAGAACTATTGAAACACATTTATTATAAAATATTATGAGATTGAAACTTTGTAGTTCAGCAGTTAAAAACCCAAATGCCTACAGGGATTGGCAAGTATTTCAAATGAAAGGCATGACTAGGGCAAGACAATAGGGAGTAGTGAGGCTTGCAGGGAACTGGCAAACTCTAATTTCTCTAAAGAAAGCAATCACCGCTTCTACTAATTGACGCTGAGTGGGGATGATAATTTATCAGATCTTATTTGTCACAAGAGGGGGAATCTGGATTTTTCTGTTAACTTACTCCATTTTCTGTCATACCTTGTGAACCCAACAAAACACATTCATAGGCCAAATTTTGCCCGTGGACTGTCTCTTGGCTGCCTTCGCTCTCCTTATTGCCCTTTCTACTCTGGCACCACACCTGAGGAGAGAATTTGGGAAATTTGATGGTGGTTTGGGTAATGAGAATGGGGAATGACGCTCCTTGCAAAAAAAAAAAAATCAATGGATGGGGAGAGAGTTGGATTTCAGGGGGAAGGGGAGATGAAGGCATGGTGCCTTGTGAAGAAGATATGATGCTGAAGAAAGAGAGAGGCTCATGGCTTGGGTTTGAGCTAGAGGCAATCAAATGAGTTTAGGGAGTGTTAGAAAGATGGTAAGGGATCATCCTCCATCCAAATTTACAGAAAACTGATGATGAGCAATGGTGGATATGAGATTGGCAGGGAACAGGGCAATGATTGATGGATTGATGCCCAGTGGAACTAGGAGGTTACTGCCAAGGACACATGAAAAGAGTTTTGCTTCACAAGCAGAAAGAACAGTTCTCCTCCAAGTCTGAAAAGAGGAGGAATGGGAAGAAAGAGCTGTGTGGAAAAGTGGGGATGTTTCTGTGCATGCAAAATTATCCCCTTTATTAGAGAAAATACAATGACTCATGAGAGTTATTTTTGCCTGGTGAAAACTGCATGGTTGCCTGAGAGTTTTGTATAGGCATTTGTCAGGTTGATTAGAGGTGGATATGCTCTGAATGTCTCTTTTTCCACAGGTTTCTAAGATTAGAGAGATGGGAAGCTCGTAGCTGACATAGAACCTTAACCTCTTCAAGTTCAACAGTGACTAGATAGGTTTATGACAGAGAAACCAGGTGTGTATTAAGCCCACAGAGGAATGGACAGTTGTGCATGTTTTCATTCACTCATTTGTTTATTCAGTTATTCACGTATTTTTCACTGACTCATTCATTCGTTCAGTTATCAGATTGCATTGCTAGGACCCGAGGGAAAAGAAGGCACTCACAGATGGCAGGGCCATAAGACCTACATGTGTATGATTGTGATGCAAGGTAGAATGTCCATGGGTCTGGCAGGAGTGAGCTAGATGAAGAGCTCACAAGTCAAGAGGAGAAGGCCTAGAAAGAGGAGACATTTGACTTGAGCCTCTTGAGATGGAGAAAACGTGCCTTCAGCTGCATAAATGAAACTCCTTATCTAACTTTCAGGTTGAAAAAGATTGAACATGACAGGTCTCCAGTTCATACCTCTTCCATTGAGGTTTGTGAATGACTCCTGCCTGTGGGCTAGTCACGCACGAATGCTGAACACAACAGGAGACCTGTTCTCAGTATTTGACGCTTTGGCTCCTGGCTGGCATAGGTTTCTCTCCCTCTCTTTCTCCTTCCAGACCAGAACTGTCCAGTAGAACTTTCTGTGATGATGGAAATCCTCCATATCTATACTATCTAATCTTGTAGCCACTAACCACATGGGATTACTGAGCACTTGATGTGTCTTTCCTGTGACTGAGGAACCAAATATTAAATGTGATTTAGCTGCAAGTCATTTGAATTTAGATGAATGATCACATGTAGCTAGTGACAAGTACATCAGAGAACTCCTTGTGGTATCCAGCTCAGTTCCTAGCTCTTAGCAAGTGCTCTCAACATACGTGAGATGAAGGAAACTGCTTGTTCCTACTTAAAATCTAGGCTGCTCTTTAAGAAGAGTTTATTTCTTTTTAAATTTATTTTATTTTATTTTACTTTAAGTTCTGGGATATATGTGCAGAAAGTGCAGGTTTGTTACATAGGTATACATGTGCCATGGTGGTTTGTTGCACCTGTCAACCTGTCATCTAGGTTTTAAACCCTGCATGCTTTAGCTGTTTGTCCTAATGCGCTCCTTCCTCTTGCCTCCAACCCCCGACGGGTCTGCGTGTTTGATGATCCCCTCCCTGTGTTCATGTGTTCTCATTGTTCAACTCCCACTTATGAGTGAGAACATGCAGTGTTTGGTTTCTATTCTTGTGTTGGTTTGCTGAGAATGATGACTTGCAGCTTCATCCATGTCCCTGCAAAGGACATGAACTCATTCTTTTTTATGGCTGCATAGTATTCCATGGTGTATATGTGCCACATTTTCTTTATCCAGTCTATCATTGATGGGCATTTGGGTTGGTTCCAAGTCTTTGCTATTGAGAACAGTGCTGCAATAAACGTACATGTGCATGTGTCTTTATAGTAGAATGATTTACAATCCTTTGGGTATATACCCAGTAATGAGATTGCTGGGTCAAATAGTATTTCTGTTTCTAGATCCTCGAGCAATCACTACACTGTCTTCCACAATGGTTGAACCAATTTACACTCCTACCAACAATGTAAAAGCATTCCTATTTCTCGACAGCGTCATCAGCATCTGTTGTCTGCTGACGTTTTAACAATCACCATTCTAACTGGCATGAGATGGCATCTCATTGTGGTTTTGATTTGCATTTCTCTAATGACCAGTGGTGATTAGTTTTTTTTTTTTCTTATGTTTATTGGCTGCATTCAGAAGAGTAAATTTCTTTACAGAGAAGGCCTTTGTGTTGCTGGATGTCTTCATAGATTTGGGTCTACATGTCTTCCAGTAAAAGCTACTCCATCTCTATTCCCATGGTCTGGGTGTTGCCAGGAATCCAGGCTTTTGGGAATGGGGAAGCTAATCTTTCTAATAGCAGAAAAATGTGGACTTCATGGTGGTGGCAAAACACTGGGAGGTGTAAACAGAGTGGAGGCAGGAAATGCGGGCTATTTGCTTGTCATGTAAGCCCTTTCCAGGCTGGAGCGCAGTGGCGCCATCTCAGCCCACTGCAACCTCTGCCTCCTGGGTTCAAGCAATTCTCGTGTCTCAGCCTCCTGAGTAGCTGGGATTATAGGCATCTACCACTACACCCAGCTAATTTAAAAAATATTTTTAGTAGAGATGGAGTTTCACCCCTGCCCCATCTTAAGGATCCAAACTCATAAAATGTTTAGCGTGAGTGCATTTTTCTTTTTTAAAAGAAACCAGTGAAGAAGCTGACCATGGTACCTGGTGGTAAATTGCCAAACAAAGACTTCACCCAGCAAGGAAGCCTTGGGGATACAGAGGTGTCTGAGTGAACTCATTGCATTCCTAGGCATTTTGAATTGGCAGAGGACAAACTTGTATAATTTAGATTTTTGAAGGGTGAGGGAGTCCTCTAGATTGCCCAATTTGAGTTGGAATGAATGAATAAATGAGTAAATGGATGAATGAACAAAAGAAGTTAAAAATAATATATAACATAGATTCTTATTTTTAACAAAACTTGTAATTTCTTATCTGGAAGGGCCCTGCTCCTGGCTTTGTTCCAGCCACCGCTTTGTTCAGAGGAGAGGCCTCAGGCCCAGAGAGGGGAACAGACTGACCTGAGGCCACAAAGCTGCCGGATGAATGGTAGAACAAGAACTGGAGCCCAGGTCCCTCAATTCCAATTCCCATGCCATCTCATCCCAAGCACTTTTACAATGCGGGAAGAAGCAGTTTTTAGTATGCATGCAGCTTCTTTAATGGTTTTGCCCTGTGGTATCTCCTCATTCTCAACACTGGTTTCTCCTGAGTGAGACCAAGCTAGCTGCCCTATCCCTACCCCTGACCCATATTACACAAGCCCCAGTAAGAGAAGCTTCCTTGAGGAGGTGATGGAGGTCTTGAAGTTCACATATCCATGAGGTCTCAGCATCCCTTCTTCTTGAACCATTGCTCACCCTGAAGACCAGTTTCCTGCCTGACTGTTCTGCTAGAACAGTTTTAAAAAACTGAGTCTGCTAGCTCAGTTTTTTCCGTGTCAACATCCCCTCAACAAGAAAGGGCATTTGCTGACAAACAATCGGTGTGCTCCTGAGAGCAGAGATGGGAATTCTGGACTGGCGGGTGCCATTGGCGGGTGACACTACCGAGTGTTCTCACCCCCTCGGCTTCCCTTGGAGCACCACTGTCAAACCACAAACTTCCAAAGGGCCATGATCAAAACAACAATGATGATATTGAAATGAACAGCACATGTGTGTCACGTACTCTTCGAAATGCGATCATATAGTAATTACTTACCCTGTGCCCCTCTGAGGTCAGTATCACAATCACCTGCACTTTATTATCCCTCAAAGAGGACATGGAGCTTGTCCAGGCTCACATAGGTAGGAAATGGCAGAGCTCAGGAGTCCAACCGTTTAAATCCCAACAGTTGGACTCCTGAGTCTGGGCTCGCAGCCACTCCCCTGTGCAGGAGGACCACTGGGAAGTCACACTGGGGTATTCAATTTCAGTTCTGCCTTTACACATTTATGTGTGACCTTGGGGCCATGCCTACACCTCCTCACTTCCAGGGTCCTCCTAGGTATGCTAATACTCTCACAGGGTCATTATGAGAATAAAATGGATGATACCTACAAAGCGCTCCCCACTGTACTCTACCCAGTATCTGAAAGTCCTCAACAAATCCAAAAAGAAAGGTGTAGAAGCCATTTATTTCTCCAGACTTTTGACCATCTGAGATTCACCCCTAAATTTTCCCTCCTAGCCAGCCCATCTCTGTGTGGCCCCAAAATGGTTCCTATCTTTGCTATGTTGAATTGATCTGGAAAAATATTTAGATGATAAGAATATCATGTGCATTTATGATGTTCCTCTCTTGGCAAGTGGTTTGCAAAGCTCATTTCTATACTGCCAAACTTCAGAGTTCAGTCTTACAGCATAGAATCAACCCCCAAAAGATTGGGGCAATATGCATTGAGTATTTATTATCCAGGCATGGATCAAGGCATGTTGATTTTTATTCTCACATTGAGTGCAAATGCATTTTCATGTAGCAATGGTGTATGAATTGTGATTTCTAAACTACAATGTCAGCGGGTTTTGGGGGTCTGAGGAGACTTCATTTATTTATTTTTTATTATATTTTAAGTCCTGGGGTACATGTGCAGATTGTGCAGGTTTGTTACATAGGTATACACGTGCCATGGTGGTGGTTTCCTGCATCCATCACCCTGTCATCTACATTAGGTATTTCTCCTAATGCTATCCCTCCCCAATCCCCCAATCCCCCAATCCCTGCTATTCCTCTTCTAGCCCCCAACCCCCCAGGCCCCAGTGTGTGATGTTCCCCTCCCTGTGTCGGTGTGTTCTCATTGGTCAACACCCACTTATGAGTGAGAACATGTGGTGTTTGGTTTTCTGTTCTTTGTCAGTTTGCTGAGAATGATGGTTTCCAGCTTCATTCATGTCCCTACAAAGGACATGAATTCATCCTTTTTATGGCTGCATAGTATTCCATGGTGTATATGTGCCACATTTTCTTTATCCAGTCTATCACTGATGGACATTTGGATTGGTTCCAAGTCATTGCTGTAGTGAACAGTGAGGAGTCTTTTATACCTGTGAATGCCATGTCTGTAGAAATGTTTCCTGAGGTCCAAACTGTTAATCAATGTGTGATTAACAACAGGTAATGTTGTTACCAAGCCTTCTTCATTCAGACATTCATATGGTGGGTGCTGACTCTAATGTTTTTTTGTTTTGTTTTGTTTTTTGACAGAGTCATGCTCTGTCACCCAGGCTGGAGTCCAGTGATATGATCACAATTATGGCTCGCTGCAACCTCAACCTCTGGGGCTCAAGCAATCCTCCCACCTTAGCCCCTTGAGAGGCTGGGACCACGGGCACTCACCACCATGACTGGCTAACTTTTTAAATTTTTATAGAGACTAGGTTTATTGCTTTCATTTTGTTGCCTAGGCTGGAATCGAACTTCTGGGCTCAAGAGATGCTGTTCTCCTGCCTTGGCCTCCCAAAGTGCTGAGATTACAGGCATAAGCTGCCAAGCCTGGCCTTACAGGTCTTGACTTGAGAAACCATTATGCCTCAGGATGTTCCATGGACAGGTTTCTGGGGTATCCATTCCTCTGGAATTACATGTAAGTGTCATGGCCAACTTTAGCCAATAAGGAGCCTACATACAAATTAGAAAAAGGTGGCACCCAACACTTTTAGAAGGAAAACAATGCAAAAAGGACCTCCTCTCTGGGCAGACCTGTTACCGAAATGGACCTTTTCCTCTTGGCTTTTCTCTCTAGGACTCAGTGCTTGCTGAACGGAATGAGGGCTGGAGTCTAGATTCCTGTAGAGGCCCTTTGAACAGGTACCCTTATGCAGTACACAACCTGAACAGTCCTACAAGATGGCCTGTGAATTATTGCCTATACCTATGATCATTTTAGAGTGAGGGAGCTATGTGTTATGTTGGAAGTCTCTTGATCCAAAAAAGGTTTAATAGGCACCGGTGCATTATAGGATGATGGGTGCCCAATATAGAGAATAATTATGAGGAGGGAGAGGGAGCGAGCACTGTAAACTGCTGCTGGGAAGGATTGTATGACACTGCAAGGGATAGGGGGACTTGGCTAGCAAGAGAGGAAGGGGTTGGTGCAATGCTTAAGCATGTGGATCCCAAAGGCAGGCTCCCTGGCTTCAGATGCCCATTACTCATCTTATGGGCCTTATAACACCGCCGTGCCTCTTATCATTTGTGCTCACCTATTCTTTGTCTGGAGCTCCACGAATATTATCCTCCAACCCTCCCTCCCCCATCATGCAGGTACTTTCTACAGAAAGGGACACAGAAACCCTAGGAGAGTAAGTCACTACAGCAGGCCTTGTGTTTGGACATGGGATAGAGCCACCCTTTGAAAGTAGATCTCTGGCTTGGAAGGTGTTGGGTGGTGTGTGGCCCACCCCATGAGGGTCCCCAGATGTGGAGGTGGAGGCACAGCTGGGGGCCATGCTGATGGTGCAAGGGAGGCCCCTGTGACTTGCCTCTGGAAACCCTGCTGGCATTGGTGGGGGTAGGTCCCTGCGTGCCCAGCCCTAGACCCTCCCCATGGGAATACACAGTCAGGTGGGAGAGGCAAGAAAACAGGACACCTCTGCCTCCCAAAGTGCTGAGATTACAGGTGTGATTCAGCACACCCAGCCACAACTTTGACATTTTTCTAATAGTAAGAACATTGGAAACAACCTAAATGCCCAATATGGGAAGATGTAAATCAACTACACCTGTTTCTGTCACTGTATCATAGATGCCTTGATGACTTCCGAGATGGTACATGCCCTAGATGGAATATTATGTAGTCCTGTTAAAACTTGTTTCATGGCCAAGTGCAGTGGCGCACGCGCTTTGGGAGGCTGAGATGGGTGGGTCACTTGAGGTCAGGAGTTCGAGACCAGCCTGGTCAACATTATGAAACCCTGTCTCTACTAAAGAAAATTAGCTGAGTGTCACGGTGTGCGACTGTAATCCCAGCTACTTGGGAGGCTAAGGCAGGACAATCCCTTGAACTTGGGAAGCGGAGGTTGCAGTGAGCTGAGATTGTGCCATTGTACTCCAGCCTTGGCAACAGAGCAAGACTCCATCTCAAAAACAAAAAACAGAAAACTTGTTTCATAAAGAGTTCACAGTAGCATAGGACAAAGTTTATGTTACTATGTTTAGGAAAAAAAAAGAAAATCAGGGCACACAAGAGAATATATAGTATCATGCAACCACCCCAAATATAAGAAATCCATGGGTCAAAAATTTGTGAAATACTAAAGATGGTTGGTTTTGGATGACGGGACTTTGAGTAATACATCAATTTTTCTTTCTTCGTTGTATTTCCATTTTTCACGTTGTAGTGAGAAGGGATTATGTTTATAAAGGAATCAGCTTCCTTAAAATGCTGACTCCTAGCTTTCCTAAGACCCTTTCCCCTGAGTTTGCATTTATATGGGACAGCATCTTACTAATGAAATATTTATAAGGCCAGGAAGTATGGGAATGTTTTAAATATTTTAACCTAGGCTCATTTTCTCTGTTGTTTTCTCTTTGCGCTCTCTCTCTCTCTCTCTCTCTCTCTCTGTCTCTTTATTGCTGAACTTTCTTACCACTGATGTCCTGACACTTGGACCTGCAAGGCTTAGGGTGATTGGTAAGGCTTGCCTTGCTTTAGGCCATGACGAATTGCCCAGGCTTTATCTTGAAGGTCACTGAAGCTTTCTTACAAAGTGCACATACCCAGAGAGATGGCACTGAGGATGCCATGGAACCCTGTCTACTAAAAAGCAGGCCCTCTGTTCCTTTGTTCATTAACTTTCCATCTGTCCATCCATCCATCCCTCCATCCATTTATCCATCCATCCTCTCACTATGAACAAGTGTTGTGGATTCAAAGATGAACCATGGGTCCTTCCTAGCACTCAAGACACTTAGAGTTACAGGAGCAAACCCACAAACACATCATGATGGCACAGTGATGCAATGAAGAGAGGTGAATGCCGCAGGAAGGACAGGTTCTGCACCAGGGAAGGGTCCAGCTAGGCTGAGGGGGCAGGCTCCTGAAAGGATTGGGCCAGATAAGGAAAGAGGAAGGGAATTTCAGGTGCAGGGCACATCTTTAGCAAAGCTTTGCTAGCCAGAAACAAGATAGCTCAGTTGGTTTGACATTATGGGAAAACAAGTGGGATATTGTATTGGGAGGAAGCACAAGGACAGAGAAGGATTTGAGAACCAGTTAGGAAAGTGTGGCCAGGAGTGAAGAACACCGAGAATGGGGAACCCACTGTTAGGTTACCAATTTCCCACACCTGAAAGACTATCATGTGGCAAAGGAATTGATTGATTATCTCTGTGTGTTTCTGGCAGATAGAACTCATGCTCAGGGGTAGAGGTGGCACAGTCTGCATGTCAGAGCTGTCCTACTGTGCAGCAGATGCCTTCCGCAGGAGCTTAATGTCTAATGCATTTCTAGTTAGCCTCTGATAGCAGCATGGCTTATCTGGGTGCCTCTGGCTCAGAGTCTCTTAATATGTTGCTGCCAAGCTATTGCTGGGGCTGTAGTCTCATCTGTGAGCTAGAGTGGGGAGAAAAGGTCTGCTTCCAGGCTCACTCATGTGGTTTTTAGTTGGCCTTGGCCCCTCCCTACAGGCACCTTTCCATGTGCTGCCTCACGACATGGGAGCTGGCTTCCCCACTGGCTAGTGACCCAAGCAAGAGTGGGAGAGAGTGTGCAAGGAGGCCCCCAAGGGCGTCAAAGTCTTTTCATATCCTAATCCCAGAAGTGACATCCCATCACTCTGTTTTACTCTATGCATTAGAAGCAAGGCACTAAATCCAGATCACAGTCAAGGGGAGAGAATTGCACAAAAATATGACTATCAGGAGGCAGGCATGATCAGGGCATTTTAAAGACTGCTGACCACTGCCTACCACAGAAATTCTGACTGGCATGCCCTGATGACTCAGCTCTCTTGAGACTTCTGGACTACTTCAGAGTTCTGCAGTCGTGCCTCATCTTCAGCCTTTGCAAGACAGATTCTCAGTGCCGTAAATGAAGTAGCCCATTAAGGAATCTCTTCCTCTCCCACAGCAGCAATGAGTATAATATTTATGTCATATTTGCCTGTTTACTTGTTTATATCCCATTATACTATGCTGTGTCTCCTTTACAATGCTAAATTCCCAGTGGACACAGTTCCTTCGGTATGGTGGGTGCTCAATCAATATTTTTTGAGAGAAGAAGGAGCAGAAGGAGGAGGTAGAGAATAGAGAAGAGAGGAAGGGAACAGGGAGGGGAGGAAGCAGCAATCACAGCTGCCCAGGCTATTACTATTTCCAGTCTGTTTGAGAGATGTGAACAGATACCAGATGTTAACCCCTGGATGTCGTTTTTTTCCAAAACAGAGGCCCCAAGGGTGGCCATATGGGGGGCACCCCTGAGTCTCAGCTGGGGTCCCTGCAGGTGAGACTGAGTCAGCCCTCAAAGGTGATCCTCCTGGAGGCTGAGACCCTGACTGAGGCCACCTCTGACTTTCTAAGTTAAAAGCATGAGTTTCATAAGCAGACAGCCTGGGATTGAATCTCACGGCCTTTACTATGAGCTCTGTGACTTTGGGAAACACTAGACTTTCAAGTTCCCCTTCTTCAGTGTGCAGAGATAACAGTTACCACAGGGTTGTCCTGGGGTTAGATGGATTTCTCCAGGTGAAGGGCACAGGACAGTGCCTGGTTCCTAGAAGGCGCTTCACAAGTGTTAGCAATAATGCTTCTCGTGTTCCCCTGGTGGGCACAGCACCCAGCCACCCAAGGGAACTGGAAGCCAGGAAAAGTAGAACAGGTGGGGACATTCAGGTTCGTGGCTTGTCAGAAGCCACCCCAGTGGCCACAGCCTTTATCACTGTGACGTGCTGATCATGGACAAGATACAGGGCAGGAAAGATGTGTCTGTCAGACCCAGCGGCTTCCACCAACTTCCAGGGCTCTCAGTTCTGGGACACACAACTGACAGACCACACAGTGTGGCCTGGGAAAGCCACCGGGGCTGAAGTGGCCCAGCAGCTGCTGCATCTTCCTCTCGCTGCGGGTGTGTATTGCTATCATCTTATATAAGCCTTACAGAGTGTCGACACACAAGTCTCTGGCTGCAGAAAATCAGGGACTAGGGAACTCCCACTTACTCCCCCCGCTCCTAATGTTTTGCCTCTGGGGTCTCAAGATTTTGAAAAAGAACCCCTTGCATTTGGAGGACATGGTGAGTTTTTGCTGACATGTCCATCTGCCACTTCTGAGACAAACCCAGGAGTAGAGGGCAAGGCCACAGACTAGAGTCCCTCAAATGGCAAAAGGCGCTAGGTGTCGAGAGGAGGGCAGTGTACCTGACAGCCCCCAATGCGAGCACTTAGCACAGCTGCAGGAGGGAGATAGATCCCTGGAGGTTTTCCTCAAACAAACGGCATTTAAAGTAAGACCTGGTGCAGGCAATATTCATTACCTGAGATGGCTGTAATAAAGTACCACAAATCTGGTGTCTGAAAGCAACAGGAATTTATTTTGTCCCAGTTCTGAAGGCCAGAAGTCCCAAATCCATCAGGGTCTTTCTCACTCTCAGAGCTCTAGGGAGACAACCCATTCCTTGCCTCTTATGGGTTCTTGTGCCTGTCCCAGCATTCCTGGGCTTGTGGCCACATCACTCCAGTCTCCACTCCATCTTCACCTTAACCTTTCTATCTGTGTATCTATGCTCCGGATGTGTCTTACACCCCCACCCCCAGATAATCCAGATGATCTCTTCATCTGAAGATCCTTAGCTATAATATATCTGAAAAGATCCTTTTTCCAAATATCTCATTTATAGTCTTCAGGGTGTAGATGTATATTTTGGGGACCACCATTCAGCTAACTACCCAGGTCCACCATACACAGCTGCACAGAGTGTGCACGGAACAACTCCAGGGGGCCTAATTCATGAGTTGCAAGGGCACACCTTGAACAGCCGTGTGGGGTAGTCCTGAGGATGAGGGCAGTTCCCTGTCTTCTCAGGCTTCGGCAGTCAAGCTGCTGTCCTTGTCCTCTAGAGTTTGG
Source organism: Sapajus apella (assembly GCF_009761245.1). Taxonomy (NCBI): domain Eukaryota; kingdom Metazoa; phylum Chordata; class Mammalia; order Primates; family Cebidae; genus Sapajus; species Sapajus apella. The sequence goes on along the minus strand of NW_022436943.1, from coordinate 55,465,055 downwards.
GGAGTACTGTGTCAAAGCTAGAGAGAGAATGAGAGCAGATCTGGGAGGGGCTGAGTGGCAGCCCGTTGGTGATACAATGCCGTGGAAGGTTTTCTGGCAGAGGCTTGTCATGGTTAGAGCTCCCTGGGGGTGCCTTGGGATGTGGGAAGGACCAGAGCTACACCGGCCACTGTCATATGTTGTGATGGGAGCTGACAAGGTGTGCATGGCCTCTGAATTCCAGAAAGATGTGTCACCCTTGATGGCAACAAAGGTTTATTTCAAGAGAATCTCAGAATCTAGTATCCTTTTCTACTAGCAGACGTTTTGCTGTCTATACAGAATTAGAAATCCTTCCAGGACTTGGTTGGCGCTGCACATTCAGCACTGGAGGATTCTAGGCATTTAAGTGTTTTCTGTTACATCACCCCGTTACCTGGGTTGCAGCACATGGTAGGGCTGGTGGAGGAGGTGAGTGGGGGCTGAACAGCACATGGGGCTGCCTCAGCCAGGAGGAAGGCACGCTGTCTTCTCATTTATATGGAGACATCTTAGGGCTTGCAAAGATCCTGCCTATTGCCCTGTTTTCATGCTCTGCAGAGCTCCTGGTGTTACCTGCTACTTGCTTGTTTGGGTACTGTCTTCCTCCCTCCATGAGAAGTTCCATAAAGTCAGTGTTCTTGTTTACTGAAGTTCAATCCTCTTTCTCCAACGCCCAGAAATTGCCTAGCGCTTAGTAGGCACTCTGCACGTACCTGCTGAACGTGACAATGAAGAGCTTAGTAACTGAATGGGCGGGTGGGGATGTGACAGCAGATTTCCATTACCAGGAGGTCTCTCTGACTGTGGCCTGAGAATACTTTGTGGAGATATGATGTGAGGCATGTGACTCCTTAGAAAGTGTGGCAGTGACTCAGGAGAGAGGATGTGGCCTAGGAAGAAGCAGGTAAACATGAGAAAGAGAAGTGAGAGGGCACTTTTAGGAACCGGGAACTACAACACCTAGAGACGAAGAAGGAGCTCGAGTTGAGGGAAAGAGGAGAGATACAGAATACTGTAAAAAGTGGTATTTATTGAACGTTTACTCTGTACCAGGCACTGTTCTATGTACTTACTGTAGTATATAGAATAAGTATACTTATTGTTCTATCTACCTAGTCATGTATTAACTCTCTAGGTGTCACTGCAAGACTTGAGGTGGGGAGTATAGTTTTCTCTGCCCTACAGATAAGGAAATGGTGGTGTGGGAGACTTTAAATCACTTGCTTAAGTTCAAGTAACGTGGGCGTATTCACCTCGCTGTCCAGAGTCAGGGTCAGGTGGAACTCAGGGGATCATTCCTTGAGCACACACCTATGGCCACCTCACCATCTTGTCCCTCTAATTATGAGGCTGGGCTGGCCTGTCGAAGGTGAAGGATTTGGTTCTCCTTTATATAGGGTCAGTCCAGTTGCCCCTCTATCCCCACTCTTAGGCAGCATGACTGTGACACTGCGGGGTGCCGTTGTCCCCTGCAGCAGGGAGCCTGGTTAGACCGAGTGGGGTGCGGTGAGTTGGGAAGTGTGCAGGCAATGGGTCCTGAGGGCCAGCTGATGGGAAGCCCAGGCCTATGTCACTCTCCCATTCCTGAGTGTTTGCCTTGATGCTGTTGGCTCCTCCTCCAAACCATCAGGGTTCAGTACCTTCCCTCTCTGGTTCAGGTGAACATGGCACAGCCCAGCCATTCTGTGTGAGTGCAGAGAGCAGGCATCCTGCTCACCCATGCCCCCATGCTGGCTCTGGGGTCGGTGGGACATGGTGCTTGTGGGATAGTCTGGAGGTGCTCCAGGCCCTAGATCCCACAGAGATGCCTTCTCATAATTTCTGTGAGTGGGGAGCTGTAGTACAAGTACAGGTGGGGCCCTCTGCACCCCAGGTTGCCCTTTTCCTGCCCACGCCATGAGGGCTCCATGCACATGCCTGCTGTGAACCCCTGGCCCATACATCTAAGCTCCTTTCATCCCCCATGAAACAGCCCCCGGGGTTTCCCCTTAGGCCTCCTTGTGCTCCTACAGGTCCTGGGCTTTTCTAGGAACAGAGAACATGATGAAACCCATGGAGCCCAGCAGGTGCTTGGGGTGTCAGGCAGGGAATTGCATGGTCCTGGGTGCTCGGTTGTGGGACAGCAGGGGGCACATGGGCTCCAAGTAGGCACATCCCCTTCACCTGTGCAGATGGGCACGGCTGAATGAGGGTCCTAGTGGAACCCCAGAAGCTAGAGCTAGGACAGGATCCTGAGTACCCAGACTCAAGGGCCATCCTCTGATACCTATAGATCTGGGATCAAACCCTGTTACCATGTCATTTGAGGCAGGGTACTTGAAATCTCTGAGCCTCAGTTTTTTCATCTGTACAATAGGAATAATGATATCACCTAACTTCATAGGGACGCTATGGGAATTCAAAGAAATAAAGTCAGAAAGGTCTTAGAGTGCCTGATCTTAGCGTGCTTTCCTCAGCCCCTATTAGCTCTTTCTGTTTTCTGTTTTCTCTGGTTGCATGTTTCTTCTCACACATGAGATCCTGCGTGTGTGTTAAAGGCTATAAAACAAGGACCAAATTTGTCAAATTAACCTCTGATTTTTCAGCACCTGCCTCCATGCCTTGCACATAGTCAGAATCAACTATTTACTGACTCTAGGCTCTAGGGTGTAGCAATGAATAAAACAGTCAAGCCTCCTTTGTCTTGGTAGTTTTATTTCAGCAAAGGGGATTAACGAAAGAGCAGTAAATATAGAATATGGTTGGAGGCTGGAGGTGTTAGGGTGGAAAATAAAACAGAGAAAGAGGACTGACAGTTGCTATTTTAGGTGAGTTGGTGGGGGAAGTTTCTTTGATAAGGCAAATGAGTAAATGAATGAATGAATGAATGAATGAGTGGATATCTCGGTCCCTCTGTGCTGCTATAACAAAATACCTGGGACTGAGTAATTTATAAAGAACATAGCTTTATTTCTCATGGTTCTAGAGGCTGGAAGCCCAAGTCAAGTCATGGGTAGGATTGGTGCCTTGTGAAGGCTAGGCTCTTCTTGCAAGATTGTGCCTTGTTGTTGAGTCCTCTGGAGCGAAGGAGCACTGTGTCCTTACGGGGCAGTGGGGATGGAAGAGATCAAGAGATAGTTACCTTCAACCTTGAGCCCTTTAATCAGGGTATTAATCCAATTCAAGAGGGTGGAACCTTCATGACACAATCACTCCTTAATACTTTAATTTAAGCATTAGGGCTTAAATTTCAACATGAACTTTGGTGGAGACACATTCAAATTGTAGCGGTGGATGAGGGAGTGAATATTAACTGCCTGGGGGCAGGGACTGGATCTTTCCTTCTCTTGCACAGTGCCTAACACACAATGGACACTCAAAAGATTTGTCTGATAGATGAAGCTTCAGGCTTTGGCCAAGAGTCAGAATCTCCACCAGCCCTGCTAGTGGTGGCCTTGGAACCCTGCCTGATGACCTCCAGGCACGGGAACCCTATGCCTTTATTTGGAAGCCTCTGTCCTTATTGAGGAAGCTTTACAAAGTTGTTTTGTATGTCACATCACCTCCTGCACTCTTGGTATTTCCTCCTTCTGCCATGACACAGCTGGAGCCCTCAGCATCAGCTTCACCACATTGTCTTTGGGTTTTTGCTTCAATGCCCCCAGAGACAGGAAGCTTAAAGTAATGCACATTTCAACCTCCTGCTGAGACATGTGTCTCTGCTACTTCCATTCAGGGTGGCCAGTTGCCTCCCACAAAGCCCAGCAAATGTTGTCCCTTTTACATGGGACATATGAAGGAAAGGTTGTTCTTTCATAATTTTCTCTTCTCTGACTAAAATAGTCTCAGTTCTGTATTTGACTACCTTTTTTTGCCTTTCATGATCCTGTTCTCTCCAATTGAGATCCCAGAATCAGACACATCCACTTGGGTGCCGTAGTGGGAGCAGAAGCTAGATGTCCAATGCATCCAGCGGCATTAGTTTGCTAGGGCTGCCATAACAAAGTACTACACACTGGGTGAGTTCAACATGGAAAAGTATTTTCCCACAGTTTTGAAGGCTAAAATTCCCAGATTAAGGGTGTCAACAGGGTGGTTTTTCTGGGTTCTCTCTCCTTGCCTTGTAGATGGCTATCTTTTCCCTGTGTCTTCACATTTCCTTTCCTCTGTTTATGTCTGTGTTCAAATATCTTCTTACAAGGACACCAGTCATATGGGAGCAGGTCACCCTAATGAACTCATTTTAACTTAATGACGTCTTTAGAAACCCTATCTCTAGATACAGTCACATTCTGAGGTCCCGGGGGTTAGGACTTCAACATATTAATTTGAGGGGGCACCATTCAGCGCATGACACCAGAAAGTCATCTCTTTTCTCAGGGACAGAGCAGAGGCCCAGAAATGGAAAAGTCTTAACCAGTGTCCCAAGTCTATATTTGACCCTGGACAGACCCCAGCTCTCTTGACCCCCAGCACACTTCGCTCCCCTGTATCCATTGAGTCCAACGTTTTATGAAATCCATCTGCAGCTCTCACAGTTAGGTGGTTTTCTTTCCTTTTATTGACTGACTGACTGTCCCCATCTGCACCTCCAGGACCCCAGGACAAGGCTCAAGAAAGCCTGTCACCGTGTGGGCATCAGCTGTGCCCACTCCTGGGCTTCTACCGAGCTGTGTTGTGTGGCAATCCTGGAAACAGTGGGAATGCGGCCAGGGAACATGCTGCCCTGATTTATTTTTTCTAAAAAAAAAAAAAAAACTAACTAGGACAGTGAATACAAAATTATTCTGGGTTTGTTCAGCCTCTAACTGGCAAGCCTCTAACTTTGCTTCACACAAAATTAAATAACAAGTGGAACTCAGTGGAGCTCAGTTGCAGGAAAGCTCAGGAAGGCAGCACATTATGATGGCAACTGCTGGGCTCTGGAGCCAGCAGAGCTGGGTTCCACCTTTGGAGCCATCACTGGCGCACTGGGAGACCCTGGGAGGTCGCTACCTAGCCTTATCCTATAAAAATGGGGCTGATCTACTTATTGTTCTTACCCTCCCCATGCAATGGTTTCAGATAATTACATGTAAAGAATTTGGCACAATGCTTGGCACACCATAGGTGCTCAATAAATGGTTGCTTAATGGAAAGGGAAATTCTGCTTAGTCATTACTCTTAATCCTCATAAACTGTGTCCACTCCTCTTCTAAGTGTGGTTCTTCCTTAGAGACAAGTTACTGGGGAAAAGAAAGGATCAGAGTGGAAAGAGTTTTCTTAGGTGGCAATGTGGGGATAATGGCTGTGTCTGCATTCACCCATTTGTTTATTCATACATTCATTGACTTAATTAACAAAAAGCTACTGATGTTTAGATGTTGTGCTTAGAGATTAAGGATACAGAGACATGTAAATAGGGTCCCTCCTCTTAATAATTCTCTAGTTTTGCTGAGAAGAGAGAATCCAAGGAAAGACGTTAGAATAAAGTAAAGGTACAAAACCTGAAGCATGTGTAAGCTAGAGGAGGAGAAGAGGTGAATTGACCATGCTGATGGGACAAGACATCAGGGAAGGCTCCCTGGAATTGAGTTGATATTGGAACACGGTATTGAAAGGCATGAAGGATATTTCAGATGGAAAATACCCCGAGGGAATTACAAACGGAGGGAACAGCAGGAAAAGCTAATATATGGAGGCATGAAACAGTATGATGACTTCAGAGAAACTGTAAGCCGTGTAGAATTTCTGAACGACACACTGTTGATGTAGAAGTAGCCATGGGAGCCGGGCGCAATGGCTCACGCCTGCAATCCCAGCACTTTGGGAGTCCAAGGCAAGCAGATCACCTGAGGTCAGGAGCTCAAGACCAGCCTGACCAACATGGTGAATCCCGGTATCCACAAAAAATACAAAATTAGCCAGGTGTGATGGCGGGTGCCTGTAATCCCAGCTACTTGGGAGGTTAGCCAGGAGAATCGCTTGAACCAGGAGGCCAAGATTACAGTGAGCCGAGATTGTACCATTACACTTCAGCATGGGCAACAAGAGCAAAACGCTGTCTCAAAAAAAAAAAAAAAAAAAAAAGTAGTTATGGAAGAGGAGACTGAAGAAGAGATTGTCAAGGGTCAGACTGGAGGATCTTGATTTCCACAGTCAAGAACATGTACTTCCTTTTGTAGGTGATGAAAGCAAATTAAGTATCATAAGGAGTAAACGACAAAATCAGATTTGTTTTTTAAAAGACTACTTCTGCAGGAGAGGGGCAGTGGAATTGAGGTGAGCAAGGCCAAGACACACAGTTGTCTTAATGGCTTACCTGAGAATGGGAACAGAACTCAACTCGACTAGAGCAGGGGGATGAAAAAAGGTGACAGATGGTAGAAACACAGATTTTGGTACAGAGTCAGTTGACACAGTGCCTTAATGGAAATGGGAAGTGAGGGAGAGGACAGAAACGAGCAATAAGCCCAATCATGATTCAACAGCAAGTTAGCTCCACACCATTTCCAAAAACAGGCTAGAAGCAGGTTTTGGAGGGAAAGCAATACAATTTGGGACACGTCAAGTCATGTCAAAGGTCAGTAAACGTTTCCTGTAAATGATCAAAGAATAAGTAAATATTTTAGGCTTTGTGGGCCACATACAGCCTGTATCACAGCTATACAGAGCTGCCGTCGTGGCATGAACTCAGCCACAGACAGTCTGTAAATGAATGGCATGGCCGTCTTCCAGTAAAATTTTACAAATGGCAGGTGGCAGACTAGAGTGGTTGGATCTGGCCCGCAAGCCCCTTGGATTGGACCAGTCTGGCTAGAGTCCCCTATCCTGAGGTCAGGAGATCTCTTCCTCATCCTTCACCCATCTTTAAGTGATCATAATCAGGATTTGGCTTCGGAGGAAGAAGGCAGAGGGCACTGAGCTGTTAATAAAGAGTGTGTGACTCAGTACTTAGCATAGGGTCTCCTAAAAATGTGAACTGCCTCCCTGCTTCCTGGGGTTGGAGGAAGCCTCCCCCATCTGTGACGGGCAGGGAAGCATGTCCAGCTGGAGCACTGCTGGGAGTACTTGGTGTCTTGCAAACGTAATCACTGCTCTTTGAAACAAAGGACTCAAAGTGCTCGACTCAGCGCCAACCCAATAACCTTGCAAGTGGTGCAGTGGGCACTTTTCTGGGGGCTGCATGGGGAAATGTAATTATTTTGGAGCTCTCTATTCTCAGATGGGTCATCATCAACTGTGTTCAAAGGCCTTCATGACGTGATTGCTTTTCATTGGTTATTTGGAGGCTTAGAAACCTGTGTAGTCTTGAGCTGACATATGAGGGATGAGGACAAAGCTTTCTGCCCCAAGATTCCCATGCAAACATATTTGAGCTGAACAGGTGAACAGAGAGGCACGTTTGTCTGCCTGCCCAGTTTAACCTGTCTGAAAGCCTGATCTGTGTGGTAATCATGCTTTGGCAGATCAGCCAAGTACCTGTTGAGGTCACTCCATCTTTGAGATTTAAATAAAAGATAGGCGCTCCCTCTCTTTATTCCACATATGCACCCGTGCTGGGAACACCAGCGGGCTATTTTTTAATTCTGCCCATTTCCTTGCAGCTCGGGAGGTGTGGGGTAGAGAAAAGATGGGCTTCTCCATGTCAGTGGGCTCTGAGTTTCCTGCCCTAGTAAATTCTGCATCTCAGTGCTGCCTTTCCTGCTGTTCCTGTTCATCCCTCTGCTCTGAGCCAACAGGGATGTCTTCCCAAGCCCCCTTGCATTGATTTCTTTCCAAATTGCTGTCTCTCGGGGCATTTGCATGTAGAGTCACCTTTTCTGAGAGTCTGGGGAATTAGCAGAGATGAGAAAAGCCAAGAAAGCGCTAAACAGCAAATGATTCAAACTGGTTAGTTGGCCTCTGTTATTCGGTGAATACATCACGAAGAATTACTAGCTAAACTCTCTTTCTTAGCCCTTTGCCCTCTTACCCGTCACATGACTTAACCGTCTCATCTCTCTCTGCCCTTCTTCTTTCACCTCCCTTCTCGGCTCTCCTTCTCCTGACACACCTTGTCCCCAGGCCACATCTAAGCCATTGCCAAGAAAATGTGCTTTAAAAAGACACTTCTCATGTGGGCATGAAAATAGCTCCTCCTCTTCCATTGGGTGGTAGGAAGGACTGAGCAGTAATGCTGGAAGAGACTTAGCCCAAGGCCCAGCTGGCACAGGTGGAGAGGTGGGCCCTGAGGAGACAGAGGTCTTAAAGGACAAGTCAGATTTCTCCGAGTGCACTGGTGTGGAGGGCATATTTGGTGTAAAGAACAGCCTGGGCCAAAGCGCAGGGTGGTGACTGGGATGTTCTAGAAATGCAGCATAGATCTGAATTTGGCTAGGGTATAAATCACATGGAGAATCCCCAGAAAATTTTGGTTAGGAAACTAGGCGAAAATATGAAGCGCTTTGCTAAGAAGTTTGCATTTTATCCTGTATGAATCAGAGTCCAACCAGGAAATGACCCAGTAGGCTTGGCTACTTCTGAGAAGCATCGTTGTGTGTCTGTGTGGGAAGGGAGGGCAAATAGAAGCAGGAGGCCCGTGGTGGTGGCACTGGTACAGTCCAGGACCTCATGGAGGAAGCAAAGGGAGGAAGCGAGTTTCAGGTGTGTATTCTGTGTCAGCTTGTAGGTTGGAGGAGAAAATAGTGTTCATGATACCCAGGGGCTTCTGCAATATGGTGGTGCCATGGCCTGGTGTTAGCAGGGTGAGATGGCTGTGCCAAGGCTAGGTTTTATTCAGGCAAAATGGAGGGCTTTAGCCAGATTTTAGCAGGGTACTGAGAACCTGGCAGGAACTGGGAGGGGTTTGGGGTTTGGTCTGGGAAACAACACCTTATGATTGGGCATCATGAGTTTCTGTGATTGATTCCATCTGAAATGGACTTTCTACAACATGGGATGACTTTATGTCCCAAACCAGCCAACTGCTCAGTAATCACAACCTACAACTGGGGTCTCAGCCTGGGCTGTGCATTCAAATCACCTGGGAGCTTTCAAAAAGCAATGGATGCCAGGTCCTGTCTCAGACCGTTTAAATATGAACTCTCTATAGTTAGGTTTCTTGTACTTCTGCTTACTTATGTGTTTTTTAGAGGTCACCCAGGTGATGCTAGTGGGCGGCTAGAAAAACACTGATGAGAAAGATTGAGAGAGGCTGTCACCACTGCATGTGAATACAGGACTTTTGCGGGTGTGGACAGAGGTGCTGGTAAGTGGCAAACATGATCAGGCAGCATTCATTTGTCTTCTCTTCTGTTATAAATAATAGCAGCCTTGGATTCATTAAGCCTGCCCTTCCTTCTCTTTTCTGCTTGGTGTTAAATGTAATTTCAGGGGCTCTGTCTCTGAGCAAGTGGGGCTGTCAGTATGTATTAGATTTCCTTGCAGAAGATCAAGTTCCAGCTTCTCCTCTGAGTAGAGTGGGAGCTGTTTATAGCACTCAGAACTGAATGGGGGTAATGGGGTCAGGGAGAATTACCTGAATCGCAAAGAATTTGGGAACATTTCAGGCTGGAAGTGGCTCTGGCTGGTGGATGGTGGTGAACTAGCTGTCCTGGGATTTGATGACACTGACCTTTGGCAAATAAAATAGTTCCCCTGAGCTTTAGTTGCTTTATCGGCAAAATGGCCATCTCCATAGAAGGTCAGAATTCAGATAAGGAGGTGAAGATTGTGCAATTTACCTGTGTTATGTCTGTTATTTCTTGCCTGAGCTCCATTTCGCAGATGGATAAACTGAGGTCTAAGAGCTTAGTAGCTTTTGCAGGGTTGTATATCTGGTAAATTATAAGCCTGGTATTCTACCCTTCACATTTGGCCTCCAGAGCCCACAGACTTAATGATCAGTTAAAATAAATGAAAATCCTGTGGAAACTGGGAACTATACAAATCCAACCACATACTAGTTTTTTAAAGAACTACTTTCAAAATTGACAGTAGTGTGTACCACCTATTTACTGTAAATAAAATCTGTGGGTTTATTGGAAATCATATTTAGCATTTATTCATTTTTTATTTCATTGATTCATTCAACATGTAGTTCAAGAAGGGACTCAAGTTTGTCCAAGGCTAGACACCATAGGTGCTGACGGGATTGGGAGGGGGTTCATCTGGGGAACTGAGAAGGTTGGATTGAGGTCTGCCATAGTAATAGTACACTCTTCATTTTGCTAAAGCTCTTCCATCATATAGTCTTGAATAGGCTTCAGGCCCCATGTCCCTGTACATGTTGAGATAAATCCACACTGACAGGCCAGACTATTAGAGCGATGGAAAGTCCATTACATCATGCTGCGTCAGTGATCCAAGGATTATAGATAGGCGGGGGAGGATGCAAGAGTCCAGAGGGACTTGTGGCCGTCATCCATCACATCATCCAGCAGTGCTGCTGCTTCGCTGTGGCAGCTCGATGACTCTTTTATTCCCGGAGCCATCAGACCAGGGTCAGCACAACCTCAGGGTCTACAGAGTCTTTGGCAGCCTGTCTCAGATAATTGAGAAATCTGCCTTTGGTCTCTGTTCTGATCCCAGGCTTGTTCTACAGGCGCCTGCGTGTAGATTTATTATTTCACTTCACTTAACAAGTAAGTATGGAGCCTGTCAGTGCTGGAAGACAAGAAGAATAAGCCCACAGTCTTTGCCTTCAGAGAGTCCTATAGAGGGTGAATTGAGACTTTCAGAAACCTGGGGTCAAATGCCCATTGGGTCAGATGAGTGATCTGAGCTTAAACAAGTTATTCAATCTCTCTGGGCCTCAGTTTGCCCCCAGAATATTTTATCTGTGCAATTTGATGGACAGAAGTGACTGTTTTTCCTGTATTTTCTGATGCTGGGATCCACTGAGAAATGCTATCACTCCCTTAACTTGCCCTCCTTTTCCCCAGACATGCCCTTTCACTTAACTTTTCCCAACTTCTGGATTGCCTTGATTTATCCCACTTTTTAAATTCTCTTGGAGCCCACATTATTGGGTCATAGCTCTACTCTGCTCTAGTGCAGTCTTCCTGAAATCTTCCCCCTTAGTCTTCAGAATTTAATACTTTTTAGGTCTCCAACCTTTGGCAGCTTCCTGCACTCACATCCCAGTTGGTCTGTGGCCATTTCAAGGTACTTCTCCAAGGTCATGGGATCTAGGCACTTTTAGAGATAAAAATTCCTGAGGACAATGGATTTGGGGTTGACTGACAGTCCCATAGCACCAAGTGTTTCCCATAGAGTTGGCACTCAGCACGTTGTTCAGTGAGTGAACACATCCCATCCATTCCCTGCCTTTTGGCATTTTGATATGATGGTAATTCCCTTTTGGGACAAGCACCCCAAACACGGTAAACTACATCCATAAGCGTGCCCCAGAAAGTGAGGCACCTTCCGGCATCACTGACAATCAAGCTGAAACACCACATAGCAAGTACCACACACAAGAAATCCCCCTTACCACATGGCAGCTAAAAGAATCAACTAGTAACTGCATGACAAGGATTTTGCTAATCAATTAGTAACCAGAGGCCAAGCTCTTTTCTCAGTTCCCAAATTATTTGGTGGTGTCTTTTTGTTATCATGCCCTACTGAAGCAATTGATATGAAGTTGCTTATGTAGAGCACCCAACAAACGCTTTGACTTATTGTAACTGTTCAATAAAGGTTTGTGGAATAAGCAAATCACTTGAATTTACTAGGCTTGTTAAAACAGTGGTAAGGTGATTCTGACACCATTTGTTTATAGTGAACCTCTGCTACTTCTCGGTGGCCACCTATATTTTTTCTAAAATATGCCTAAAACCCATCACTTTAATAAACTGTGCTGAATTTTTTAAGGAATTCATTTCAAGATGTATTTGGATGTAGTCTGGCAAATTTGCTTTTAATCCTTTTTAAAACAGAGATCACTCAGCTCACATACCACTGTTATGATTCCAAATGTTCTAGGGGGTAGAGTGATGCGTTTGACTTCCACACATTTAAGATGCTCAGCTCTGAAGGCCTCCAGTCACCTGTGGTGCCACCTGTGGTAACCAATCCCACCTTGAGAAGCACCTGTGCTCTTTGACGGCTCATTTTACAGGGAGGGAAGCATCATCTCAGCCAGTCAGCGAAGTGGAAGTCCAGCCCAGGCAATGGGGCTTGTCCTCAGCTGCCCACCCCACCTCTCCTCCTGTAGGTCACCCCTGCCCAGGCCCTCCCTCCAGTGATCCTGGTGGGGCGCTTTGTCCCGCACTCCTGCACTCCTTGTGGAGATAGAAGTGAGAGGAGCCTTAAGAAGCTGTGGTCGACAGATTCACGCTCAGAGAGAGAGAGACCTGCAATGGAAAGGGTGAGCGGGGGGATCTCTACGTTAAATGGAGATGGGCCTGAGGTTGCACAGCTATTCACATAGACCAGTGGCTGATAAATATGATGGGCCGCCACAAGCAGTAAAACAGCAGTGAAAGCATCCCGGGTCTGCACGCCAGTCCCAGTAAAGCAGCAGCCACCAGGGATCTGAGCAGGGCTCGTTCCCACTCTTCTGCTCAGTGTCCTCCCCTGAATATGGGGTACACAGAGATGTATTAAATTGCTTTGAAGTCAGTCACATTCTGGGGCCAGTAGATCTATTCATAGGGTAACCTATTTATATGAGGGGTCTGGCTTTCCTATGAAAGGGTGTGATATAAAGTCCCCTCTTATGCTGCAATTGGATTGAAGTGGCAAAGAAAGTTGAGTTAAAACAATACATGGGCCGCGCGTGGTGGCTCAAGCCTGCAATCCTAGCACTTTGGGAGGCCAAGGCCGGGCAGATCACGAGGTCAAGATCGAGACCATCCTGGCCAACATAGTGAAACCCTGTCTCTACTAAAATTACAAAAAAAATTAGCTGGGCGTGGTGGCATGTGCCTGTAGTCCCAGCTACCCGGGAGGCTGAGGCAGGAGAATTGCTTGAACCTGGGAGGTGGAGGTTGCAGTGAGCCAAGATCCTGCCACTGTTCTCCAGCCTGGCACCTGGTGACAAAGCGAGACTCTGTCTCAAAAAAAAAAAATACATAAAGTAATTAATAATACATGTGGTGCCTAAACAAAGCCAAGTTGGTGACAAGGTATCTGACCAACCAACAACTGGCGAAGTTTAAAAGGTGTCTAGGGCCCATCCAAGTTTAATATTTCACAGCTCAGAGCTCTGAGACAGCTGGGATTCAAACTCTCACAGAGGCCTCCTGTTTGTCAGGCTTTGTAATTAAAGGGATGGAGATTTCTCCTGTCTTTGTTGGCTTCTTCATCCCAGTTGTTAATTATTATTAGCTTAAAGTCAAAGGAGCTGAATTGAGGAAAACAACTGGTGACCTCTTGGGAGAGGGTAGATGACTCGCCCAAGTCTGCACAGCTAGGCTACAGCACCGCTTGGTCCCGGCCTTAGTCATTCCAAGCATATGTGTGCAGAATTTCAGTCACTCGGGGCTGGATGCAGTAATGGTGCTTCTCCCGGACCACACACTGCGCCTCACAGTGGCCCATAGTGAAGGAACTTCTGTTTTTCCTGCTTCACTAATGAGAAATCAGAAGCTTGGGGACCTCAGGAACTTGCCCCAAGTCTCAGAACTAAAGAAGTGGCAGAGCAGGTGTTCTAACCAGGTCTATCTGGCTTTAGGGACTTCCTAACACCTCACTCTGTGAGCTGGTGAGTAATTTGTGACAGAGTGACTCAGAAAGGGAGAAGACAGGAACTCTTCAGGGGAGAAGAGGCGAGTTGAACATTTATATGTAATCCTTCAGGACAGAATGATGTCAAGAGAGCTTATGCCACAGTGCACCACTGAGATCTTAGGGTTTGGATAAAGGGTCCTGTTTAATCACGGTGCCTTATCTGGTGATAAATGTGGCCCTTTAAAATACCGCTGCATTCAGGAAGAGAAAATAAGCAAAGGAAACAAACAGTATCTCACATGTTAAAAGCCTACCGCAGATTCCCTTTTCCAGGGTCGTTGTTAGTAAAAATGTTTCTATAAAAGTTTCCAAAATTACAGACTTCTCAAACATATTCATTGTGCTACATTCAGCCTATTTTAAGACAGTTTCCCTACTGCCTCCAAAGATTGAAAACCATTCAGAAGCATGAATCATAGGGCAATAACTTGTGATACATGAGAGGAACTATGGCTAGTTTATAATTCAATATCAGCCTGAAATGAAGTTTAATAATACATAGAGTGGCCTCATTTTATTCTTATTAAAGTGAAGGATATGACTTCAAGGATAAATTAGCTAATTTAATAGAAATACTTCAGATGCAAGGAAAATAAAGAACGTGGATTGCCCTTACAGAAGGGAAAACAGAAACTGGGATGTCATGGGAAAAAAGTCATCTTTCAATTTGAAGAAACCACTTATAGAAGAGACCCTGTATCCTGACCTAAAGGAAAATGAGCTAGGGAGAAACACTTAACCTTTTCTTTTAAAGTAGACATTGGACAAATCAAACCCCGGGAGTATGAACTTTTACCCTCTTCCCTTTCCCAAGCCAAGTTCATAGCTCAGCTCCATTAGCTATGCGATCCATAAAACATATCCTAACCATTATCCCTTCTGCTCCCCAAATTCATCTCCAGCAATGACTCTACTGCCCCCAGCCAGAAATCAAGACTTTACCCTCCTCTTCACTATCACACCGACCTCTTTTCACACCTCACACCTCACTTTTACCAGCTTGCCATAGTCTACTTGGTTCTACTACCTAAGCAGCTCCCATTCCTTCTCGTCTTTCCCACATCCTCCTTGCCCTGTTGCATAATTTCATTATATCAGCCTCCTAATTATATACAATTTCTCATTTCTCCCATCTCTCTTCCACATTGCCGGATAACTGATCTTCCTAAAACACTAACCAGAACATGCTGTTCACCTGCTTAAAATTATTCAGCAGTTCGTTCTCCCTTGTGAGATAGAATCTGAACTTAGTAAGTTCGATTTACCTTTATGGTCTTCTTTCTTGCCATTCCCTGTCGACCATCTAGCCAATTTCTTGCAAATGGCCTTTTTTTTTTTTTTTTTCTGTCATGCCATGCATTGCATATTTTTTCTGCCTATTATGAATGTTATCTTACTAGCTCATTTGACATAATCCTGCTAATATTTTAGGACTTCTCTCAAACATCATAACCTCTATTATGACTCTTACTAGTATTTTGGCATTTGGATTAGAGAAAATGCCACTTTTGCTAATTATATTGGAAAACATTTATTGGATCATTCTTATTCCTTCACTTATTTGTGCTGCTACCTTCACCATAAACTACATTTTATACTCCTGGGACCTGTTTCCATGTATTCTATTTTATTGCCTTTACTCAATAATTCCTATTACACAGATACAATTATCCACCTTATTGCTCTTGTTATTAAATATGCTTAATAATGGCTGGTGCGGTGGCCCACACCTGTAATCCTAGCACTTTGGGAGGCCGAGTTGGGCAGATCACGAGGTCAAGTGATCGAGACCATCTGGCTAACATGGTGAAACCCTGTCTCTACTAAAAATACAAAAATTAGCCGGGTGTGGTGGCACATGCCTGTGGTCCCAGCTACTCGGGAGGCTGAGGCGGAAGAATCACTTGAACCCAAGAGGCGGAGGTGGCAATAAGCCGAGATTGTGCCACTGCACTCCAGTCTGATGATAGAGCAAGACTCCATCTCAAAAAAAAAAAAAAAAAGATACTTATTAACTGTCATTTTATTTTAGGGCAAGGCCCCTCTTATTACTCTGTTTTTCTGAACCTTTTGATATATTCAATTGCATTTTAGAATCAGTTTCCCCATGTCTCCACCAAAATCTTTGGGTTTTGTTAGGAATTATATGAAGCCTAAACTTAACTGGGACATTCTCAAAGTATTTACAGTTAGGCTTTTTTTCTTGAAACATAGTTTCCCTTTGTCTGTCTTCCTCTAGGCCTGATGATTTAATGTTGGGACGTTTATTCCCTCATCATATGGTTGCTGGAGTTGTTGTTGTTGGTTTGTTAATATAAACGGAATTAAAAAAAATCTTGCCTTTCCTAAGTGTTTATATGTGGGAAATATTTTGTGTTGGGAGTATTTATTTTTATATCCAGCCACTCCGCAGCCTTGCCATGCTTGTTGTAATGCTTGTTTTGGCTTGGTTGTGTTGCTGTTTGTTTTGTCCAGGTATCAGTTGATTTGCTTGGAAGTACCCATTCAGAAGTGGATCTTGGAGCCAACATACCTGGCCCTACACTCACTGTTGTATTATCCTGAGCAGAATCATCCTCTCTATTCTTAACTTGCCTGACCTACTCGTTGAATTTATAGTCCTAGAACCTATCTCATAAGGCTACTGTGGAGATTCAGCTGGGAACTTAAGAAGTGTTAACCAATGGCTAGGCCTATTGACCCTTCAGTAAAGGTAACCTCTGTTACTGGAGGTAGACAGTCATATTATTGGAAGCAGTGATATATTTCTCTTTGCTTTTGCAAAAAGCCAGAACTCTTATTTCTTGTTCTAATTATTCGGACTATAAAAGGATTCTAAATTACAGTAACAATAATATATGTCCTTATCTTGTCAGTGACATTAGTTGGATCCCATCTGATAGCTCACAAGTAAGATATTTCCTCATGTCAGTAAAATAACCTTCCATTTTCAGTTTCCTAGATTTTTTTCAAGAATAATTACTTTGATCAAATGTCTTAATGATACAAATAATTAAATGATTTGCTGACTTTAAACCCTTGTAGCATTTCTGAAAAGTTCTATTTAAGTCATGGTGGGTTAGTCTTCTAAAATATCCTTCCAGAATCCATATGTTAATATTGAAAACGCCAACTTGCATCCATTTTTTAAATGTAAATATTTGCCTTTTATCATACCCAGTTCTCCTTTCCTTGCAAACTGTCTTCATATAACACTTTATTCCTGTTTCACAGAGACCAGGTTCTCTATCCTGTTGCAAAATAAAAGCCTTTTCTGTTTTTCTAAACTGTTCTTCAGGTTTCTGTAGCACATTCTTTTCAGTGGTATTCTCTTTAAGACTTCAAGATAATGCTCTGTTTCACCCATACCGCAGTATTCTACATAGGCTCTGTGTTCATTATTTTATCCTCTTAATATATCTGTAAACAGGGAGTGTCTTTCTAGGTTAGCATTTGCCAACAGGCAGGGTTATGTGGATTGCTGTTGGCCTTGCTCACTGCCACCTGAATAGACACACAGTTTTCCCTCCTAAAAGTACTGCTGGAAAGTTCAGGTGCACAATGCTAAGCTCAGGTCCCAGGGCCTCAAAGACAATTGTTTTGTGAAGTTTTAATGAATGGTGGTGGGAGCTTCCATTCCTAAGAAGTCCATTTGTGTTAGTCCATTCTCACACTGCTGTAAAGAACTGCCGGAGACTAGGTAATTTACAAAGAAAAGAAGTTTAATTGACTCACAGTTCCACATGGCTGACTGGAGAGACCTCAGGAAACTTACAATCATGGCAGAAGGGAAAGCAGGCGTGTCTTACATGGCAGCAGGCGAGAGAGAGCAAGAGTGTGAAGGAGGAACTGTCAAACATTTATAAAACCATCAGATCTCATGAGAACACACTATCACAAGAACAATGCAGGGGAAACCGCCCCATGGTCCAATCACCTCCAACCAGGTTTCTCCCTTGAAAAGCAGGAGTTACGGGGATTACAATTCTATATAATATTTGGGTGCGGACACAGAGCCAAACCATATCACCATTCTTCTATTGATCCAGTGGTGGAGCACCTGAAAGACCTCAACCCCCTGCACATTAAGCCCCCCAGATTTGTTCTGTCTTCATCCCCAAGGCAGGGAAGGTTCTGCCTGTGGTGGCCACATCCCCCAGACATAATCTGTCTAACTGTTCTCTGCTTTGACTTTTCCCTGGAGATGAAAAGATTGGAAATGACTGAAAATAGCATCTGCTGATTCATAAAACAGCACCCAAAAGCAGAAATATGGCACATTTTACCAGTGAATGCAGACCCTGGTTCTCTGCCAGTGGAGTAGAGGTGACAAATAACCTCTCCTGAGTCTGCCATAACAAAGTACCACAACCTGAGTGAGTTAAAACAACAGAAATTTATTCTCTCACAGCTCTGGAGACAAGAAGTCTGAAATCAAAGTGTCAGCAGAGCCACGATCCTTCTGAAGGCTCTCGGGAAAAGTCCTCTCTTGACTCTTCCTCACTGCTGGTGGCTGCCAGCAGTTTTTGACATCCCTGGCTTGTAGATGCATCACTCCAGCTCTGCACCCATCTTCACATGGACTTCTTCTGGGTGTCTGTGTCTCCTCTCCGTTTCTGTTTATAAGGCTATCAGTCACTGGATTGAGTTCCCACCCAACTCCACTATAATGCCTTTTTAGCTAATTACATCTAAAAAGAACCTCTTTCCAAATAAGGTCACATTCTCAGGTTCTAAGTAGACAAATTTAGGAGAAATTATTCAGCTTAACTACATCTGCTCAGCATCGCTCAGCCTGGTAGGGCCTGTCTTTCATAGGACAGTGTCTGCAGAGGTCACCAGTTGTTTTCCTCGTTCAGTTCCTTTGAACTTAAGCTAATAATAATTAACAATTGGTGTTTCTATGTGGCAGACACTGCTGTAAGCACTTCACATATGCAAATTCTTCAAATACGAAGTCAATGAAAATTTCTTCTTAATTTTGGCAATAATTGGCTTATCACTTTTGATTTTCAGCATGTTTATGAGTTAGAAAGTTTTGGCTTCTTCTTGTGTCCTTGGTGGTATTTTAATGAGAAGTAGAAGGACACTGGACAGGGCTGCTAGAAAGAAATCCTTTTAACCTCTCTGTTCCTTAAGGGCAATTTGCACATCTGTTCTCCAATTCTGTTTAGTCACTTTTACAATCAATTGTAACCAGAGGCCAAGCTCTTTTCCCAATTCCCAAATTATTTGGTGGTGTCTTTTTGTTATCGCGCCCTATTGAAGAAATTGATATGAAATGGCTTATGTAGAGCATTCCACAAACTCTTTGATCTGTTGGAACTGTGCAATAAAGGTTTGTGGAATAAGTAAATCACTTTAATCTACCAGACCTGTCTTGTTAAAACATAGTTGTAAGGTGACTCTGATAGCATTTTTTCATAGCAAACCTTTGCTACTTCCCAGTGGCCACCTATAGTCTTCCTAAAACCCATCACTTTAATAAACCACACAAATTTTCAAGGAACCCATTCCAAGATTTATTTGGATGTAGTTTGGCAAATTCGCGTTTAACCCTTTTTAAAAACAGAGACCACTCAGCTCACATACCACTGTACGATTCCAAATGCTCTAGTGGGTAGGGTGATTAGTTTGACTTCAACATATTTAAGATGTTCAGCTGTGAAGGCCTCCAATCACCTGTGGTAACCAATCCCACCTTGAGAAGCACCTGTGCTCTTTGACGGCTCATTTTACAGGGAGGGAAGCATCATCTCAGCCAGTCAGCGAAGTGGAAGTCCAGCCCAGGCAATGGGGCTTGTCCTCTGCTGCCCACCCCACCTCTCCTCCTGTAGGTCACCCCTGCCCAGGCCCTCCCTCCAGTGATCCTGGTGGGGCACTTTTTCCCGCACTCCTGCACTCCTCGTGGAGATAGGAGAGAGAGGAGCCTTAAAAAGCCGTGGTCAACAGATTCACGCTCAAAGAGAGAGAGACCTGCAATGGAAAGGGTGAGCGGGGGGATCTCTACGTTAAATGGAGATGGGCCTGAGGTTGCACAGCTATTCACACAGACCAGTGGCTGATAAATATGATGGGCAGCCACAAGCAGTAAAACAGCAGTGAAAGAATCCCGGGTCTGCACACCAGTCCCAGTAAAGCAGCAGCCACCAGGGATCTGAGCAGGGCTCGTTCCCACTCTTCTGCTCAGTGTCCTCCCCTGAATATGGGGTACACAGAGATGTGTTAAATTGCTTTGAAGTCAGTCACATTCTGGGGCCAGTAGATCTATTCGTAGGGTAACCTATTTATATGAGGGGTCTGGCTTTCCTATGAAAGGGTGTGATATAAAGTTTCCTTCTCTTATGCTGTAATTGGATTGAAGTGGCAAAGAAAGTTGATTGAAAACAATACATAAAGTAATTAATAATACAGGTTGTGCCTAAAAAGCCAAGTTGGTGACAATGTATCTGACCAACTGACAATTGGGGAAGTTTAAAAGGTGTCTAGGGCCCATCCAAGTTTAATATTTCACAGCTCAGAGCTCTCTCTGAGACAGCTGGGATTCAAACTCTCACAGAGACCTCCTGATTGTCAGACTTTGGAATTAAAGGGATGGAGATTTCTCCTGTCTTTGTCGGCTTCTTCACCGCAGCTCTGTGTTTGCAAAATCCTTGTCATGCAGTTACTAGTTGATTCTTTTAGCTGCCGTGTGGTGAGGGAGATTTCTTGTGTGTGGTCCTTGCTAATTTGTGTTTCAGCTTGATTGTCAGTGATGCCAGAAGGTGTCTCATTTTCTGGGGCACACTTATGGATGTAGTTCAGCGTGTTTGGGGTGCTAGCCCTGAAAGGGAACTGAACCATTAGTTAGTTTAAGCGTATCTTCCAGTGTGCATAATGCTCCATACAGTAGCTGTGCCCCTAGAAATTTGCCTCTAACTCAAATATCAAGAAATCAGCATAATAAGGTGCAGAATAGCACCTGGTATACACCAGATGCTTAATAAATATTTGTGGAATGAATGAATTAAAGAGCAGAGGCGATAATAGTAGTCTATTACGGTCTAGAGGCACATAACTAATAGGATAGATGTTACTATGAAGGGGGCATTATTGAGTATATATAAGGAGTATTGACTCACACAAAGCCAGTCCAAGTCCCAAAGCTGAAGAACTTGGTGTCTGATCTTCTAGGGCAGGAAGCAGTTCTCCTGTTAAAAGCACGGGAGAATGACGGAGGCCAGAAGACTAAACTGGTCTAGTCTTACCACGTTCTTCTGCCTACTTTTATTCTAGCTGAGCTGGCAACTGATTAGACTATGCTTACCCACAATGAGAGTGGGTCTGCCTTTCCCAGTCCACTGAATCAAATGTTAATCTCCTTTGGCAACACCCTCGCAGACACACCCATGAACAACAATTTTCATCCTTCGATCCAATCAAGTTGAGGCTCAATATTAACCATCACAAATAGCAGCAATTTAGACTCTGGAGTCAGGTAGACCTGATCTCGAATTCTAGTTCTGCCACTTTCTAACTGTGGGAGCTCAGGCAATTTACTTAACCTCTCTGAGCCTCAGTATCCCCATTTGTAAAGTGGGGATGATAACATTCTTCCGTCATGGGGTTATTGTGAGAATTACATGAGCAAATAAACCAGGTCAATCAGAGTGCCTGCCCCAGTACCAGCACTTGACAGATCTTACCCCTTGTGGTTATTATTGCTCCCATTGATGATAGTGATAATTAGAAAAGCAAACGCATGCAGTCATTGAATTACAGTTTCTGATTTTCCTCACGCATGCCCCTCACATGAAGCATAGTAAATAACTTTGAGAACATGGCTTTTCTATTTGCTGCTGTACTTCTCACTGATATGCCTTCTTGGCTTCTCAGTGCTTCTTTTGCCTCCAAATCCAGGTCCCTTGTCACGCCTTTCCCCTACAGGCTGACGTTGTTGCCTCCTTCTCTGGGCTCCCCCTGCCCGTCATCCATCCTTCTCTAATGGTACTTGTCACTGTAGATTCTGCCTGGCCTCTTTATTTGCTCTCTTACTGGATCAGGCTTGGGGAGGACAGGTTGCAGTTGGAGCTACTGATAGAGAAGAAAGCATGGGGACCCGTAAGGTCATGGAGGAGGAGAGGGACCTAGACTCAAAGTCAGGTGGAAGCTCATAGCCCGGTTTTGTTTTTATGCAACCCCAAACCTGGGAAGACCTCTGCTGTGAGCCCCATGAGATATGAGATATTATTTACTTTTCTTTGTTCTTTCTCCTTCCTGCCTGCAGCTCCCTGCTGGGCCTGACACTGAAAACTCTCAGAGAAGCCCCACGAAGCTGTAGTGCTTGTTTCTAGGGTAGGAGGCAAGGGTTGCCATCCTCAGGGGGCCAGAGGAGGAGCAGGCTCTCATTGGAGGAGCCAGCTGGCCCAGGAGGAAAAGAAGCTGGTGGACACATTTCTGTCACCAGGAAACCTAAAGAGAACCCTATGAAAGTGTGGGGAGCTGTGTGTCTCCTTGAGTCATACAACCTTTCTAATCTTCTGATATGATTGGGATGAACATTTATGATTTGTCTTCCGTGAACTCAGTACTACTTTGGCTCCTTTAGTGACCAATATCACGGCCCAAATCTGATTTTTCTTTTGCATTTGTCTCACAGCTAAGCTTGTTGAGGAATAGTTTATGCCTGATAGCATTAATCTGATTCAATTAAGTGAGCGCTTACAAGTGTGTACTCTGTGCTGTCCACTGGGTTCTGGGGATACTGCAGTGAACAAAACTTTATCTCTATGTTATGGAGCTCATGGTCCTCTGGGAAGTCTTGGATCTGGAAAGGCTAAAAGGCTGTTTTTAAAGATTAAATGATAAAGTCAAGAGAAATGAAATGATTCGGCTTAAGTCATGCACAGCAAGTTACAACCCAAGATATAAGCCCACATTTCTCAATGTAATTGCTGTAACTTACTTCACCTCTACTTTTCCAGTTTATGAGTTATCACCGGGGTTACCAGTCGCTCCCTCCTGAGTTGGCCACAAACATAAGGGGCTTAATGTAGCGCAAAACAGGAGCCAGTCTTGCTTTTAACGTTCCTGTGAAGAAAATTGGCAAGTGTGCAGTCTACGCTTGCTGTAATTTCTCGCTGCCACATGGTGTCAGTGTTGAACACAGATCCTGCACAGTTCCGTGGCTGCTTATTTCCCCTGCGCTTAAGCTATTGTTGGTCCAAATTCTAACACTTGCTTCCCAGATGCCACAAACTCGGGCTCCAAGATTTCAACTCTTTAATTTCAGCTTTATATGCTCAGTCATTTATTGTTAAAGAATTCCATGGCTAAGTGGCTAAATCAGCCTCAGCTACAAGTAATGATGGGATCAGCTATCACCCCCAAACTCTGTGACCCAGGTATTAAATTAATGGCACTAGCCAACACTCCCAAAGCTTCTGAGTCACTTTGTATTCTGTGTTGGTCTGTTCCTATCTAGAATCCCCATAAACTGCTTATGCAGATTCCTCTACCACCTTTCAACTTAAGATATAAAAAGATGTTGTCAAGAGTCAGCCTTTGTTAAGCCAGGGAATATTCCATTATTTTTCCCCCAGCAATGATTTGTGTGTTTACATAATTAAGGGATATTACTTAAGAGATTCTCCTCTAACTATTGATCTTTCTAAGTTTACTGCTACATCTGTCAAGGAGGATTTTGCTATCCTTTATATAAACTTTTAATTCATGCTGATTCTTGCTAGCTTGCCTGCTTCCTATAGTGTTGGCCCTTCGGTATAAATTTAGATGTGCATATACTGGTGTGATTTAGCTGTGCTACACCTATGCACACACTGGTGGGAAATAGATTTGTGAACTGGATAGGAAGATCCACTTGAGGTTTCCAGGCTGGCACTCTGCCCTTCTTAAAAGTCATCATCTGGTCTGTGTGATGCCAGGTTTCAGGACGTTGGTGTCTTCCAAGGCTGAAGACAGAGATGGATGATCAGAGATCAGCAAGGAGAGTAGATGATTTTTTTGGCCAGTTGTTTCTTAGAGGGAGTAAAAAAGATACATCAATTCCTGAGGGGAAGCTGTAAAAGCTTAATGCAAATTCAGAATGTTACCAGGATTGGGAGAGGGAGAAGAAAACAGAAACATAAACACTGAGAACAACCTCCAGGAGCTAACAGAATATTCATTTGAGGGAAAGAGAGAACCATTTTTCAAATGCCCACATTTGAGTTCAGTGCAGAGTAGTAGAAAGCACACAGGTATCTGAATTTGAAAGGTATATGTTCCCACACTGAATATTGATTGACATGGCCTTGGGTGAGGTGCTTAACCCCATGAATTAGGCTTGTGCATCTGTAAATTGGGGTTGAACGTCTATCATGCAGGTGTATATGAAGATACCCAGGGAGAGGGAGCTTAGCATACTTCCTGACAATAAATAAGTTGCACTGTCTGTCATTCAGAAACTCAGTTTGCCCACACACTAAAAACAACAACAACAACAACAACTCTTTAATGAAGGGAATTTGTGTAGAAAATGGGCAGGGTTAAGGAAACAAATGAGGAATAGTGAAGCAGCCAGAAGCTAGCAATTTCAAACACCATTACTGCCCCCAGGTTGAAGGGACAAGAGGAGGAAGATATGTTGTTGGAGCTCATAAAAGAGCAAGCAAAACCTATAGTTGGGGGGCAGGTGCAGCTATAGCCAGAGTCAGTACTAAAACGGAGTGAGGAGTGGAAAGTAATGCCTCACCCTGCTTCCTGCTCTCCTGGCTCCTGTGGTTGCTTCCTGTTGAAGCAAACACCACCAGGGAACACTGGTCATCTTACTAAGCTGGATTTATTAAATATGACAAGCAAGGAAGAGTAGCCCTGCAACAAAACCTCAAGAATGCTTTGAAAAAGGGGAGTTAGGGAAGGTGCTTGTAAGATTGTGGGGCTAAAGCTAGTCATGAGATGGTTTTAATAAGCATGGTCTGGACAAGGATTGGTCAGAATTTATGAATGAGGCAGTTTTCTGGGACAGTCAGTGGTCTTATCTCTGGAGCATATAAGTTCATACGCAGTTGTAGTTACATCAATTTGCAGTATTAGCTGGGAACATGTGGGACTGAATGAGCTGGTGTTTAAAAATGTTTTGAGATAATTTGTGTTGAATGTCATGGCTGGATCAGTTGAGCTCTTTTGCAGGTCGTAGTTTATTTTGCAAATTGGTGGCTGTTTTATTTTTCACTTCCATTAACCAAACCCTGTCAGAAGCCAGCCAGCTAGGGAGCTTAGATGAGGTGGTCTGCAGAGATCAGCCTCCCAGGCACTGAGGAGAGCAGGAAAGAGAAAAATGACTTTAGGGAACAAATGAGAGGAACTGACACACTTATCTGCCTGCCTGCTTTTCTCCCGTCCTCCCTCCTTTCCTTCCATTACTCTCTCATTGCCTCACTTCCCAACTGATAGCAATTCTCTCTTATCTGTATATCCTTCTTTCCTTTAGTCATTTAACACTTTGAGAATTATGACTCTAGGCCTTTACAAATTATTATTATTATAATTAATAATTGGTAAAATTATGCTATGAAACAGTTTTTATACTAAACAATATGCAAGGTGACTTTTATATCCAGAGTCTCATCCTCTAAATCAGCATTGTCCAATGGAACTTTCTGCAATGATGAAAGTGTTTTATAAGCTGCACCATTCGATGTGGTCCTACTTGGGACATGTGGCCACTGAACATTTGTACTGTGCATATTGTGAATGAGGAACTGGATTTTAAAATTTCACTTAACTTCAACTAATATATACTTAAATAGCCACAGGTGGTTAGGGTTACTCTGCTGGACAGTGCTGCTCTAAATAACCCTATAGGGGTTGCTCTTATTACCAGCATTTCAGATGTGAGAAAACTGAGTCCTGGTGAAGTTAAGATGCCCATGGACACCAATTACAATGGTTGTTATTGGTGGAGCCAGAACAAGGACCCAGTTCTCACTGGCCCCAGACATGATCACCTTCTTTTTTCTCTGGCTATACCAAATTTTATTTTATTTCATTTTTAAACATTTATGTAGATTTAGAGGGTACAATTACAATTTTGTTACATGGATGCATTGCATAGTGGTGAAGTCTAGACTTTTATGTAACCATCACCACAACAGTGTGCATCGTACCCAGTAAGTGATTTCTCATTCTTCACCTCCCATCCACGCTCCTACCTTGTGGAGTTTCCAGTGTCCACTATTCCATTCTCTATGTCCACGTGGACACATTGTTTCTTTCCCACTCATAAGAGAGAATATGCGGTATTTGACTTTCTGTTTTTAAGTTATTTCACTTAAGATAATAGCCTCCAGTTCCATCCATATTACTGCAAAGGGCAGGATTTCATTCTTTTTATGGCTGAATAATATTTTATGGTGTGTGTGCATTTATGGCTGAAAATATTCAGCCATAAAAAGCAATACTCAGCTATGAAAAGAATGTTACATATACTATTACATAAAATATTACATGTGTGTATATATATGTATGCATGTATATGTATATACACAGATAATATTTTATGTGTGTATATAGGTATATCTATGTGTATATATATATATATACACATATTTTGTGGGAGGCAGATATATACATATATACACATATATGTATGGTATGTACATATATATGTGGTATATATATGTGTGGTATATGTGTGTATATATATGTTATATATATGTCTGTGTATATATATATAAAATCACATTTTCTTTATCTTATCACAAGTGCTCCCTCTGCCTAGACATCCTTCTTCTCAGCCTCTTGGACAGATTCCTACTCATTCTTCAAAATTCAGCCAAATTCTCTCTTTTTCCATGAAGCCTCCATAATACCCAGCCACAGTTGTGAATACCGTAACATTTGGTAAATATGTAATGGATGCACTTGATAGATACACTTTTCCAATTGTATTGTAGTAATTCATTTAGTTGTGTACGTTTTTAAATAGACCATAAGGCCTTTGAGGACAGGAACTTTGAATCACTGTGGGAGACACATAGTAGGTACAAAGAAAAAGGTTAGCAAATGAGTGCTTTATTATCGTTTTAATGGGCTGCATAAGCACCTAAATAGTAATGCTGTAGCATGGGCCTGTTGGTGCAAATCTCCTTCATTATCTTCATAAGTTTAAATTCTGCAGATCAGCAAGATCTCTGCTGAGAGAAAATTTGGGCCAGCCCGCTTCCCTCTTGGGCTCCTTCCCTCTCCTGTTCTTGCATGATCAATGGCTCTGGCTGGGAGTATTTTAAGCCTGCTACCCTTTGACTTGAGTCTTTCTTCCCTCAGCAGTCATGCATTTCCCAGCATGCTCCCCAGGAGGCTGGTGGATCAGAAGTACCTGAAAATTGTGATACAATTCAATAGGTTCTCCTGAGTAGCTTCTAAAGCAGATAGCTGCCCCCTGGACAGACACATACATCTCTCAACATCCAGGGTACCCATGGGCCAGAGGACCACCATGCTGAGGAGTCTTGGGGTGGATGGATTTCCTAGTAAAATTGAGTAGAGCCATTATGACTCAACACCTAGGACATAGCATTGTTAACCAACAGGGCAGGAGAGAGAAAAACTGAATCCCAGGAAGCTGATTTTAAAGACCAGAGAACATTCTCATGGCATCTATTTAGGCCTAGTCTGGGGTCAAACTTTTCAGGAGAAAGAACTCAAAACAATGACTTTATCCACATGTCTTCATTATGTTGTCCACTCCGACCATCCTTGCCCTTAACGGGCCTGTGTTGCCCTCGGAAATAAGTCCAAACTCCTTGGCATTGTCTTCCAGTTCCAGCAATGGCTCAAGCTGAAAATGCCAATAGGAGTGAGGTGGATAATATCAGGAGTAAAGCGTCAGTCTGAGAATCGTGGCCAACAAGAAAGGCCCGACTGTTCATGGCAGCAGCCACTGCTCTGACTGACTGTTGTCACCATGAAAATGAAAGCCCTGGCTCTCCTTTTTCTTTTAATAGAAGAGGGGAATCTGGATTTCGATGTAAAATATCTAGTGTCTTAAACTACTTTGCAGACCAAGTAAAGCATATCTATGGGTCAGATGTGGTCCAGAGGTCATTACTGGCAGGTCTTCCGTCTGCTCCAGCTCCATTGCCATGGATTCCCTCACGTCCTCTACTTTCCAGCCACTGTGACCTGCTTGCCGCTTCTGGACTAGCCTGTCCTCGTCCCCACTTGGTACATTTGCACATGCCTCTGCTTCATCTGGGCGTGCCCTTTCTACCCATTCACATGTTAAACCTGGACCAGTCTTCCAGCCCCACTCAAGTGCCACCGCCTTTAGAAGTTTCCCAATAGCCCCAGGCATCGCTCCTTCCTTTGGGCTTCTTTGGTTGTTTCTACTTTCCCTGTAGCATTTACTACTTTCTATTATAATTTCTGGGCTTATTTGTGAGCTTCCGTCATTAGACAGAGAGCTCTTGAGTTCCGGGACTAGAAAGTTCACAGAGCCAACTTTCTACTGGACACCTCTCCCTGAGTGTTATTACAGCAGCATCTGACTCAATGTGCCCCACTTGCAGCTGCCCGGCATCCCCCTCCCACCAGTCTGATCCCATTCTGTTTCCCCATCTCAGTGAGTGGCAGCGCTCCACCCTGTTCTTAGGCCAGAAACTTGGGGATCATCTTAGCTTCCTTCATCTTCCTTACCTTCCTGATCCCAACAATCACCCAGCAAGACCTTGGTTCGGTATTTCTGTTTAGTCATCATTTCCTCAGTTCACGCTTGTTGACACTTAGTAGGTGATCAGTAAATGCTTCTTTAATTAGTTGTTTAATTATGGACCCATTATTATTTATGATTTCAGAGTAAAGTGCATGGTAAGGAATGCAACAATGAAAAGACTCCCTGAGGAAATGGGACTGACTGGGACCTCACTGACCAGGTGAGTGTCTAGGTAAATAACAAAGAAGGTATGACAGGCAGGGAGGGCGGGCATGTGGCTGGAGTGAGCAGTGTTCAATTCATAGCAACAGATGGGTGCTGACCTGATACAAGTGGAATATGATGAGATGGATATACAGTTGGAAATGAGGTGGGATGGGTGAGCCAGAGTGAGACGTGGAGTATCTGGAAGTGTGGAGAAGTTATCCAGAGTTCATACATCAGAAATAGAGCACTTTCACTGGCTCTTGAGAAGGAAACCTGTGTTTACCTGCCACAGAAAGGAAAAAGAAAGGCCTGAGGCAAGCAAAGAGTGTTGAATGGTGGGTGATGCTTAAAGCATGGGTGATAGGCTTCGGATTCATTGGAAACTAGCCAGCCAGAAGGCACCTGGGAAAATGTCTAAACTGATGATGTTCTCTTTCTCCATTGGCTGGCTTAATCCCTTGTTATGGCATCACGTTAATAATAATAATTATCACCGTCTTGATGCTAGTGAACCGTCGAAATTGTTTTCTGCATGACAAACTGCACATTCATCAACTTCCCTAATTCTCACATCATGCCCAGTGATCGGCAGTGCTGATCTTCTGCAGATGAGTCCATAAGGGATCATAGAGAAGAATCAACCTGCCAGAGGTTGGGCAGGTGGAGTCCCTTTACCTGGGTAGGGCTGAGATACAGGTTAAAACATCGTTTATTGGGTTAAAACCCAAAGGTTCTGTTTTAGTGTAAGTTGGTGGGCTAACTTGCCCTGGCAGTTTTGGAAAACATAGCTATTCTCCACCTGCTAAGGCATGAGACCCACCCTGCCTCTGATGCTACTGGTACAGAGTCCTGGTGCCACACACTGATGTGTCCCAGAGTTCTGGACTTCCCGCTGCCATCACAAACCCCTGAAACATTTTTGGGGTACCTCTCAGCAGGTTCTAGTTTTTAAAATGTGCCACATTCTGACAGCCAACAAAAACTGCCATGTGCTTGCCTTCAGCCCCTCAGACTTGAAACAGAAATAGCCCTTCCTACCAGGAATAAAAATAGAAACCATGAAACAAGTTCATATATTCTTGTCTCTGTGCAGGGCACTCCTGTCATATGGGAGGCTCACTTCCAACATTCTGCACATGAAATAGCGGCAAAGGGCTTTCCCTGGCAGGAGGGAAAATACAAAAAAAAAAAAAAATGGTGTCATCTTCCGTGACAGAATGATCCACGGTCCATTCTTATCTTGTCTTGTCCTTTCTTTCCCTTAATATGCACATTCTTTCAATTCACCTGTCATTGCAATAGGCCTTAGTTTATTGAGTGTGTTTTCTGTGTTGCAGGCATGTTATTGGAGACAAAGATGAATGAGATGTAATCCTTGTCCTCAGTCAGGGACTTCCTCTAGTCAGGAAAGCAGACACATAGATACTGTCAATCCCCCACCACAGGTGCTGAAATAGAAAGATGACCAGGGAGTTCTAAGAGGGCAGAGAAGAGGAGCACATGACCTCTTTAGAAGCCAAGGTGTTTTCAGCCAGCAGGAAAGCATTTCTATCATGGCCTGGCATTGAGCTCAAGTCTGTGACCTTATAAACAGAATTTAAATTGCTTCATTTTTCAGAAGGGCAGGAAAATGCCACTTGGTTGAGACCTCAGAAAAGTTGTGTACCCGATTATGGAAAAAGCAATGGGATACACAGGCTGAAGCAGACTGGCACCTCCCTAATTGTGTGATAGTTTCCAAAACGAGGGCGTATCATTTAATATGGGGCAAGATGCTTCCAAAGGATTAAATATTAATTGGGTCCTTCTTTCCCCCTTTCCATTCGTATTGCTTTTTGAAATCCGTTTTCCCTTCTCTCACTTTATTCATTTATTCCCTTGGTCCAGTCCATCAGAATTTGCCACGAATGCTGCCAGGCA